>NC_062965.1:29464792-29669788 GCF_023119035.1 Salvia hispanica | reverse complement strand
TCCTCGATTAATGGGGTGAAAACCACCCAGTGTTAAGTTAAAATTTAAACTTAATTCTTCTTTTCCTAGGTAAACAAATCATTCAAGTTTAAAGTCTTTCTTGGTGTTAAATTCTTTTCCTAGCTAAACAATGCATTCAAATTTAAAATTGAATTGTGACCCACCAAAAGTGGGGTAATTAGCTCCTTGCATACAAAATGTTTCACCAATATTTTAATTGAGTACAAAATATTTTAAGTTAATAAATATCATACAAAAAGTTTGATTAGCATTTCAAATTAGTACATTCTGCCATATAAAAATCACTAACATCATTATTTTTTCTTATTTTTCATCATTTTCGACTCTAAAATTAGCTACAAATATTAGCTGAAAGTTAAATGTGAATTAATTGCTTGATAAAATGCCCATATGGCAATGCATAAGGTATTATTTTGAGAAATAATATCATGTTTTTTAGGTATAATTTTGGAGAAAAATAAGAAAAAGTAATAGTGTTAGTGATTTTAGATGGAATGTACTAATTCGTAATACTAATTAAACTTTTTGTATGATATTTATTAGCTTAAAATATTTCGTACTCAATTGAAACATTGGTGAAACATTTTGTATATAAATTGTAATTACCTCACCAAAAGTGGGCTGATTCTCTAATCTTTGCTTTACTTCTTAAGGGGTCCAAAATGAATTTGGGCTCCAAGATTCACTCTAATTGGATCGATAATCGATCGAGCATAATAACCAATAGTTAAGTCGAACTTACATAAGGACCAATTTAGGATTTTTTTTATATTCCTTGAATATAATGGAAAGTTGTATCACTATATCAACTTTTAACATATAGTTAATTTTTTGTGATCTAAGTATTTCAACTAAATTGAATTATACTATGGTGCACCAACCAGCAATACTTATTAATAAAACGGAGATGAGTAAAAAAGAGTAAAGCTGAAATACCAGGTCGAGACATCAAGGTAATATCATTTGATCGATCAAGTTTGTTATAAAAAAATTCAACTTTATTTTCACCGAAAGGGTAAAAAATAAATTTAAAATAATCATAATATCAACTCTCTATTTCCACCTCCCCTCTGGCCTCTGTCACATGGGCGCAAGAAGCATAAAGTTCTGGCTACTATCGTCAACCTTCCCTATTTCTCAAAGAAAGAACCGTCAACGTTATTAGAAATAAGTCACTCACCTCTTAAAAGGCCTTATAAGAGGAAGGGTTATTCATGCTTATGTAGACAAACTAGGATCATCAGAATGACACATCAGACTTCCACACGTGGATAGGCAAGAGAAACACGTGGATAGGCAAGGGAAGAGATAAAGAGATAAATTCATCATCGACTTAGCCCGCTCTAATACAATATTAGAAATGAGCCACTCACCTCTTAAAAGATCTTAGAAGGGGGAGAGTTATCCACTCTTATATAGATGAGATAAAATCATCACCAAGTCAATGTGGTGAAGTTCACAGCTAATTAAAAAACAAAAAAAGTACATGATATTAATTTTTTTAAATTGCATTACCAAAAGTTAGTTCAATCAATTTTCCGAAAGGTTGATTGCTGGAAGGGATCACCTGCAACCCTAAAACAAATCCTAAAATAAATTCACAACAAAATAAAATAATCTTATAAACATGCGCAATTTTAATAAGTGATGGTGGGATCCATTTTATTTCTTCGTAAGTGGGTTTTAAGATCTGTTTTAGGATTTGTTGTAGGTGATCCCTTCCGATTTATTGTTGCCATAAACTCCGCGTCATCTTCAATCGCCTGCATTGTCTCCTGCGCTAAGCAAACTTCCACGTCAATTCCGCCGTCCGCCGCGGCCGGAAAAATTCTCATAGTTCCATCAAATTGCTAAATCGTTCCACTTACGACTGCAATCGGCTTCCCCATCCAAAATCGTTGCCATACATATTATACCGATTTGAACTCGCAATCACAACCACATTGCTTGTTTCCGGCGGAGGAATACTCCTGCAGCTGAGCACCACATGATTCTTCTCCCAACTCTCAACCGTTTTCACAACTGCTTCACCGCCCTGTGCACCAATATTATCGTTGATCTTCCTCGCTGCGTGCCCTAACCTTAACCCTCTCTCCAACAGCTCCGCCGCTCTCATTGCAATCACTGAACCGTTGAACGCGTTCCCGAAATAGCCCTCCGGTAGAGGTACTCTCGCCCTCGCGCCGATCCCCAGCATGATGAAAACCTCCCCGTCCACACCGTGCGGATTCCGGCACCGAGTTGTGCTCCGCCATAGGAAAGCGAAGATTGCTTGCACAGCCGAGATTTTATCGATACCGGCTTCCGAATTGGCTTTCGATTTCAGATTACCTAAACTCTCCTTGCTGAAGTGGAAAAGCCTCGCCAGAACCGGAGGCTGCGGAGGGACCCAAAATTTCTCCAGCGGCGGGAGAGGGATAAGGCGTTTCGTGAGCCAACGCTCGAAAACAGGGGATTTCGATATCGTGGCGGAACCACGCGACAGCTTGGACCAGGAGTTGATGAAATGCCAGAGGGAGGCCGTCCACGACGGCATGATTGGCGGTGTATCCGAGAAAGACTCCGCCGGCGAGCTGAGTGACTTGCGCGCCAAGGAGAGGCTTCGTGAGGCCGTCGGAGTTGCGGTATTCGCCTAGTGGGAAGAGATTGGACACTGTCTCGGGTATGTATTTGGGTCCCAAAATGTCTGAAATGGAAACAGAGGAGGCGTCTGCGTGGATGAATTCGGCTCCGGCGTTGTTGCAGTCTAGGAAGTAGTAAAATGAGTTATCGGCGGCTGGATCGGCGCCAATGCGTCCGGCGAGGGGCGGGAAGAAGTCGAGGGCGCGGGAAAATGAGTTTTTGAGGCGGAGAATAAGCGAAGTTTGGTCAAATTCAGGTTTTGGAAAGATAAGACCACCTCCAACCATACACCAAATCTCATTTTTGGTGTAAAAATATGCTCCAACCATACTCCATACCTATACCCATTTTTTGGTTTTTTAATCAAACAACACCAAATTTGAAGTGAACACCAAAATTGAGTATCTACTGCAAAAAAGTTTTAAATATTGCATAATAGTCCTTATTATTATTTTGATAGTTGAATCAGCCGGCGGCCAATTTGTATACTGTCAATTTGTGTACTAGTACAGTAGTACTTGATAGTTGATTCAAACTATCAGCCGCATAATTTAGACACAATTTGTTCATGGAATTTACATATATTTTTCTAATAAAAGTAAATAAATAGAAATTAGTCAAGTTGACCATATTATAATAAATTATGTTTTTTACAAATAATAACTTAATAGGAATGAATATTGCTGAAAAAATCTTGTTATTATTTCAAGAGTATATGACCCGATATGACACAATAAGAAATAAAAGTGCACATCTGGAACTTCAAAATGCGCTAGTTGATCATTTGTGGGAACAATACACAAATTTCGAGTCTTGAATTTTAGCTATTTTTTATGTTTACCGTGATATGTTTTATGTAATTGCGATATATTTAAATGAGTTTCAATTTATATTTGAATTTTATTATTGCAAGTTTAGTGTATTTAATTTTAAAAGTAGTGTAATTTTTTTAATATAAAGTATATTTAATACATAAATATATTAATAAAAAAATTTTGTATAATTATTTAAGTTACATAAATTATTGATAAAATATTATGGGACTAATATGTAATTTAAGTAAATATGTAGGTATAATTGAAAAGGTATAAAAAGAATATAAATATGCAATATTCTTTTGGGTTTGAGTTTGGAGTAAAACTACTTTTTGGTGTGACCCAAACTCAAAAATGGATTTGAGTTTGGTGTAAATGGTTGGAGATGGCCTAAGACCTCTAAGCATGGGATTGAGATTGAGTAATTTCAAATCCCATGGAGTTAGAGCTAATCTTGACATTGGAGTTGTCTCATTGCCTGCCATTCCAACCAGACATGAAGAAATCACCTCGATTTTGTTATTCGTCATCTTTGGACTTTTTTTTAATAATTTACTATCAGAAGAATCGTGGAACATGTTTTACAGCATTCACAATGAAAGGGTCCTCCCATTCCACATCAGCATTTGATCAAATGGTCTATCTCCCTGCAATGGAAGGGCCCTCCCGTAGGGCCTTCCCATTCCATTTCATTTCCACATCATCACTATTTTGTTTTAATTTTTATTAGAACCAAAAATATTAGTACGCAAATCTTCGTTGGTTCGCTTCTTCACGACGTCGTGCCGCCCCGACACCACTCGATTTAAGACTTCGTCGTTGGAATCGCTATGGGAAGACATTTAATAATGTACTAGAGAGAGAAAGTGTATTGAGATAAAATGTGAGAAGATAAGATGTTGGTGTAGGAAATGTAAATAATGGGATGTGGTATTTATAGTAGAAAAAATGGAATAAAAAAATATAAAAAAACAAAAAAATAAAATGGGAGGGCCGCCGATAGGCCCTTGCTCCACAATGGAAGGCTGATCGACTAGCCCTCGTCAATGACCAAGGTTGATACATCGGCCCATTTGGAGAGAGATGGGGGAGCCGCCAGAAGGCCGTTCTGCCGCAGCGGTGGGGCTATGGAGGCCGATGGGGAAGGCCCTCCCATCGGCCCTCCATTGCTAATGCTCTTATAAAGATTTTTCTTGTTTCCATCGTTATGGTTATTTATTTCGGCACAGCTAACCAAAATTCTTGTTTCCATTTGATTTATAACTTTATTACTTGAGCTAATGTTGAGGACAAAGAACTAATTTCTAGACAATTATTTGCTAAAATTTTGTGGAAAATGATTCATGTATATGAATCTGAATCTGAATCCTTACTTGAAACACTATTAATTCATCAATTTAATTTAAGCATGTAAATTTGGATTTGCTTATGTTTTTTTATGTATATATAATGTGTTTTAAACAAGTAATTTGTTGTTAGTTATAAAATCATATTGTGTTTGTTTGTTTTTTAGTTTTGCAATTGATTTACTCTAATGGATTTAAGTTCGGATTCTGATTACAAGCCTAGAATTGGTATGGAATTTAACAGCTTCGATGACGCTTGGATGTATTGGGTTCAATATGGAGGGAAAGTTGGATTCGGAGTTAGGAAACATTATTTTAACAAAAATATAAAAACCGGCAAATAACATCCTTTAAATATGTTTGTTGTAAGGAAGGTGTGCGCAAAGAAGACAACAGAAATTGCTTGGTGCTCAATTCTCAACATGAGACTCGAACAAATTGTAAAGTACGATTGGGGGTCACTTATGTGAAGGGTGTATATAAAGTGAATGAGTTTGTGGACGAGCATAACCATCCTCTCCATCTTCCTGAGATAGTGCACATGTTATCTTCTCAACGTAACATTACTGACGTTTAAGCACATGAGATTGATTTGGCAGATGATGTTGGAATTATGCAAAAATCAACTTTTAATTTGATGGCTAGACAAGTTGGAGGAAGAGATGGGATTGGTTACACTCTATTGGATGCTAAGAATTATCTTCGATCTAAGAGACAAAGAAGCATGCTATATGGCGAAGTTGGTTGTCTAATGAGATACTTTCAAGATCAGTTATCTAAAAATCCATCATTTTATCATGCGAGCCAAATGGATATGGATGAACAGATAACTAATGTCTTTATGGGCAAATGGATATGGATAGACAGATGCAATGAACTAACATGTGATTTTGAGGCATGCCAAAAACTACCTAGATTGAGGTTAAAGAGCTCAGCTATGTTACAACAACTTTCTAATATCTATACTCCATCTATATTTGACCTATTTCAAAAGGAGTTTCTCTTGTTTGCAGCTGCATACATAAAGCATAGAGAGGAAATATGATCATTATGTGAATATGTTGTTGGACTAATCAATCATGATAGGGAATGGAGGGTGATATATGATCCTAACACGAAGTTGATTTGTTGTAGTTGTCGAAGGTTTGAGATGATTGAGTTGATATGTTGTCATTGTGTGAAAGTGTTTGATGTGTTATACGTGAAGTTACTTCCAGAGAGTTATATTCTTAAAAGGTGGACAAGAAAAATTAGAACATGTGTGGTGCATGACTATATAGGTAATGAGGTTGAAGAAGATCCTAAGTTACAAATTACTTAAGCGGTATCGAAGGGTATGTCTAATGCTCATACGACTGGTGACTGAAGCTTCTATTTATCAATCAACTTTCTCTTTGGTGCACGATTCAATTTCTAATCTACAAAAGAAAGTAATGGAAATGCATTTAGCTGAAGACGTCCAAGACAACAGTAACAATGCGAACATCTCTTCAACAGTCCTGACTACAAAGGTACCAAGAGGATTCAAGAAAAGAATTAGTGTAAGAGGTTCGAAACGGTTGAAAAATTGGGTGGAACTTCAGCCAAAGCAAAGAAAAGCAAATCATAAGACCATAAAGTAGACGCATTATACTTTTGCATATGTGGAAAATATGTTTTAATTATTTGCATATTTTTTAATAATTGTAGGATGTTGGAGCACAAAAATGCATTGCCTACTTCTAGTTCAGCGCTTTCGACATCTCATGCGTGCCCAGAAAGGACTCCAAATCATTTAAGTTTCACCTAAATGTTAATGGTGTGATTCTTTATGCCATAATATTTTTTTTTTGGTGTGATTAGTTATGATTTATCCTTTTCTTTTTCATGTAGGCATCATTTGATCAAACGTCTTCTGTTGATCGAACATATTGAGATGCATCTAATGCCAACATTCGAGATCGAGATTATTGAAATTATTAGCCTGTTTGATTAAATAGACATTCCATGTGTGTCTCTATTGTATTTTTTGATTTAGAAACATGATGAAACATGTGTATCTCTATTGTATTTTTTGATTCAGAAACATGATAAAATATTGACATATGTTTGTTATATCTAATGTTATTTTGTGTATTTTGTTTTTATATGAGTACCAAATTTTAATTTCCTAAATTTAGTCTATTTCTTGACAAATTGGGTGCTTTCTAAATTAATGTAATAGTACTTTATTTTATACACTAACAATTAATAAATGAATTAAATATAAAAATATGCTACTCCCTCCATCCACAATAAATAGGACACATTTTCCATTTTTTGGCCGTCCACAAAAAATAGAGCACATTCATTTTTGGAAAGTTTTCAACAAATAATAATCATACATATCATTCCACTAACACTACACCTCACTTACTTTTTCTCCTTCTCTCTTACTTTACCAATTCTACATTAAAACTCGTGTCATACACCAATTGTTCTATTTTTTGTGGACGGAGGGAGTATGAAATTACTAATTATTTCCATAGATGTATTGTTTATAGATTTTATACAGTTTAAAGATTTGATATGATACGTATAGATTAGAGGTAATAAGGGAAGGAGTCAAACGCATATACAAATTTGTAGGAGTCAATTTTTATTTTTTATTGATGATGTTTATTATAATAGCAATAAATAGATAAGAATGAGGGGAAGGAAAAATGAGAGTGAAACGGTGTAGCTTTAATGCACAGCACCAGCTGCTGTGTTTATTGGCACGGTAAGGGATCTCCCTCCTCGTGGATAGCTACCTAATGAAATATTCCCTCTGTCCGTGAATAGGAGTCCCGTTTTTCTATTTTAGTGAGTCCCGGTTCATTTATGCCATAAATGGTAATAGGGTCCCACCTTCCACTAACTCATTACACTCACATTTCATTTAAAACTAATATAAACAAGTGAGACCCATATTCCACTAACTTTTTTGCACCCACTTTTCTTAACATTTCTTAAAACTCGTGCCGCCCATGAATGAGACTCCTAATGGCAGACGGAGGGAGTAATGTCTAACTAGAACAACTAGCTATTTTCAAGTCCAAACAAAACAATTAACTACATGATAATATTGGTTGATAAGACACATGGCCCGAATCCGATATTAAATGATAAAACATAATATTACATAATTAAATTTAATTTTTAAACTTGGTTTATATGATAAAAATATATTTTTGACAATTTAAACATTATTCTTTAAAAAAATAATAAATATAATATTGTAATATTATTTCCTTTATGAATTATCCACAGTGACGGAACTACACATACAGGGCCAAGCCACCGCTGCAGCGGGGGCTTAGCCGCCAGCATACCCTTAGCCCTCCTGCCACGAGAAAGAAAAGACCTCTAAGCATAGGATTGATATTGAGTATTTTCGAATCCCATGAAGTTAGAGCTAATCTTGACATTGGAGCTGCCTCATTTCCTGCCGTTCCAACCATACATGAGGTAATCACCTCGATTTTGTTATTCGCCATCTGTGGAATTTTTATTTTATTAATTTTTCGGAAGAATGGTGAATCATGTTTTATAGAGATTTTTCTTTTTTATGGTGGATAGAGCAATAATTTTGCTAGGCGAGGAGTGGCCGAGAGTTTTGGAGATATTTTGTAGGGATAAAAAATCGTGCGGATTGGGTTTATCGAGTCAACCCGATAACTGCCCAACCCAATAAGGCCTAACCTGAACCCGACCTGCTACCTTCAAACCTAAATACGATCCGAATTCGATACAAACCCGTTAACGACACGATATAATATGGGTTAACAAGAAACGATAACGACCCGAATCCGATGTTACATGACTAAAACCTGATATTACATGATTATACATAATATTACACGATTAAACCTAATTTTTAAACTAGATTTACTTGATAAAAATTCATTTTCACAATTTAAATCTGATTTACATGAAATTAAATAACTAAAGTAAATATAGTTTTTTGAAAAAGTTAATAAAAATAATACTCCCTCCGTCCCAGAGAAGTTGGCATACTTTGAAAATGGCACGGTATTTTAGGAGGTTTTGTTTTGTGTGTTAAATGGAGAAAGAAAATATATTTTTTATATTCATGTGAGAGAGAACTTTTTCCAAAAAGGAAAATGTGACATCTTTTGTGGGACAAACTAAAAAGAAAAGTGTGCCAACTTCTGTGGGACGGAGGGAGTAATATAATTTCTTAATATGTTAATCCACATCCAAACTGAACACAACCCGAATTATCGAATTTTTAACTAGTAGACCCATGCAATAAGGACAAGAATCTAATAAGGCTTTATCCAAATCCATATATTTTCATTTATATTCATATCGGATTATAATGTCTAAGTAAAAAATTGATGGTCCGAATATTTTGCATGTTTTACGTGGCTCTTATCTAGCCACGTTCTTGGGGTTCCTTTTCTAGCTATGTGACCCAGCAAAAATCTCTCTTCTATGTTTTGTTTCTTAGAGGGCCCAAAATGAATTTGGGCTCCAAAATTCACTCTACTCGATGGAGAACTTGATTGCTCGATGATCGACTACGATACAAAATTTCATGATCAAGTATTCCAGATAAATTAAATCATATATGGCGTGACCATTAGCTATATACCAAGTAATACGGAGGTGAGTCACAAAATTAGAGTTGAATTGCTAAGTTTGAAACATTAAGATAATGTCATTTGTTAAAAAATAATTTCAACTTTATTTTTACTAAAAGAGGGGGAAAAATGAATTAAGCATAATCATAATATCGTCTCTCTACTCATTAATTCCCTCACTTCACATCGGACTCAATACATCCCCCTTTGTCTCAGAGGTGGTTTGCTAGCACTAGCAGGAAATAAAATTCGAGAAGCAGAAGCTGACATACGGTTGGCGGTGGCTGCCAACGACGAGCAGACACCGAATAGGAAAGGCGTTGCTTGAAGAACAGAGATAGATATGAGTTTTCTCTGTAAGGACATCAGGAGAAGGAGATGAAAGAAAATATTGAAGAAAAGAAGAAAACATAATGAGTTCTTGTTTTATGTAATAAAACATTGTTTTTTTTTTGCTTATCTAAATGACGTTGTCTAGTTTGATGGCCAATGAGTCCACATAGAATTTATGATCAGCCACACGTGATAAAATTTGGCTAAAAATATTTGATTTAATGAGAAAATGATTAGACGCTAAAGTTCATGAAAAATACTCTAAGTGGTCTATAGTTCATGTAGTAATAATTAACTGACTATTATTAAGCTGGTCTACGACAGATAGTAGTATTAAATTAGTTCATTAGGTGTAACTACTATTATCATTTAAATTCTTATATGATGTACTCTCAAAAATAATTATGCATATGATTATAATGTATAGGCTGTTGAAGCGTATAAATTAAAACAACTTGTTGGTCATGCAATTAATTAGTCAATAAGTTGTTTCACAATTATATTCAAATAACTACCTTTACAGATAGGTGGTCATTGTCAAAGAAAACAATAGTCATGTCGTGTTCATATAAGCAAGTGAGATAATTGTTGATCAAAAGCATTTAGAAGAAAATTGACGTCAAAGATGGAGATGATATCTTCTTGTCTTGTTGGAAGGGAAAACAATGAAATTGCAAACAGCATCACAAGATTAGAGCTTAATCCATGGGATTTACGATTACTACCAATCGTCCCCATTCAAAGAGGCCTCATATATCACAAACCTCAATCCCAAAACATCATCTCTCACCTCAAAAACTCTCTCTCCCGCACACTAAACTTCTTTCCGCCCCTCGCCGGCCGTCTCTCCGCCACCCATCACGACGACTGCACAAAGAGCTACTTTGTCGACTGCAACAACGCCGGAGCCGAATTCACTCACGCAGCCACTGCCTCCATCTCTGTCTCCGACCTCATCGGGCCAAAATACATCCCGGAAATCGTCTACTCCTTCTTCCCGCTTGACAGCCTCACCAACTTCGAAGCCATTTCGAAGCCTCTGCTGGCGGTGCAGGTCACCGAGCTGGCCGACGGCCTATTCCTGGGCTGCGCCGCCAATCACGCAGTCGTGGACGGCACCTCCTTCTGGCATTTCATCAACTCTTGGTCTGAAATATCTCGCGGTTTGAAGAACATATCAAAAACTCCAGTGTTCTCAAGATCCACCAAGCCCGTAAAAGTAGGCAATCACCTTACTCCTCGGCCGATGGTGGAAACTCCTCCATTGCTGAGGAAGGTCTTCCACTTGGGGAAGGAAAGGTTGACCGAGCTCAAAAATAAAGCCAATTCTACCGGCGGAAGTGATAAAATATCGTCGTATCAAGCACTCGCAGCTCTGTTGTGGCGGACCATTACGCGTTGCCAGAAATTCACAAATATGAATATGAGTAGTAGCCGAGAAATTTACTTCGCCCTAGTAGTGGGTGCAAGGTCAAGAATTGGTTTGGACGAGGGCTATTTTGGGAACGCGATTTATACGGCTGGAACTTCAACTACTGAGCGTGAGCTGTTGCAGAATGGAATAGGCTACGCTGCGGTGAAGATCAATGAGCTGGTGAAGCAGCAGACACGTGAAGCAGTAATGGAAAACTTTGAAGATTCTGAGAATCGGGCGTTTATTAGGAAATTGCCTTCGTTTTTCATCATCGGATCGCCTCGCCACGACGTGTACGGGAATGATTTTGGATGGGGGAAGCCCGTTGCGGTGAGGTGTGGAAGAGGACGAGATATCGATGGGAAGATCACAGTTTTTGCAGCGGCTGAATGTGGCGGCGTCGATTTGGAAGTTAGTCTTGCAGCTGAGAAAATGGTGGCCATGGAAAATGATACCGAGTTCACTGCAGCTCTTGCCCATTGAATTTGCCTTCTCTCTTTTTTGACCTTTTACGTTTTTTATAAATGAACAACAATTTACATGATGTTATGCTGAAGTTGGACTATGTCAGACTCTTTGTGATTTTCCACATATTGTAAACGTCTCATTTTCAGTAAAGAAATTGTGATTGATTGAAATTTTTGTAATCAAATTTTTATGAAGTTGTTAATTCGGCCACGTAATTCAAATGAGCATTGCCATTAGAGCATCTCCGATGGTACTTTGGCCAAAAATCGGCCAGCAGTTTCTCCCCCTGCCACGTCAGCAGCACTAAAAATCCACCTGCCACATCAGATTTAGGCCAGCCATAGGCCAGCCGCAATAAAAATAATTCAAAAAATACTACATTTATGGAATTAAAATCACAATACGGAATTAAATTTACGACATATATACGGAAAAAATTCGTTAATTTTATTTAAATAAAAAAAAGTACATTAACTAAAAATCAAAAAAATTACATAATAAAAAAAAAATCCGGGCTTCCACACACGAGCCACCGCCCCACTCTACTCCTCACTTATTTATTAAAAAAATACATTAAAAAATGTTAGTATGCCTTGAATCTGTGTTAGTTTGCCGCTAGCCGAACAGGGGTCTAGTTGTATGTTGTCCATCGTTGGATGTTGCTCTTGTATAGAAATTTAGAGAGAGAGAAAATCGCGTTTATATAGGTTTAAAAAAAAAAAAAAAAAATTCTGCGCTGGCCGATCGGCACGCCACAATGGCGGCCAAGCGCACGCCAAAATTTCCAGCCGATTTTGCCGTTGATCTGACTGCCGGACTCAATGGTTCGGCTAGCCGATCGGCCAGCGCGACGAATCGGCTAGCCGGTCGCTAGCCGACCATTGGAGATGTTCTTATTCTATAAATTTGGTTGCATAGGCTTATTGTTCTATAAATCCAATAAAACTTAGTCCAACGCTATGATGTAGTGGGGTGTGAATGGACTAGGCCACAAATTCATGATATTTGACAGGGCTTTTGCTTAGTCAAATCAATGTAAACTCAATGTCTCAATTCATGTCTATCCAAATCGAATACTCTGGTTTTCATTTTAATTTATTTATTTTTATACTTAATATTTTCAGATCTATTAATTAATTTAAATTTCTTACTAATTTTACTTAATTAACATATTTTTTCAAGCGTGGTTTAGTTTAGAGATATTAAATATTTAATAGAATAAATTACAATATATTTCTTATAATACTCCCTCCGTCCCATAATAAATGACATGATTGGAGAATAACACGAAATTTTAGAAGATGTTTTGTGTGTTAGGTGGAGAGAAAAAATAGTATATTTACATTAAAGTGAGAGAGTGTTTTTCTAAAAAAGAAAATATAACATCTTTTGTAGAATAAATTGAAAAAGAAAATGTGACATCTACTATGAAACGAAGGAAGTATTTTTTTTTCTAAAAAAAACATTTTGGGAATATTGTTAATCGAATTCTCACGAGATACTCGACTTAATGCCATAATAATCTCAATACCTCTAGAATATTATATACTCCATATCATTATCTAACACCCCTCCGTTCAAAACTTTTTGGGCACACCGATAAAGTTAGAAAGATAAAGATAGAGTAAAATATGTGATAGAATAAAGTAAGAGTAATTGAATGTTTTGTTTTTTTTCTAAAAATAAAATGACTCAACTTAGTTGGGATATCCAAAAAGGAATATGACTCAACTTAGTTGGAACTGAGAGAGTTTATCAGAATTTTATTGAATCATGCATATTTTTATATATATCAAATACTACGTCAACATATAAGTCTACATATAACGAATACTACTACAAGAGCATCCACAGTGGTGGAAAGATCGTCCGTCCTAGTGATCGCCACATCAGCATTTTTTTAGTTCGGTCCTTCCTTCTGCATTGGTTTCCCCCTAGTGTCGCCCTATCAATTTAAATTCATTTTTCATTTAATTTTCAATGTTACTGTTTTTTTTTCAATTACTAATATACCAATATAAGTATATTATATTAAAAATCACAAATTTAATCAAACACCTACGTTACTTAATAAAAAAAAACTACATTATGCTTAATTTTAAAAAAAACTACATTACTAAATTTAAAAGAAAATCTAATTTCTTGCTCATATTCTTGATTATCTTCTCAATCCTATGCGAATTGGTGATACTTGGAAGGTTGGTGGTTAAGTCAAGTACCAACCTATAATTATAACTCTCGCGAAAACCACCGAACTCCTGAAGCGCTGAGGCCACGAGCTGAGTAGACGGCGATGGGGGAGCCGATCCAGATCCAGACACGGCCACCTTCCCTCTGGCCTGGGCTTTGGTCGTCTTGTTGCCAACGGGACGCCTAAAAGTAGACGTTGGCATGTCGGAACTCCCTTCCGGCTCAACGTTAAGATCCATTTGTGACGGGCCGCCGCTGCTCGTGTAATCGCCATTGGCGGTTATCTTCGTCCACTTCAGCGCTGAGGATGCGACCGGTATCCCTCCGTCGAACTTCAGCTTGTCCTTCAAAATCAACCAAATTTGGTAGAATTTGAACTGGCCATGCTTTGACTGGTACTCAGCCATTGCCTTCTGGATGGCATCCTCCATGCTCTCGTCGCTGTCCCTTTCGTCCTTCAACTTCGTGCAAATATCCCTAAAATTGTTGATGTGGAGCTTGATCCGATCTCAACACTTGCGGAGCTGCTCCTTGTTCTGCTTGCACGCCCACGCCGGCTTCACCTTGTTGTACCTGGTCTCGATTTGATTCAACGTCTTGGCGAATACCAGTTAGTCGATTACTCCCTCCGTCCCAGATAATTCGACCCAGTATTCCATTTCGGGTCGTCCCACATAATTTGTCCCACTTCACTTTTACCATTTTTGGTAGTGGACCCCATATTCCACTAACTAATTTCTACTCACATTTTATTATAAAACTAATACTCCCTCCGTCCCATTGAAGATGACTCACTTTCCTTTTTGGTTTGTTCCAATTAAGATGACACATTACTTAAAATGAAAACACATTTATCTCTACTTTATTCCCTCTCTCTTACTTTGCTCTCTCCTCTTAGCACACAAAATGTAAGCTGCATAAAATCCCGTGTCGTCCAAGAAAGGAGTTATCTTCCTTGGGACGGAGGGAGTACTTTAAAAGTAGGACCCATATCCCACCAACTTTTTCAATTTCACTTTCCATTAAATTTCTTAAAACCCGTCTTGGGTTAAAGTGTCCCGAATTATCTGGGACGGAGGGAGTAGTTGTTTCACAATTATATTTGACGATTAGTTGTTTCACAATTACTCGCCCCATCCCTAATAAATTCGTCATCATTTGACCCGCACACGAGTTTTAAAAAATGTAATAGAAAATGAGTTGAAAAAGTTGGTGTCATGTGGATCCTACTTTTATATATTAGTTTTATAATAAAATGTACTATGAATGAGTTAGTTGAATGTAGGGTGCACTGTCAAAAATAATAACCGTGAATGGCGACAAATTTTTAAAGACGGAACAGAAATGGAAGTAGGTGTTTTAAAGGATGGATGGAATATATACAAATAATAACCTTTATAGAAAGGTGGTCCTTGTCAAAGAAAACAATAGTCATGTCATGTTCATATATATATGCACGTGAAATAATTGTTGATCAAAGCATTTTGAAGAAAATTGATGTCAAAGATGGAGGTGATATATTCTTGTCTCGTTGGAAGGGAAAACAAAGAAATTGCAAACACCATCACAACATTAGAGCTTAATCCATGGGATTTACGATTACTACCGATCGTCCCCATTCAAAGAGGCCTCATTTACCACAAACCTCATTCCCAAAACATCATCTCTCACCTCAAAAACTCACTCTCCCGCACACTAAACTCCTTTCCACCCCTTGCCGGCCGTCTCTCCGCCACCCATCACGAAGACGGCACAAAGAGCTACTTCGTCGACTGCAACAACTCCGGAGCCGAGTTCACTCACGCAGTCGCTGCCGCCGTCTCTGTCTCCGACCTCATTGGACCCAAATACATCCCGGAAATCGTCTACTCCTTCTTCCCGCTCGAAAACCTCACCAACTTCGAAGCCATTTCGAAGCCTCTGCTGGCGGTGCAGGTCACCGAGCTGGCAGACGGCCTATTCCTGGGCTGCGCCGCCAATCACGCAGTCGTGGACGGCACTTCCTTCTGGCACTTCATCAACTCTTGGTCTGAAATCTCTCGCGGTTTAAAGACCATATCAAAAACTCCAGTGTTCTCACGATCCATCGAGCCGGTAAAAGTAGGGGGCCACAGCAATCACCTTCCTCCGCCGATGGTGGAAACTCCTCCATTGCTGAGGAAGGTCTTCCACTTGGGGAAAGAAAGCTTGACCAAACTTAAAAATAAGGCCAATTCTACAGGCGGAAGTGATAAAATATCGTCGTATCAAGCACTCTCTGCTCTGCTGTGGCGGACCATAAATATGCATACTAATGTAAATAGCGAAGAAGTGGACTTCACTTTAATAGTGGGTGCAAGGTCAAGGATCGGTTGGGATGAGGGCTATTTTGGGAACGCGATTTATACGGCTGGAACTTCATTGACTAGGCATGAGCTGTTGCAGAATGGAATAGGCTACGCTGCGGTGAAGATCAATGAGCTGGTGAAGCAGCAGACGCGTGAAGCAGCAATCCAAAACTTTGAAGATTCTGAGAATCGGGCGTTTATTAGAAAATGGCCTTCGTTTTTGATCATCGGATCGCCTCGCCACGACGTGTACGGGAATGATTTCGGGTGGGGGAAGCCCGTTGCAGTGAGGTGTGGAAGAGGGCGAAATGTCGATGGGAAGATCACCATTTTTCCGGCGGCCGAATCTGGGGGCGTCGATTTGGAAGTTAGCCTTGCTGCTGACAAAATGGTGGCCATGGAAGATGATCCCGAGTTCATTGCAGCTCTCGCCCATTGAAATTGCCTTTTGCAGTTTCTTGAACTTTAGGGATTTTCTACATATTGTAAACGTCTCCATTTCAGTACAGAAATTATGAACTTATAAAGCTGTCCAGTTTATGCATCAAATTCTTATTGTATTTCAAATGAGTATTGCTAAGGCCTTAATTTGTAGTACAAGACCTGATTGGGTATAACTCTTGGTGTGGCAGTAGTCTATAAATCCGATAAAACTTTCCTGGAAAGGAAAGAAATCTGACTGGAGAATAGAGCTAAAATTAGTTCCAACGCTATTTGGAGGGGACAGGGGGAGTAATAGGGTGCAAATGGATCTAGGCCATAAATTCATGATGACTGGGCTTTCATGTTGGTTTATTGCTTAGTCAATCAAGCAGGAGTATATAATATAAACTCAATTATATCATTTTATATATCTGTCCAAATCGAATACTCTGGATTTTATTTTTATTTATTTATTTTTATAATTAAGATTTTCAGATCTATTAATTAATTTAAATTTCTTACTAATTTTACTTAATTAACATATTTTTTTCAAGGGTGGTTTAGTTTAGAGATATTATTTATCGTTATAATACTATAGATTTCTTATAATATTTTTTTTTCTGAATACATTTTGATAATATTTTTAATCGAATTCTCTCGAGATACACGATAAATGCAATAATAATAACATTACCTCTAGAATATTATACTACTCCATATCATTATCCAATACATCATAATTTTATTAGATCGTGCATTTTACGATAAGTGGTGTTAGTGAAATGTGAAGTCCATATATATTATTAGTAGTGTTTAATTGTATTCCATTAGGTAACAAATGTGGAGTACTTTTTCAAACTTAGTCTATTTTTCGAGGACCACTCAAAATGGTAAATGTGGTCTATTTTTCATAGACGTAGGGAGTATAAGTTTATAACGAATACTGCCATAATTTCTAATGCAAATTACAAAGATTAAAAAAAAAAATACTCCCTCCGTCCCATCACAAGTGATCAACTTTCCATTTTGGGTTGTCCCACCATAAGTGATCAATTTCCTTCTTTTACAAATAAACAAAACTTTAACACTTTCTTACTTTATTATTCCATCTCTCTTACTTTATTCTCTCCTTTTATTTTATTCTCTCTTCATCTTTTTTACTTTTTCTTCTCTCATACTTTATTCTCTTTACTTTAACTCAATACATATCATTTTTCTTAAATCTCGTGCTCAAAAGAAATCCATCACTTGTAGTGGAACGGAGAGAGTATTGATTATCAACGTGATCTCGTCTTTTCACAATGAGCAAGAAAGAATATATTTTTGTGAATCAATTTTATGTTATACCACAATGATTTTATAAGTCCAAAGGTGACCTCTATTCGGAACCCATCTCAGGGCCTATCTCCATTTTCTCATGCCACGTCAGCAGGCTCATCTCAGAGTCTATCTCCCTGCAATGAGAGTCCATCCCCGAGCCTATCTCAAAGTCCATCTCATTCTCACATCATCACTATTTTTTTATATTTCACTTTTAATTGTTGGTGTAAATTAAAAACATCGTAATGTACAACAAAAAAACAAATTTTATTAAAAACATAAATAAAACATCATACATTAAAAAAAACAAGATAAAGATAGATAAAATGTGAATTGACGTTAAAAAGCTCAAATTCATATCCTCATGGAGAAAACAAAAATTGAAATTGAGATTGAAAATGGATGAATGTGAATTGATGGGGAACAAGGTATATATATTGGATTAAAAATTGACTTAAATAAAAAAAAAAGGGGGATATCGGTTGGGCCGATATTGGTCTTGTAACGGGGCACCAACTAAGAGAACCTTTAGTATATACTCCCTCCGTCTTAGATAATTCGACCCAGTATTTCATTTCGGGCCGTCCCAAATAATTTGTCTCATTTCACTTTTATCATTTTTGGTAATGAACCTCATATTCCACTAACTCATTCTTACTCACATTTTATTATAAAACTAATACTTTAAAAGTAGGACCTACATCCCACCAACTTTTTCAACTCACTTTCCATTAGATTTCTTAAAACCCATGCCGGATCAAAGTGTCCCAAATTATCTGGGACGAATGGAGTAACTCATAAACCAGTTTGTTCATTTGTACGGAGTAAATGTTTCAATATACAATACATTATAAAAAAAACACAATCAAACACGATGAAACACAATTCTTATAATTGTTTTTGAGAAATACTCTCTCAATTTTTTCCATTTTAGTCCGTCCACCGATAAGAGTCACGATTTAATTTTACCATAAATAGTACTAGGGTTACGCATTCCATTAACTCATTTCACTCACATTTTATTTAAAACTAATACTGAATATACAAATGAGACCTATATTCCACTAACTTTTTTTACCTACTTTTCTTAACATTTCTTAAAACTCGTGTCATCAAGAACTCCTAATGGTGGATGGAAGAAGTACTCCTTCCCCATGAAATATTGTCCAATTTTTCCTTTTTAGTCCGTCCGTGAAAAGTTGTCCACTTTGCTGTTTTATCTATTTTTGGTAAAATTAACTCACATTATATTATAAAATTAATATAAAAATGTGAGATCCTTATTCCACTAATTTTTCAACTCACTTTATTTCATACTCCCTCCGTCCCTGTTTAGAAGTGCAATTTAGCTAGGGCACGAGTTTTCAAAAATTGTTGGAGTGTGTAATAAATGAAGTGAGGTAGTGATTGTTGAAGTGTGTAATAATTGAAATGAGGTAGTGGAAAATGAGACCCTTTTGACTTTTTGTATGTTTAGCATTTTGTTTTGTTTTATTTTAATGAAAGTAATGACATTTGAGTGTAAATTTCATCAACAATGAGGCCAAATTTTATGTCAAAATATGACAAATTCTAAATGAGACTCTTAAACTTGGACAGACAGAAATGACAAAACAAGACTCTTAAACTAGGATAGAGGGTGTATTTCTTAAAATCCGTATCTAATTAAAGTTGGACAATATTTCATGGACGGACGGACCTCGTTTATTCCATGTGACGGACCGAAATGGAAAAATGAGACAAACTATTTGGGACGGAAGGAGTACAACTCAATTTAGTGGGGATACATAAGGATTAATAAATATAGGAAGTATCATTGGACCAAAATATAGTACTCCCTCCGTTCCAATGTCTCATTTTCCTTTTTAGTTTGTCCCACTAAATATGTCACATTTTCATTTTTAGAAAAAAGTCTCTCTTATAATAATATAAATATTATTTTTCTTTCCACCTAACAAATAAAATAAAACCTCATAAAATCTCGTGCCGTCCCAGAAATGTGATATCTTTTGTGGGATGGAGGGAATATTTGTTTATTAATATCATTATCCTCATGCGTCATTGGAATGATACAGTACTATTACATTATCCTCATGTGTCAATCACTGATTGGATAATACATAAACTGTGTCTGGTGAGCATATGAATATCAGCTCACTTGCGTAAGGAGGATAAAGATAGTTCTTGCACGGAAAAAATAATCTAAAATCTGCCTCTCGAAATATCTAGAGATGACGAATGTCGTGGTGATTTCTTCATGTCTGATTGGAACGACAAGCATGGATGCAGCTCCCAATCCCATGTCAAGATTAGATCTAACTCCGTGGGATCTGCAAATACTCCAACTCAACCCTATGCAGAGAGGTCTTTTCTTTCGTAAGCCAGAATTTGACCAAACTTCGCTTATTCTCCGCCTCAAAAACTCATTTTCCCGCGCTCTCGACTTCTTCCCACCCCTCGCCGGCCGCCTCGCCGCAGATCCTGCCGCCGATAACTCGTTTTACTACTTCCTCGACTGCAACAACGCCGGAGCCGAATTCATCTACGCAGACGCCTCCTCTCTTTCCATTTCTGACATCTTGGGATCCAAATACATACCGGAGACAGTATCCGATCTCTTCCCACTGGGCGAATACTGCAACTCCGACGGCCTCTCCAAGCCTCTGTTGGGCGTGCAAGTCACTCAGCTCGCCGACGGAGTCTTCCTCGGCTTCACCGCCAATCACGCCGTCGTGGACGGTGTCTCTCTCTGGCATTTCATCAACTCCTGGTCCGAGCTGTCGCGTGGTTCTGCCACGATATCCAAACTCCCTGTTTTCGACCGTTGGTTCCCGACCAGCAACCGCCTTATCCCTCTCCCGCCCTTGGATAAAATCCGGTATGGATTTTTTTTTATTTTATTCAGGAATTGAGCTGATATTTTCCATATTACTCCCTCCGTCCCCCATTAACAGTCACAGTTTGACCGGGCACGGATTTTAAGAAATGTAAAGAAAAATTGATTCAAAAAGTTAGTGGAATGTGAGACCCACTTTTTTATATTGGTTTTATAATAAAATGTGAGTGAAGTAAGTTAGTGGAATGCGGGACCTACTATCATTTATGGTAAAAATGAAGTGTGACTCTTAATTGAGGACAGACCGAAATGGAAAAGTGTGACTCTTACGGGGACGGAGGGAGTAATTTAAGTGTATTTTACTGATTTAATTTATTTTCCGTCTCAAGTAATCAATCCTAATTCAAACTATTGATTTCTTTTTCAAACAGAAAAATAATTGTTCCTTTTTACTCTGTTCTTTTCTTATCTTTTATACTACCTCCGTCCCCGATAATTGTCACTCTTTTCTATTTCGATCTGTTTCTCAATAATTATCACACTTCAGTTTACCATAAATGGTAAGTAGATCTCACGTTACATTAACTCACTTCACTCACATTTTATTATAAAACCAAATGGATCTTACATTCCATTAACTTTTTCAATTAATTTTTTACATTTCTTAAAATTCGTATCCGGTCAAAAAGTGACAATTAATTAGGGATGGATGGACTCAAAGGAGGAATAGGAAAAGAAGTTGATCATTTGCGATGCAGCGAAATGAGTAGTTATTATAATTTAGTCTGATTTATTTTACTACTCCTATATCTTTTTATTACTCGTAGTAGTATTTGATCATAATTAATATTTTTATATAGACAAAACGATTTCTTTTGTGTCATGATTAGGTACCCTCCGCCTCCATTACTGGCGAGGCTTTTCCACTTCAGCAAGGAGAGTTTAGGAAAGCTGAAATCGAAAGCCAATTCCGAAGCCGGCAGCGATAAAATCTCGACTCTGCAAGCACTCTCCGCTCATCTATGGCGGACCACAACTCGCAGCCGGAATCCGCACGGTGCGGACGAGGAGGTTCGCATCTTGATGGCGATCGGCGCGAGGGCGAGGATACCTCTGCCGGAGGGCTACTTCGGCAACGCGTTCAACGGTTCTTCGGCGTCGATGAGTGCGTGGGAGCTGGTGGAGAGAGGGTTGGGGCACGCGGCGAGGAAGATCAACGAGCATGTTGCTGCGCAGGGCGGCGAAGCGGTTGTCAAAACGGTAGAGAGTTGGGTGAGGAATCCTGTGCTATTTGGGGGTTTTCCTCCGCCGAAAAGAAGCACTGGGGTGATGATTGCGAGCTCGCATCGGCATAATGTGTATGTCAACGATTTTGGATGGGGAAAGCCGATTGCCGCCCTGAGTGGGACCATTGAGCGGTTTGATGGGAATATCAAACTTTATCCGGCCGCCGCGGATGGCGGAATCGACGTGGAAGTTTGCTTAGCGCCGGAGACGATGCAGGCGATGGAAGATGATGCCGAGTTTCTGGAAACCATATCTATCTAAAAATTCAATATTTTTACTATATTTCCGATATATTTCAGCATTTTTTCCACCGCTGCTACAAAGTTAGGAACACTATACACATAATAATAGTATACCTACTATAATTGTCACTCTTAAATCGTCACTACAGTAGATAGTATTTCGTGAAGAAGAGTTGCAAATAAATACTATATGCATGAATTTAAAGTTATTAGTACAATTCCTTTATAAGTTAATTTTTCACCTAAATTAAATCTAATACTCCATATAACGAAATCGACCTTGCATGGCACCAAATTTAATTATAAAATAGTTAAAAATCTTATTGTATAATCAACAACTGTCACTCTTTCTCTGCTGCGTAACCTATATATCTCACAAAACGACACTAGGGAGTAATTCGCAGTGGCGGAAAGTTGCGAGTTGATCACGGCGTTGAAGAAGATATGAAATATGAGGTGGACTTGCACATTTCATTTTAGAAAAAAAGTACTCCTTAAAAAATTTTGTTGAATGCAACAATAGGACAAAAATTTCTCTCACATTGAAAAAAAAAAAATAATTGTAGTAAATAGCTATAAAAGAGAACCGATAAATATTTGAATTTTTAACGCATTTTAATTCTTATATGTGATGATTGTTTTATGTGTGCTGTACTAATTGTTTTGCAATTATTCAATTGTACTATATACTAGATATTTGTTGTGTAAAACCAAAAACCACTAGAGATCTTAGGAAACGTGATCAACTTGTTCTGGGTGTACAATTCCTCAAACAAGTGATCAGTTGCGTGGGATCAGAGTGTAAAACCAAAAACCACTATTAAATGCTCCCTCCGTCCCCGATTAAGAGTCACACTTTGATCGGGCACGGAGTTTAAGAAATGTAAAGAAAAGTTAGTTGAAAAAATTAGTGGAATGTGAGATCCATTTTTTATATTAGTTTTATAATAAAATGTGAGTGAATTGAGTTAGTGTAATGTGAGACCTACTTACTCTTTATGGTAAAAATAAAGTGTGACTCTTAATTGGGGACAGATCGAAATGGAAAAGTGTAACTCTTAATCGGGGACGGAGGGAGTACTACTCCTAATTAACTTAAAAAGGTCTTAGGTGCCTTGAACAAGGAAGCATCGGCATAGGATGATTATTGATGCTCTTACAGAAACACTTATTAGCATTTTTGCATAAAAATACTTACCTCTTTCACCATATGAAATTAAGCATACAAAATATCATCTTTTAATCATCTTATGACAGCAAAATGAAACAAATAAACCATAGTAAAATAGGAGTCAAATGACAAACAAGTTATAACATCATTTTTACTAGTACTTACTACTGCCTATGTTAGCTTCAATCCAAGTCACCACTATCAGTCCCCTCAAACGAAAGCAATGAAAAGGATCGATTTGGCGATGCAGAGTTACAAATTTGGCAGAGCCTGGTGATGTGTTGTGTCAGCTGCATTCAAAATAACTCATTACTCAGTGATCAACCGAGAAAGCTAAGGCCTAATGATGTACTATTATTTCAAACTTCATTACTGGTGAAGAAATATTGCTCGAATCCACATTGGTGGAACGCGAAAGGGAATGATTGTCAATCGATTGCATGGAAACATTTTGTGCAAAGTTCCAAGTCAAAAATATTTGAAAACTCACTCCAAAATATAAGAAGATTTTTTCATAATCTTGAACACAAGAAATGTTTTCAAATCAATATATCACTATTTTTCCGATATTATTTCAGCATTTTTTCCACCTCTACTTTAAAGTCATGAACAATATATACCCTCCGTACCCCATTAGTTGTCCACTTTGATTTCGGTACGAGTTTTAAGAAATGTAAAAGAAAGTGAATTAAAAAAATTAGTGAAATATAAGTCTCACTTTTATTTATTGATTTTATAATAAAATGTGAGTGAAATAAGTTAGTGAAACTGAAAAATGAACAATTAGTGGGGACAGATGAAAATAACAAAAGTGGCCAATTAATAGAAAATAGAGAGAGTACATAACAATGGAATACCTACAATAATTGTCAACTCTTATATTGTCACTATAGTTCCATACCTATCGTGAAGAAAAGTTGCAAATAAATAGTGTATGAATTTAAAAGTTATTATTACAATACCTTTGTTTTTAATTTTTCACCTAAATTAAATCTAATACTCCATATAACGAAATCGACCTTGCATGGCACCAATTTTAATTATAAAGTATTTATAAAATAGTTAAAAATCTTATTGTATAGTAATCAACAACTGTCACCCTATATCTCACAAAACGACACTAGGGATGGATGGTTGCGAGTGGATCACGGCGTTGAAGGAGATGTGGAGTTACACTAAGTCGACAATGAGTAAAATCTCGTCACGGCATTTTATTTCTATAAAGTCAATGAAATAAAATTATTCTAACATAATGTGTACCGCTGAAATTGATAGATGTGGAATTTAAGAGTTAATAGTATGTATGTATGTATGAATAATGATGTTATGCAAATATGAGGTGGACTTGCACATCTCATTTTTAGAAAAAAAATTAATATATAAAATTTTTGTTGAATGTAACTATAGGACAAAAATTTCCTATCTCACATTGAAAAAAGAAAAGAAAATAATTGTAAATATAGCTATAAAATAAAATCGATAAATCTCTGAATTTGTAAAGGTGGTATCATGTTAACTAGTAGTAATAGATAACTTAGGAAACGTGACCAACTTATTCAAGTATACAATTCCTAAAACAAGTGACCAGTTGCGGGGGATCAGAGTGTAAAACCAAAAACGATTATATATTAAATTAACTTAAAAAGGTCTTAGGTGCCTTGAACAAGGAAGCATCGGCAGAGGAGGATTATTGATGCTCTTACAGAAACACTTATTAGCACGTTTGCATAAATATACTTACCTCTTTCACCATATCAAATTAAGTATAAAAATAAATTAAGTAAAATGAAATCCAGATTATTTGTAATTTAGACAGATAAATTATTGATTTTGATAATAACATGAATTAATATTATGCTGAGTTTATATGGTACCGGACTACCGGGGATCAATTTGACTAGCAGAATCCCCACACGAAAGCCCAGTCCAAATATCATTGAATTTCTGGCCCAAATCCAATCGCACCACACTAGCTTATCTTTATTCTCCTATGATAATTCTTTCTTTTTCCCCCAAGAAGTTTTGTTCGATTTAAGAGTACTGCCCCACCAACATTCATAAACCCTGAAGGAACTTTGCCTATTAAATACCTGGGCATTCCTTTGGCTTCGAAAAGGCTAATCACTTCGGACTAGGGCTGGCAATTTTTGATCCGACACGATAATCCGACACGAATCCGCACGAAGTTAACCCGACAAGAACACACACGTTTAAGATTTGGGTCCTTATAGGGTCGACCCAATAAGAACCCGAAAATTTTAGGTTGGGTTGGGTCGGATGCGGGTCGGGTTGGGTTATACGTTAAGAAAAAAAAATATTATTTTGATTATTTTTATTAATTAAAATAAAATATTAAATTTTAATTTTAATTATTTTTATTAATTAAAAATATTATGATTTTAATTTTATTAGTAAAAATATGATTAATACTATTATTAATTATTTTTTATGATAAAAAATATTACTGCATACTTAAATTTTATTAAAAAAATAATTATTTTAACTTTATTTGTTAGATTTAATTTTAATATACTTTAATTTTATTATTTTGATTTAAACATTATTTAAATTAATTATTTTAATTTTATAATATCTTATTTTATCGTGTAATATCAAATTTTAATTATATAATATCATATGTCGGTTGTTATCGTATATTGTTTATATTGTGTAGTAACTTACTATCATTAAAAGATGACCAATATTTTTTTGGATGACACGGAATCCGCACGAATCCGACAGGACCGATATTTTTTTGGATGACACGAAATCCGCACGAATTCGACACGAATCTGTTTGGGTCGAACCCGATAAGAACACGATGATTTGGGTTGGGTTGGGTTGGGACCCGATAAGATTGGGTCGATATTGGGTTGACCCGATAGCGACCCAATCCACACGATTTGCCAGCCCTACTTCGAACTATGGTCAACTAATTGAAAAATTGGCGAACATCACAAAGAAGTGGCCAGGTAAGACTTTATCTTTTGTTGGGCGGCTTGAGCTTATTAAGTCTGTCTTGTAGGGTGTGGAGTCCTACTGGCTTCAAGCTTTCCCACTTCCAGGAACAGTCATTGAGAAGCTCATTGGTATCTCTCGCTCGTTCCTATGGGGGGAAAATATGCCCCAGTGGCTTGGAAGGATGTGTGCTTGCCAAAAGAAGAAGGCGGACTTGGTGTTCGAGATCTTAAAGCGTGGAACAAGGCGCTACACACGAAGATTCCGTGGAACATCCACTCGAAGAAGGACTCATTATGGATCCGTTGGATTCATTGCCACTACCTCCAAAACAGAACTTTGTGGGATTGGCAACCACATAAGAAGAATGACTCACCGGTGATCAAGAAAATTTTGTCCATCTTGGACGAGATGCGTGAAAAGTGCTCGAGGGAAGAGATAATCAACTTGTGGGCAAAATGGTTTTCCTCTAAGGGAGCTCAGGAAGCATATGATTGGTTCCGGCCAAGGGGTGAGCGTCGGTTTTGGGCTAAGTACGTGTGGAAGGATTTTGTCCCTCCCAAGTACTCGTTCATCACTTGGCTCGCTATCCGAGGCAGGCTCGCGACTAGGGACAGACCCCACTTGTCAGCTTTACGGGCTACTCGAAGAATCAACGGACCATCTGTTCTTTAAGTGCTTCAAGACGTGGGCAATGTGGGGCAAGATTCTAGAGTGGCTTGGGATTTCAAGGAGATCAGAGACAATCAAAAGTGTGATCAAATGGGCATATCGGCATACATGGGGCTCAGTTGTAGTGCAAATGGCAAAAAGGATTGCACTTGGCTGCAGTCACACGCATATGGAAAAGGCGGAACGCGGTCATATTTGATGGGAAGACTTGGGATATTGTGAGGGTAACCTTTCAGATCGAGGAAGCCACTTATAGTATTTTAAACTCACATTTCTCCCACGATCATGTTGTTCTCCACCTCCAAGATAGATGATGATGATGATGATGATGATGATTGTTGTTCAGGTGGTAGCGGAATTTTGGCACGTCTTGAGTCACTCATCAGGGTACTCTTTTTTCCCTTGGGAAGTTTCCCATGAGGTTTTATTCCTAAGGGGTTTTAACGAGGCCCGCCCACTTTTGGTTACGGTAGGTGTCTAAAGATGATGCTCTCTTTGTTTGTTTTGATTTTGTTGTTCTTTGTAACTTGCATGGGCTTGCCCATGGTTTTGGTTTGCTCAGTCTCCTTGTGGGCTAGCTTTTGATGTTTCCCCTCGGGTATATCCAAGAGTATGATGTAAACGATACATTCTGATGATATTCTATTAAAATATCAAAAATTATAATACACATATTATCATCTTCGAATGTTTTAATGGTAGTTAAATAGTAGTATATTTTATTCTCCAATTATTTTTCTTAAGAAATACCAATAAAGATTAAAATATAATAATAATATATAAAAATTAGTTTCCCACACTCTTTAAAGACAAATTTGAATTTTAAAAATATTGTAAAATAAATTATTAAAATAATAATTTTTATATAAACATAATACCAATAAATTAGAAATACTAGAAATTATAATACACATATTATCAGCTAATGTTTTAATGATAATTAAATATATTTTATTTTTCAATTATTTTTCTTGAGAAATACTGATAAAGATTAAAGTATACTAATAATATATAAAAATTCTTTTCCCCACACTCTTCTAAAACTAATTTATACTAGGAATATGAGAAATAATGGAAAGACATTAATGTGCCCTTGGATTGGCATTTTGGAAATAAATTGAGGATGAGAAGGGCATGAAAGATCGTAAATAGTGAAAAAGAACTTCAAATGATATTATACCTATACGTAGAGGTGTCTGGTGCAATTTTTTGAAACATTGGTACCTCCAGCGTTCGATTAGCCATATATAGAGACTAATTTTGTAGTTCACTCTTAATTATAATATAAATACGGTTCTTGCGCCTATGTATATGAATCGAAATAATGATGACCATGTGCATAATTATTCTCACATGGAATAAAATGCTAATAGTAGTTCCACCTAATTAAATGTTAATTGTTCTGCAATACTCGCGTTAACAATAATACTACTACTATATTAAAATAAAAATAAAGTCATTTTACCATTTTGGTACATTACATGGTAATAGAGTAATTTCCTTTTTAGTAGAAGTCAACATATTTTTCTACACCTACTTTACCCTCTCTTATTTTATTCTCTCTTATCTCTCTACTTTTTTCATTTTCCACTTTATTCCCCCTTACTTAACTCACCTAACACAATTTTTCTTAATCTCCGTGCAGAAAAGAACCGCCTTCATTACTATGGAACGGAAGGAGTACTAATTATACATTAACTCTCATGACGTCCCAAATGTCTTTATTTTCACAATCTTGAACACAAGAAATCAATCCAAATCCCATCAAGAACAAGGAATATGTGATCCCTTTCATCTCTGAAAATGTGAATAATAACATGCAAAATAGGCACAACCAATGTAGAAGCGGAGAAGGCGCCTAGTTTCTTGAGTTGAGATAGAGAGACAAAAGGAACACCCAAGTGCCTCTATAAAAACACTGGGCGATTACAAACCTAAATTCATGCAGCTGCGCGTTGTTTGCCTTTTACTAAAGAATATCGTGTGCTTGTTGCTTAAAATTGGCATATGCTTCTTTTTGGATGAGTGTTTTCTTGCAAGGGAGACCCTATAATACTTATATTCAAAATTCGTTTCAGATATTGTTTTTAATTAATAATTCCTCATTTGCCTCTTAAGTGAGAGGGCAAGAATTTTAAGTTAAACTTATATTCAAATTATATTGTAGGGGCACTCATTTTAGGAGGCTCTCACATTATACTATCTATTTTCAACCTGCCATGATAATAAAGCAAGTTTTAAACGTGAGTGCTCAAGCATTTCACAATAATGGAGATAGAAACAATGTGGCCAAGAGCTAGTGAGCTCATGTAAGCTCTCAAGTCTCAAAGAAGGAGAATCAAAGCAGTTAAAAGCTCAATAGAGAGAATCGTCTTTGACTGAATTTACAAAAGAGTGAACTACACCATTAATCTCTGATCTTGTCATAAAATACACCAATAGTCCCTAAAATTTTTTTATAGTATTTTTAATTCCTAAAAATTACATTTTTGGTACCTGTCGGTCTTTATACCCTTATGCATTTGAAAAATCGCCAAAATGCCATGGAGTGCATTATAGGGCTTTCAGAAGAGTGACTTTTCAGTTTTGCAGGTTGTGCAGTATGAGAGTGAGTAGATTTATTTTGTTTTTGTGTATTATTTTATTTTTTGTACTTGTTCCTTATTTTGAGACAAAATATAGAAGTATATTCAACTAATATCGAAGAATTCAACTGTTCTCACTCTAAAATTCCCTCCATTCCCTCCATCCGACGTTTCGCCTCCCTCACTCCATCATATCCTCCATTCGTTGTTTCACCTCTCTCACTCTCACTTCGCACGTCCGCCTCGCCGTTATCTCTCTCCTCTCACACGTTGTCTATCTCTCATCTCAAATACGCCGTCAACCGGCAGCAAGCAACGAAATTTGGTTGTTTTTGTGGGTTTAAATCATCATCAGCGGAATGCCTCCAAATTTTTGTACCATACGTTTTTTATATACAGTAGAGAGAGAAGATACAGAGAGAAAAAAAAGAGAGATGAATGGTTATTTAAAGGGAAGGAGAGAGATATAGGAAAGAAAGTGGTAAAGTCATGGTTCTGCAAAAAGTAATGATTGTATAGTTCAAAAGTCCAAAATATCCTTAAACGCTAAATATTTATATTGGTGGTGCCTAGAGGGTTATTTTTGTCTTTAGGGACCAAAAATGCTACTCCCTCCGTCTCCCATTACTTGACACAGTTTGCCATTTTGGTCCGTCCCCCATTACTTGACACACTTCACTTTTTCCATTTTTGGTAGTGGACCCCATATTCCACTAACTCATTCCTACTCACATTTATTATAAAACTAATACTTTAAAAGTAGGACCCACATCCCACCAACTTTTTCAACACACTTTCCATTACATTTCTTAAAACCCATGCCGAGTCAAACCGTGTCAAGTAATGGGGGACGGAGGGAGTATAAAATATGTTTAGGGACCATTGATGTATTTTATGACAAGATTAGAGATTAATCATGTAGTTCACTCTTTACAAAAAAGCCAACGAATTTGGCTATGTACATGGATCAGCCATTTCCCCAACGGTCTCCATCACTTTCCAAACCACCACAAGTTCATAGATCAATCGGCTTGTATTCGTCCACCCAATCGCAGTAAATAGCAGCGAAGAGGAGCCCCATTGATAGCTTGAGGATTCACCCAAAGCCCAGCAGGGAACTCCTCATCACAGCAAGGTATTCCTCAAAATATATTTCCACATTTAGAGCATGATCATGTAAGTTATAGGAGAAGAGCTTTGTTAGAACCCACAAAAATGGCTTCAAAAACCACAAAATGTTCAAACAACAACCAAACATGTCCTAACAGTAGCTCATAATTGAGAGCACAACTCAAATAAACCAATCTGCCAAATCCATCGAGGTAAACATTAGTACTATAACAATTAAAGCAAAAGAGTTGAGGATTTATCTTGGCCAAGAGGGGAGGAGCGGCCCGACAACGGCTTCAAGAATTCTCGCAATCAAAACGGCATCAACGAATCTGATTCCTCTGCTAATTGAGATTATAAAGGGAGAGGGCAGAGAAGGCGCCCAGTTTTGGAGTTCAAATGAGTTAAGTATCCCACATCGACAGCTAGAGCCAAATGAATGCCAAATTGCCACTACAAAATAAGGGCCAAATTTCTGTTGTGTAATCATGCAGCCGCGCGTTGAGTACATAGCGAACTATTCTTTCGCCTTTTACTAAAGAATACCGTGTACTCGTCGCTCATAAGCGGCATACGCCACTTTTTGGAGGGGCGTCTTCTCGCTAGGAGGCCCTCTACAATGCTTATTTTTAAATTTTGTTTCAAATATTATTTTGACTCTTTGTGCCTCTTTAGGGAGAGAGAACATTCTTTACAAGGATGCTGTCAAATACTCCAAATTATATTGTACGTACTACTCATTTTAGGATGCTCTCACTGCGCTTTTAGTCATTTTCAACCTGCCATGATGATGAAGCAAGCATTTCACATTCACAAGATACACTTGTTTTGCCTTTATCCTTTTGGGACCTTCTCTAGTATATACATGTAACATATATGTAGAGTGAAAATGTCCCACATCGGGGGAAGAGACACAAGAGTAACCAAGTGCCAATATAAAATGAGAAGGCGAATGGTCTGTTAAAATCACGAAGCTGCGCGTTGAGCACATAGCGAACTATTCTTTCGCCTTTTACTAAAGAATACCGTATGCTCGTCGCATATAAACAGCATATGCCAATTTTTGGAGGGGTCTCTTTTTTAAGGAAGCCCCAACAATTCAGTGTGAAATTTTGAATTTATCATTTCGACAGTGTTTCTTGTCAGATGGTCCCCTATTTTTCTTGTATTTAATTTTTTCTCGTATTTATTGCTCAAAATTCCTCTTTAGTTGGTCTAGGCGAGCGAGAGAGGCCAATTACAGAAGATTACTGTACATTTTACGCATCAGAACATGAATTTAAAAGATTGTTAGATTTTGCAAATGGGCTGAAAATAGAATAAGGGCCAAACTTCATAAAATTTTTGTGTGAGGACATCTTCATTTTGTGTTATGACTAATGGTTATGAGCAGCCAACCAAGGACTATAAAGCTTAATTTTCATTTAGAATCGAGTCATAAACACTACGAATGTAATGAATCTGTACCTCGTTAATTTAATCGTTTTTCAATTTCAGGAAGTTTCAAGACAATTAGATCGCAACAAAATTCATTTAGTTTTATGAAACATATTATTCAGTAGATATAGCCATCCTAAATTAATGCGGGGCCTAATTTTTTTCATAAAGTTGGCTACAAACACTACGACGCTACTTTATTTGAAGATTTTTTTTAAGACTAGTGATTTTTCTATTTTAGGCATTACATAGCAGTAAAACAATTTTCTTTTCTAGTAAAAAGTAATTCATCCATCTTATGAAAATATGTGCACTTTTCATTTTCGTTCGTCCCATAAAAATATGAGCATTTCTATTAATGGAAAGTTATCTCAGTTTGATACATCAAGTTATTTACAATTTATACCATCAAATCAATAAACATTAATAATAATGTGGATCTCATTATCCACTAACACTATTTTACCTACTTTTTCTCTCATCTCTCCACTCTACCATTTTTTTCTGAATTCCCTATGCCCATATTTTTATGGGATAGAGGGATTAACACGTTTTATTATTCTTACTTTTTTTCCTCTCTTACTTTATTCTATCTATTTTTTCTTCTTTCTACTTTATTAACTTTTTATTTAATACATTACACATTTTTTCTTAATCTCCATGCCAGAAAAAAATATGTCTCCAATACTACGAAACATAGGAGTAAAAAATATAACTTTCAATTAGTTCTTCGATCAGCGTCTACCCTGCATGTGTGTATATATTATCTTGAGAAAAATTAATAAATATTGCTCGTAACGTTTCTTCAGCTAATTTAGGTGATACAACTTAATGCATTATGTACATTTGGCAAATACATACTTCCATCTGGCAAATGCATGGCCACCTGTCTATATATGTACACAAATTCCTTATATTATTTCATCTGTGATACATATTTATAGTTAATTAAACTACAACTCATAATTTACTTGTCCAAACTAGTATAGCCCGATCTTCTAGTTCTCTTAATCTTCAAGGTAAGTAATAAGTATATATGTTTTTCTATGAAAAATATGTTTTCCTTATGATGCATGGTACATTGACTACATTTATTTACTTTTTACGGGTTTTTTTTATCATTTTCTTCTCTTGATAGAGCGAGATTTATATTTTGATTTGGGACTAATTATTATTATACCGGTGTTTTAAGTGGGATGCATTTCTAGCAAATGAAAAGTACATATATCTAAATTTAGTCGATCAGAGTCGCTTATGAATAATAAAAGTAGCAACTTTTATTTATTAGTACAATGTTACTCAACAAGTTTTAAAATTTGGAAAGAACGGACGGTAACTTATGAATACAATATACCCAATCTATAAATAAGCTTTAGCTATAAATAAAATATATATTTATTCTTTTTGCTTTGTAACTATTCTGCTGACATTTCGTAAATTTAGTAGTCAATCTGAAACCCTCTCGAATTCTATATGGTTATTATTAGTCTCTTTCTTATCGTTACCACATTAATTAGTTAGTTTATTACAATCGAAGTATAGAATACTAATTTCGTTGTGTGACATGAAAATGTCACCTATGAAACCAATGGACTAACAATAAAAGGGACTAGTTTGAACCTTCCCTTATACTTCATCAGTCCATATTTAATAATTATATTTCATTTTAGTCGGTTTCTCTCTCTAATAATTTGCTCATTATCCATTAATCATATTTTAATGATGATATAGGTTGAGGATTAAGTAATATGACCGGCATGTATAACCTTTTCAACACAAATTTCATCAGGCATCTATTATTACTACTATTATTTCTTATCATCATATGGCCATCATATATCATCATAGTTAACTGTATAGAAGATTCAAAGTCAACGTAAAAAGTCATCTGATCAGCTGGGATTTGATTTTCAAAAGTTTGAACAATTTTATTTTCCTTAGTAATATGAAGTTCCCTTTTTCAAAGGTTTTAACAAGTCAGAGAAAAATACATGGCTAATCTCTAATGCTTGAATTTATTTTTTGAATGGTAACGCTTGAATTCATCATAAACAACACCGTCAAATTTGTAAGATTGAAATGAAAAGCCAGTAATGGCCGAATACATAGTGTCAAACTCCTTCGAATATCCCAGTTTATTTTCAACGAATATTCAAATTCAGAGAGATATTCCACATCTTAGTGGTTATTTTTTATGTCACCATATAGTTAATTTTATCTACTGTATTATATTTGACAAAAACCCATGTTGTAGTATCCCTAGTCGCTTTACAAACAAACATAAATTTATTAAATAAATGTTACTATATAGTAGTACTAGTTTTCAATTGTCATTTTATAATTGGCGTCAAGTCAAGAATTAGGCGATCTAGGTATTATATCATTTTGGTTTATCTAGTGAGACCATGTCATATTTTCTAGAATTAAAAGAAAATAGTTAGGGGTTCATATATACGTGTAATTATGTTGTGGAATCGGCTACTAGAATAAATTTTGTAGGACTATATAAACTTGTCGAACCTGTTCAAATAGATTCACTTAATTTCATCTCTTTCTTATGACAAGCTTCATGCATGCAAAGAAAAAAAAGTTAGCTACGTAAGTCTTGTAAATATTGTGCCTCATTAATTTTAGTTATAATCCGCAGCTGAATTTGAAGCGAGGATATGATGGAAGGGTCGTGTAGCGTTGATCGGTTGCATCCTTGTTTTCCGACAAACACAAGAATTGCAATAGTTGGAGGCGGCCCAAGTGGACTCTCTGCTGCCTATGCCCTCTGCAGATTGGGATACTCTCATGTGACACTATTGGAGAAAAATGGAAATCCCGGTGGCATGTGTGAATCAGTCGAAATCGAAGGTAACCGCTGCTTAACATAAGTATTTTTGTGTTCTATCATCTCCTGTTCAAGAAAATACTTGGGAATATTTGAGCTCTCAACTTAGTTTTTGAAGATAATTTAGTATCTTAAGATATAAGTATATTACTACTATCTAGGTGAAGTTAAGTTGATTGAGTTAAACAAGAGGAGATTTTGTATACTGCAATAAGGAAATGTGAAAATTAGTACTTAGTAGTTTATTTAGTTGGATGGATATAAGCAACAAAGCAACTTTGATTTGAGAGAGATTATGGCATAGTATTAAAGAAGCATTATATATAAGCAAGTTTAATGCCTTGATGCAGGGAAGGTGTATGATTTGGGAGGTCAAGTTCTTGCAGCGAACAGCGCTCCTTCGATCTTTCACTTAGCTCGGGAGATTGGAGCAGAAATGGAGGAATTGGACACTCACAAATTTGCACTTGTCGATAGTTCAACCGGAGCACTTAGTGAAATGAATCTGGCAGAAGATTATGTATCTATGATTTCTCTTACACTCAAACTTCAGGTCACAAGAATAACAATTTTATCCAAACTCTCTCTTTCAATGATTCCATCCAATCTGATTCGATCTCGTGTTCGTGCAGGACAAGGCCAAAGCATCTGGTCGGATTGGTGTGCATGCTGTGAGCGAGCTTGCTCCGGATTTGGCTCCAGATTATCTCAAGGATCAAGGCTTTGCCTCGGTTCCTAAATCAGTAATGTACGGTTACACAGCCTCGGGGTATGGATACTTGCAAGACATGGCTTATGCTTACGTGCACGAGTTCACAAGGACATCGATGGCTGGGAAGATACGTCGTTTCAGAGGTGGATACATGAGCCTCTGGAAGAGGCTCTCTGAAAGACTCCCTGCAGAGGTCTGTTGCAACACAGAAGTACTCTCGGTCACACGAGATTCATCTGTTGTCAAAGTTCAAATAAAATGTGAGGATGGTGATGTCCAAGAGAGGGAATTCGACAAGATTATTATTTCTGGAGCTTTTCCATTCAGTAATGGGAAGACATACAGATCACCTAATTCACTGAAAAATACAGGTATATATATGATCCATTGTATGAATATTTAGAAAGTTATTGTTTTTCCAGATCATCTCATAGCATTCTACATGCAGGTGCAGTTAACCACCGAATCGACATGGATGAGATGGAGACGCGGCTGTTCAGTAAAGTTCAAACTATAGACTATTATACTACAGCCTTGAAAATAAAGAGATTGGACCATATTCAAAAAGGATTCTATTACTTTGATGAGTTCATGGATGATCCTGCAGCTATAGGAAATCCCGTTGCAATGCAGAGATTTTACCAAGATACCGATGTTTTCCTCTTCTGGTCGTATGGCAACTCTGCTGATATTCAAGGGACTAAAGTGGCTGAGCTTGCCATTGCTGCAGCTGAAAGAATGGGAGGCCAAATCGAGGGAGTTGTTTTACAACGAAAATTCAAGTACTTTCCTCATATTAGCAGCAAAGGTGTGTTAAATTTCTCTTCTAAGAAACTTCAAAAGATATGCCTTTACTTATCTAATTAGTCTACTTGGATAAACAGATATGAAGGACGGGTTCTACGACAAGTTGGAATTTCTACTACAGGGCCATCGCAATACCTACTTCGTTGGTGGGCTGATGGCATTTGAGCTCACAGAGAGGAACTCTAGTTATGCATTTGATCTTGTTCGGAAACATTTCTCAACTGATAGTCCCGAACCAAGCTATCCGTATGTCAAGGTAAAGAAAATGCATAAGGCCTATTTTTACCACAGCATGATAATATGTGCAAAGATATAGACTTAGTTTTGCATTTTATGTTGCTTCAGAGATTATTAACACTAAGACCAAGCCATGGAAGAGCAGCTCTGAAGCAGTTGGATGAATCACCTGGAGTCGAGTTTAAAGAACTTTCCTCGCTCGATGGATATCTGAGATATTGGGGAACTCACAGCGCCACCCAATTCAAGACCCTCTATACATGGATCAATGAGAAGGGGCGTGTTATATCTCAGAGAACATACAGAGAACTTCACTCAAATGCTTCGATAGTTTCTGAGAAACTACGAACATGTCAAAGCCCGTCTATAAAGATGGGTGACAGGGTTCTCTTGGTGTATGTTCCAGGTCTGGATTTCATTGATGCATTCTTCGGGTGCTTGAGAGCTGGCATCGTTCCAGTGCCTGCAATCCCACCCGACCCATCTCAAAGAAGCGGGCAGGCATTGCTTCACATTTCGAATATTGCCAAAGCGTGCAATGCAGTTGCCATTCTCTCAACAGTTGGCTATCACATTACAGTAAAGGCAGCTTCTGTCAAGAACCTGTTTGCTCTCAACGGGCGCAGCAAATCATCTTCGTGCTGGCCTGTTCTTCCGTGGCTGCATACAGATTCTTGGGTGAAGAAGTCGAAGATCTCAAGCCCTCGGGATCATGCAGCTGAGGAGCATCAACCGGAAACACATGATCTATGCTTCCTCCAGTTCACATCAGGCTCAACTGGTGAGCCTAAAGGAGTCATGATAACTCAAGGCGGCCTTATCCACAACGTGAAAATGATGAGGCGAAGATACAAGAGCACGTCGAATACAGTGCTCGTGAGCTGGCTGCCTCAGTACCATGACATGGGGCTCATTGGAGGACTTTTCACTAGTATGGTAAGTGGTGGATCTGCAATTCTGTTTTCTCCGGTGACATTTATCCGGGACCCTTTGCTATGGTTGCAAACCATCACTACGTACCGTGCTACACATAGTGCTGGCCCCAATTTCGCGTTTGAGCTTCTCAACCGCAGGCTGGAGGCTAACAAGGCACTGCATTATGATCTAAGCTCCATGGTTTTTCTCATGGTTGCTGCTGAGCCAATTCGTGCAGCGACTATGAGAAAATTCCTCGAGCTGACTCAACCTTTTGGGCTTTCTCAAGAGGTCATGGCTCCAGGTTATGGACTTGCTGAGAACTGCGTGTATGTGTGCAGTGCATATGGAGAAAGCCGAGAAATTTTGGTTGATTGGGAAGAAAGGGTGTGTTGTGGCTACATCAGCCAAGATGATGATGGCGACGAGGATGATATTCGTGTCAAGATTGTGGATCCAGAAACGTGCAACGAGCATGAAAATTGTGAAAAAGAAGGAGAGATATGGATTAGTAGTCCGAGTGCTGGAGCTGGCTACTGGAACAAGGAGGAGCTAAGCCAGAAGACATTCAGAAACGAATTTAACAACGAGCCTGGCAGGAAATACACACGGACTGGAGACTTGGGGCGGATCATTGATGGAAAATTGTTCGTTACTGGTCGGATAAAAGACCTCATCATCATTGCAGGGAGAAACGTATATTCTTCGGATATTGAGAAAACAGCTGAGAACTCATGTGAAGTGATACGCCCCGGATGCTGTGCTGCAATCGGTGTTCCAAAAGAGACACTTCTGTCAAAAGGCATACTAGTTTCTGAAACTTCTGACCAAGTTGGTTTGATCATAATTGCAGAGGCTCGGGATGTTAAGTCCGTTTCAAGCGAAGCTGTTAGACAGATTCAGGCTAGTGTTGCAGAGGAGCATGGAGTTATGGTTGCTTCAGTTCTCCTAATAAAGCCGAGGACCATTAGCAAGACAACATCGGGAAAAATCAAGAGGTTTGAATGTCTTAAGAGGTTCACTGATGGGACTCTAGATATCATTTATCATGAGAAGGGGACAATCCAATCTGATGAAAGAGTCTCAGAATCTCAAGCTGTGAAAACTCGGCCTTCGAGCATATCTAAGATGGACATAGTAAGCTTCTTGATAGAGCTGCTCTCTGAAATGACTGGAGTTTCCAGTGCCAAGATCTCCACCAAAGAGAGCCTCATATCCTATGGAGTTGATTCTATAGGTGTCGTTCGAGCTGCTCAGAAACTCTCGGATTATCTTGGAGTGCCTGTTGGTGCAATTGATATTTTTACAGCAACATGTGTGGAAGACTTGGCATGTTTTGCTGAAAATCTGTTGAAGAAGCATCGCCCTCAGACAGTCATCGGGCTACCAAATTCTACGAAGAAAACATCCAAGGAAGAAGCATCAGTATCTTTTAAGGCTTCTTCATCTCAGAAGCTAAGTATTTGGTTTATGCAGCTAATAGCTCTCATTTACGTTTGCTTCTTGTTGATGCTTCCTTCATGTTTCTCGATCTCCATATACGCGTATGCCTTATCCATTGTGGAGAGAGCTACAATCTTCGGTTACTTAGCCTCCTTTGTGTTTGCCCCTCTCTGTTGGATGCTGTGCATGTTCTCGACTTGCATTTGCATATCCTTCTTCGGCACTCCATATCTGCAACCAAATTATGCTCTCGATTCTGAGATGTCGATCTGGTCCGTCCAATTTGTCAAATGGTGGGCGCTTTACAAGGCACAGGAGGTATCTTCGAAAGTTTTGGCAGTTCATTTGAGAGGCACCGTGTTCATCAACTACTGGTTTCGGATGCTAGGAGCAAAGGTTGCATCCTCAGCATTGATTGATACAACCGATATCACTGATCCCTACCTTGTTTCGATCGGGGAAGAAGCTGTTCTTGCAGAAGGAGCATTGCTCCAAAGTCATCAAGTCAAAAATGGGATTTTGAGTCTCTCCCCTATCAAAATCGGGTCTAGAGCTTCAGTCGGACCGTATGCTCTGCTTCAGAGAGGCACCGTGCTCGGAGATGGAGAAGAAATCCTTGCTTTGGTTTCAAGCGAAGGAAACAGTGAAGTTGCATCTTCCCATGACACTGCTCTCCCAAAGGTAGTCCCACAAAAGCCCTTGATGATCAATTCATAGTATATATTAGCACTTCCATCCTTATCCTTCCATTTCTGTTACAGGATGAAACAGTGAAGCAAATGATCACCAGCAAACCTATAATTCACTTGGCAGGGATCTATGCAGTTGGTTGTATCGGCAGCTTATCCGCAGCCGCATCATATCTGATCTATCTCTGGATATCACAAAAGCCTCCCACCATTCAACACTTTGCTTTGATTTGCTTATGTGGAGCTTTTCACTGGCTTCCCTACACCATTGTTGCATACACAGTGATGGCTAGTATCCCCCCTCCACACCCTCTCGTCTTCGCCATCTACATCGCCTTGGGCTACACTTCCTACGGCCTTATCCTCAGCTGCTTTACTTGCCTACTGAAATCCTACTTGAGAAGATGTATGAATAGTTCAAGATCATTTCTTGTTACTTGGTTTCTGCACAGGATTGCGACGACATGCCACGTGAGATTCGCAAAGTTCCTATCCGGTACCGAGGCTTTCTGCACATACCTGCGGTGTATGGGAGCCAAAGTTGGGAAGCATTGCTCCATCAGAGCCATCAACCCCGTCTCGGATCCAGACCTCATTTCATTAGGCGATGGAGTCCACTTGGGAGATTTCAGCCGTGTCGTGCCAGGCTATTATTCTTCAAGAGGGTACATCTCAGGCGGGATCGAGATACAAGATAACTCGGTTGTAGGCAGCCAAGGCCTAGTCCTTCCTGGCTCTGTCCTTGAGAGAGATGTCATTCTTGGGGCACTTTCAGTTGCTCCTCCTAGCAGACTCCTTCAAGCAGGCGGCGTCTTTGTCGGCTCTCCATCTCCCGTCATGGTCAAGAACACGCTGCATGGATTCGACGACAGGATAGAGGAGATGGACATAAAATACAAGAAGGTCTTAGGAAGCCTTGCTGCTAATCTTGCTAGCTCGACGCTCAAGTTGAACTCGCGCTACTTCCATCGCATTGGCGCAGCCGGGAAAGGATCACTGAGGATGTATGATCATGTTTTAGGCTTACCAGATCATGAAATCTTCTCCCCTAGGAAGGAGTATCGTGTCGTTCTTCGCCATAGCAACTGCTTAAGCTCGGACGATGATGCCCGCCTTGATCCTCGCGGAGCAGCGCTGAGGATCATTTCAAACAACGGAGATGCTGAACCATCTCCGTTGCTTGATCTTACACTCAAGACTGGCAATGCCTTTCACGCAAGAAGCATAGGCGAATTCGCAACGTGGCTTGTCTGTGGAGCTGCAGCAAAGGAAGAGTATGTGAAGCACTCTCCACACATTAGGGATGCTATGTGGGACTCATTGAGGAGAGCAGATTCTTACACTGAGCTTCATTACTACTCAAATATTTGCAGGCTGTTTAGATTCAAAGATGGTAAGGAAATGTATGTCAAATTCAAGTTGAGGCCTTATGACAGAGAAATTGGTGTGGAGAATGGGAAAGTCGAGCCAATCGGCGTACTTCCACCAGAGACGGGAGCCATTCCTAGAGACGAGGGAGACAAGCGCCCTCGCCTCTTCCTCGCTGACGACTTCCAACAGCGAGTTCACTCTCCGGATAAGGTCAGGTACGTCCTGCAGCTCCAAATCCGCCCCATCCCGGATGATGAAATGCCACGTGAGGCTGCCCTCGACTGCACGAAGCCGTGGGACGAAACAGAGTTTCCACACTTTGATGTAGGAGAGGTGACCATTGATCAAGTCCTTACAAAACAAGAATCGGATGATCTAGAGTTCAACCCTTTCCTCAAATGCCCCGAGGTCGATGTCATCCGTGCCATGTCGTGCAACGAGAGCGCGTCGATGGATCACGGCCGGTCAGTAGTGTATGCGATATGCCAGCATCTGAGGAAGAAGAAACCGCTCCCGGAGGCTTGGAGGGCTTTCTTGAATCAGTCAGACGTGAAGGTCGACCTCTCCGGGTGTCCGATGGCGGCCGCCTCTGTTGTCAAGGAAATAACTCTTGTAAGGCCTTGGTATTTCACATTTTGGCTGATGTCTGCTCAGCCATTCCTACAGGTTTTTCTGCCTTATTTTGTGATGGGATTGGTGGCATTTGCACCATTGAACTTCATCTTCTACTTGAACAAGATGAAGGGAGTAGAGATGATGTATTTGCTTCCATTTTTTTGGGTTTGGTCAGGCATTCTAGCAGGGCTAGTGTGTGGTGTGAGCAAATGGATTCTTGTAGGGAAGAAGAAACAGGGCAAAATTGAACCAATTTGGAGTTTTGGGATATTCATGGACACTATTTGGCAGGCTATAAAGACATTGGTTGGTGAGTATTTGATGGAAATGACGAGCGGTTCGGTTATCTTCAATGTGTGGTTGAAGGCGATGGGATCGGATGTTGCGTGGGGTGGTGGCGCGTACATTGATAGCATGGGAGCTGCGTTGAATCCGGAACTGGTGGAAATACAAGAGAATGGTGTGGTTGGGAGAGAAGCGTTGATGTTTGGGCACATCTATGAGGGCGATGAGGGTAAGGTCAAGTATGGCAAGGTCATTGTGAGGAGAGGCGGATTGATCGGGAGCAGAGCTGTGGCCATGCCCGGAGCTACCGTGGGCAGTGGAGCCACCCTAGCTCCTCTGTCCCTTGCCATGAAGGAAGAGTTTGTTACCTAAACTTTTCATACAAATTTAAGTTGTTAGTACTTGTTAGTTTCATCTTTATATAGTGAAAATCAATGTTTGTAGATGTTGTAATGATCTGTCAAGCATAATAAACTTTTAAATTCAATGTATGCAAACATGGTAAACTATAGAATCACAGAAAATACTAATCATCCAAATTTATTGGTTTGCCATAAATTCAAATGCTATCACATGTGCAACGACTAAATTGACAGCTCAAATCTATCATGGTTTGCATTATCAACAGCGGGTCATGGCCATCATATTTGACCTCTCTAGCTATTTCTCTCTATTTAATCTTTTCTTGCCATACTTAATGCTCACACACCAAAAATTGGGATTAATTGGAAGATGACAAAAGTTGAGATTGTTTCTTCATGTCTTGTTGGAAGCATAAGTGCTCCTTTCATGTCAAAACTTGATCTCACCACTTGGGATTTAAGACTACTCCAAACAAATCATATTCAAAAAGGTCTCATCTATCAAAACTCTAAATCCCACAAAAACTTAATCCAACACCTCAAAAACTCCCTCTCCCGCGCACTAGCCTTCTTTCCGCCGCTCGCCGGCCGGCTCGCCACCACCCGATACGACGACAGCACGGCGAGCTTCTTCGTTGACTGCAATAATGCGGGAGCCGAGTTCACTCACGCAGCAGCCGCGACCGTCTCTGTTTCCGACATCATCGAACCGAAGTACATCCCCGAAATCGTGCATTCGCTCTTCCGGCTCAACGACACCAACAATTCAGAAGGGATTTCGAAGCCTCTGCTGGCGGTGCAAGCCACCGAGCTCGCGGACGGCCTCTTCATCGGCTGCACCGCCAATCACGCCGTCGTGGACGGCACTTCCTTCTGGCATTTCATCAACTCTTGGTCCGAGATCTCCCGCGGCTCTGACACCATCTCGAAGGTCCCCGTGTTCGAGCGCTGGTACCCTAGCAAATCCGCTGAGGGTAATAATATACCACTAACATTTCAAAAAGCATCTTTATTGTTTAAAAAAAAATAGAGGACGCAAATGAAAGCATCCTAGACGTTTCTATTTTGTGTCATTAAAAATACTGTGCGAAACTTTTTTTTTTCTTCTTTTTTTTTGCAGTGAATAGACGCGTTCATCTCCCCACGCTGGAAAAAAACCTTATCCCTCCGTCTACGCTGCCGCAGAGGGTGTTCCGGTTCACCGGAGAAAATGTGGCTGAGCTTAAGGCCAAGGCAAACTCCGAAGCTGGGACCGATCACAAAATATCTTCTCTGCAAGCAGTCTTGGCCCATCTATGGCGGAGCATGACGCGGTGCGGGCACTCGAGCGGCGGAGAGGCTCGGATAATGATGGCGATCGGTGCAAGGGGAAGAGTGTCTCTGGCGGAGGGGTATTTCGGGAACGCGGCTTATGTAGCTGCGGCGGCGATTAGTGAGGCTGATCTGCTGAAGACTGGGTTGGGCGCAGGTGCGGTGAAGATCAATGAGGTGGTTTGTGAGCAGAGGAGTGAGGAAATAGCGCGATACGTGGAAGAGAAGGTGGAGTTTGTGACGTTAGAGGAAATGGAGAAGAGTGGTCCGTGTGTTGTTGTGGGGGGTTCGCAGCGGGATGATGTGTACGGGAATGATTTCGGGTGGGGGAAACCGATTGCTGTGAGGAGTGGGAAAGCGCAGAAATTTGATGGATTAGTTGTGGTTTTGCCGGCGGTGGAGGATGGCGGTATCGACGTGGAGGTTTGCTTGGCTCAGGTGAAGTTGCAGGCAATGGAGCGTGATGCTGCGTTCATGGGAATATTTCTCTGATCAATAAATAACTGCTCCCTACTCCCTTCATCCCACAAAATATTACACAGGAGATTTTAGGATGTTTTCATCCCACAAAATATTACACGGCATGAGATTTTAGGATGTTTTATTTATGTGTGTCAAAAAATATAATTTTTATATTCATATAAAAAAATATTTTTTTAAAAATAGAAATATGACATCTTTTACAAAATAAATTAAAAAGAAAAGTGTAACTTCCATTTCTATTATACAACGGAGGGGAATAGTAGTATTTCTGAGCCCAATAACGCATCTAATGCAAGGCCCACAAGTGAATTACCGCTACAGGCAAGGAATAATGGATTAACCTATTTTAAATATACTCCACTATTCAATCTTTTGGGGATCATTTTGTTTTTTAATTTTTATTTTTGAGTGATATTAGAGCAATAATTTCGAATGGGAATATATAACATCCTCAACGTGATAAAAGGTCAGTCGCAATTCATAATTCTATACGTAGTTAATTAAATAATGTAATTGCTTAGGGGTGTCAAAATGGATATCGGGAATTGGATACCCGATATCCAAACCCGAAATATTGGGTAATTAGATATCCGATATTCGATTTTTTGGGTTTCGGGATCGGGTTCGGGTATAAGATTTTTGGATTATCGGGTATCGGGTAACTCGATACCCGATCGGGTATACCCAAATTACCCGAATTACCCGATTTTTTAAATTAAATTTAATAAATTGTGTATTTATTTTATTATTTTAAAATTTTAATTAAAAGTTTATAGTTAATTTTCTTAAAAAATAATTAAAAAAATAAAATTAAAATCCAAAATCGGGATTGGATACCCGAGTCGGGTATTTGGGTACCCAAAATTATTTTCGGATCGAGTATTGGGTATTAGATTTTAGGAAATTCGAGATCGAGTACCCGAAATTTTCGGATCGAATACCCGCGGATATCCAATTTGACAGACCTATATGCACACACATGGAAATTGATCAATAAGGAAACTGTAATGCTTGTTTGGAGTATTATAATAGTACTCGTACATTAAATTCTGTGTATACATACATAAATAATACTGCTCAGTCGTATTTCTTTTTGGATTATCCCACTATAGTTGAGTCATTTCCTTTTCTGATAGAAAGTGTTATACTCTTTCTCACTTTACTATCTCTTCATCTATTTATTTTTTCCTTTTTTATTTTATTCTTCTTTTACTTAACTCATTTAAAATCATTTTTCTTCATCTGTTTATTCTTTTCCTTTCTATTTTATTCTCCTTTTAATTAACTCATTTAAAATAATTTTTTTAAAATTTTATGCCAAAATGAAATGTCTACAATCTAGTAAGAGAGGGATTATATAGTAGTCTCATACATTCACATGCCCCGAGCACTGCTAATTTGGTACTCAGTCTACTATCATGATAGTCAAGCTGCTAGATTTTGACATAATTTCGCGGCATCATTGCGTTGCCCTGTACATGTTATTCAATATACTATTATTAGTCACTAGATATCAATACCATTACTTAATTAACTATTAAATGTAATTTAATATAGGGTTTGATCCACTTCGCCCATGGATAGGGGTGGGTAGGTACGGTATACCTTACCGAAATCATCATACCGTATACCTTATCGTAAATACGGTATGCGTAAAAGTCATACCTTTACCTTACCAAAGTTTTCGGCATACCAAACTTCGGTATACCTTATTTTCGATATAACGAATTTTCATACCGATATCGTACCTCATTTTCGATATACCGTACTGAAGTTCGGTATACCTTACTTTTGCGGTATACCTCACTTTCAACATCAATTAAAATAGAAAATTAGAGTTTTTAGAATATTATTTATATTTTATAATTTTAAAAATAAATTAAATATAATTTATTCATAATTATATTTATATTTCACAATAGATTTTATAATTTAAAAATATATAAAATATATTTTATATATAATTGTGTTTATATTTTTGTGGTATATACCTTAATTTACGGTATATAGCGGTATACCGCGATATTTGAAAATTCATACCGTTACCTTACCGGAATTTTTCGGTAAGGTATCATACCGTACCGTAAGTCACGGTATACCGAAAATTCGGTATTTTCGGTATTTTTTCGGTACGATAAGGCCGGTATTTCGATATTTCGGTATTTTTCCCCAGCCCTACCCATGGACGGACATGTGTCCCTTTTAATTAGTTATCATCTCTTTATCATTTTTCCATTGTTTAAATTTCACTAGAAATATGGATTTGAAAAAAGAAAAAAATGTAGTACTCCTAGAAAATTTTACATTAATCAAATTATATATTTATATAATTATAAGAAAATGAATTAATAAAAGCTCTTACCAATATCTATTAGTATTAGTTTGATCTTTGTATTTATCCCTTAAGGGGTGAAATTAAGGAAGAACAATAGTCATATTCAAAATAGTCATTTTATGCCATTATTGTTCATCATACACGGAGACAAACTAGTCAAAATCCAAATTTGCCTTAATTTATTATTACCCACCGTCACAAATTAAAATAAGTGAATTACTAATTAAAGACGTCGCTCTCTAAGAAGACTTGTAATTAATCATTATCAATTTTTTTAATATTAAGGTACTGGCATATTAATATTTTAAAGTACAATTCAGCATGACTTTATTACACCGAAAGAGTGGAAAGAGCAAAAGATGTTGGTAGCCACTTTTCTATCTTTGTCATTTTTTTCTTCTTTACCTTATTAGGAAGATATCATACTTTTGAGCCTCATTAGGACATCTGTCAACCTCTAGAAAGTTCCATTACAAATGTGTAAAATTTTACTTTAAAGTCCAAAAATAATATAATTTACACTTGTCCTCCATATAATCAATGAACAAAAATAAATAACATTATGGAGAATTATAGTATCGATTTATTAATTAGAGCAAAATAAGATAAGAGTTTCTATATCTAATCATATCTCTCCAATCCCTAGTCAAAGGTACTCCAATAAGTATAAAAAATCAATTTAAGCGTTGCATCAAAAGATTGTACCAACCTTCGAAGTTCGAATTCTTATGCTATTGCAACCTTCAATTTAGTGTATTAAATTGTAGAAGTTCCAAACTGCTTATGATAATTTATGTGTCTGTCATAATATTGCTCTTGCATTATTCGTCGATGCAGTAGTAGCATAGCAGTTAATTTAATATCTAGTGTTATTGCGCCGTCCCCCTATAGCGATTTTTTCCCACGAAGTAGTCCATTAAAGATTACTAGATATATTCTATCAACTCAATGAAAATTAGATAAATTAATAATCACAAAATCCTAGGTTTAAGTAGTTTAGTTGAGGTATCGGTGTATAATATTCTTGTACTCCTGGTACTTTTCTTTTGTTTATTTTTTATTTGATTTAAATTACGTCATATAGAAATGCCATGTAAACCATGGATGTGTATTTCGGCTGCCAAGTCAATTTTTCGATCGTCTGAAAATTAATGCTCAAACATTTTATTCTAAAATTGAAATGATGGGATCTTTTACTATGGAAACAACACGTATTTCTGTGATATCACATTATCATTTGGTTGTCACTCTCCTACGTACTCTACTGTCAAGATGAAACTTGTACACATGCATGATATTTTTTTAAAAAAAAAAATCTTTTTTGAAAGGTATTTATCCGGAATGAGAGTATCAAATTTGGGAGTGTAAATTACTTGTATTATATAGACAATACGAAACCAATACTACGTGGGGGCGTGGGGCTGGAAGCTATGAAAAATAATTGAAAACTGCAATGTGCTTATTGCATTTCTCACTATATAAGGGTATTCCATTTCGAAAATAATCAAATATATTATTATCCCAAAATTAAACTAGATTTCATTATCAACATGTCATTTTTCCTTATTTTGAATGTCTATTATTTTACGAATATTAAGCGAGATAATAAAACAATAATAAACTAATAAACAATAGTCTTATTCAACAATACAAATTTTAACGAGAAATTAGTAAAGTAAGAGAGATAAGAAAAAGTAGGTAAGCATGAGAGAAAGGGAGAAAAAATGGATAAAATATATAAGAGATAAGCTTTTCATATTTAGAATTTGAATTATTTTTCGTGAACATCTCAAAATTATAAAATGATACTCCCTCCGTCCCAGATTAAGAGTCACTTTTTTCCATAAAAGTCCGTCCCAGTTTAAGAATCACTTTTAGAATTTTCCATATTTGGTCATACAATTTTACCCCATTCTTCATCAAAATTACATCCAAATGCCACTATCTACATTAAAATAAACCAAAACAAAAATCAAAAGTCAAAAGGGACCCACCTTCAACCAACTCTATCATCTCACTTCATTTATTACACACTCTAACATCTCACTTCATTTATTACATACTCCATCATCTCACTTCATTTATTACACACTACATCTTTTTTCTTAAAACCCGAGCTATAACAATAAGTGACTCCAAATGTAGGATGGAGGGAGTAGTATTATTTTTTGTGGAAGGAGGGCAGCACTATTACTTAAAAATTGACATGAAATATCATTAATAATCTGGGACATACTTATAAAGCAAGGGGCTTTAGGTGATGATTTGTTGGCTAGGATTGAGCCCCATAATCACTTGAAAAAAAAATTATGCACAAGTACAAATGTAATCCACTTCTACAAATCATGTTACCGACCATCCGAGGTAACACTTGAGTTTCCGTGCAACTGTAGGTCCAGTTTATGCTTCAATTTTAAACAAAGGAGTATCTTCAATCTTTCAAAACTCTTTTAATTTGCATTCGATTAAATTCTGAAATATTTTACTAAGTTTGATTTAATTCTAAAATATGAAATATTGTAGGCCATCTAATTCTGTCCACTGGTCATAGGAGGCTCCACTTCATCTTCACTATTAATTCACCAATCACTTTTTTCTATCATGCATTAAACTTGTGCTTTTTCAAAAATTTCCATTTATAAAAACGGGGCCAACAATAGCTTCTTTTAATTGTACCATTGATTTAACATTAACTCAAAATTATAGAGCTATGAAAATGATAAATTTTGGTGGAGCCACCCAAAAGAAACTTGTGGCTCAGAAAATCAGATCCCTAATGACGTGATTACGGCATTACCGAATACCAACATCCTTATAATCCCCTACCGCTCACCTTTTGTCTTCATTTTACCTCCAAACTCCAAACATATCTAAATCCTTCCAACTAGCTTTGCCAACTAAGCTTTTTTCATTTTTCACAATCTTTTCCAGAACGAGTCTTCATTTAGCAGCGGAGAGAGGTGAAGATGGTGAAGGAGCCGGAGATAAAGCTGTTCGGCCGGAAGATTTGTTTTCCGAATAACAGCTCCGCCGGAGAACGTTCCAGTGATTGCGATCGCTTCTTGGAGAAGTGTAAAGGAGAAGAAATTGGAAGGCAGGAGCAGAGAGATGAGGTACACTTTTCAGACTTCATGCAAGGAAAAGAATATTTCTGCAGTTATGATGGGTTGGACATAACAATATATTCAAACCACTGAATTTTTATTAGTCAAAGTGTCTAGTTTTTTGCTCTGAGTTTCCTGAGCTGGGCATTTCCATTTTGACTATTCTGTTTTAAAGATTCAAAGCAAATCCATCCAGTTTGAAAGTATTGATTCTGCCGCCCCTTTTCATGCTTTGTTTTCCTGAAACCATTGGTTTGTTTAAAAAAGGGTGTTTGGTTCGGGCTGTTTGGTTAAATAAATAACTCATCTATTTTGTAGTTATACGAACAAAAACAATTTAAAATGCGTATTTTTATCATGTTTTGTTTATATCAAGCTAACTGCAATTGTTTCTCAAAAATTTTAGGAGGTAGCAAAGGGAGAAATCTGCGAAACTAGTGCAGAAAATGAGGAATCACAGGGCAGTGCTCCACCGGAATCCGACGAAGAGAAGGGCGATTCGAAGCGAAAAGCCCTAAAGAAGCCGGACAAAATCATCCCGTGCCCCCGGTGCGACAGCATGAACACCAAATTCTGCTACTACAACAACTACAACGTCAACCAGCCCCGCCACTTCTGCAGGGGCTGCCAGAGGTACTGGACGGCCGGGGGCACAATGCGCAACGTTCCCGTTGGCGCGGGCCGACGCAAGAACAAGACCTCCCGCCACCTCACCATCGACGGATTCCGCAGCCCAAACGCCACCACTGTCCTTTCCTTCTCACACCAAATGCCCTGTTCTGGCAACCATGGATTTTCATGGCCTCCAATGCCGTACTATTTATGGAATGGTGGGAATCTGGACGCTGAGTCGGCGCTGGGGAAGCGTTCGAGGAGTGGGGAGGTTGTGGTGCCGAAGACGTTGAGGATGGATGATCCGGAAGAAGCTGCGAGGAGCTCTATATGGTCGACTCTCGGGACCAAGTATGATTCCCTTAGTCGACAAGGCCTTTTCAAGGCCTTGCAGCCCAAGGATTGTGGCAAGAAACCGGCTGTCGGGCCTCTGCTGCAAGCCAATCCGGCAGCTCTGTCGCGGTCCGTTGCGTTCCAAGAGCGTGCCTGATTGGGCTTTGGTGTTGTGTTTAGTAGTTTTGCTCAAAAGTTGTATATACTGATAGTTAAAAGTTGTTCTAGATGTAGTTATACTGTCTATTTTTGCTAAGTTTTTCTCTTTAACGAGACAACTTTTCGTTTCTCTCTATTTTTCGTTTTGTCAATTTTTCATAAGAATTTATCACTCATTGTTTTCATGGATAAACGAAGTGTTTATTAGTGGCTTTCAATTGAGTTTTCAACTTTTGGCAATCACCTTAATATGTCTTAATATGTGATGTGTATGACCAATTCTTGAGCTATGATACAAACAATGGCGGATTTAGGTGGGTTAAGTAGGTTGAGTAAGTGCATCTCCAATGAGAAAGGTAAATGAAGAGGTAAACTAATATAACTACCATATTTACATTTTTTTTTATGAAAAATCATTCTCTAATGAAAGAGGTATTTGAGAAGGTATTATACATTTTTCTCATTTTGAAGAGGTATCTTTACCTACCCATTAATGGAGAGGTAAAATCTTATAACTACCATATTTGTCTTCTTTTCATCAAAAATCCTTCTCTAAGGGGAAAGTTATTTGAGAAATTATTATACTTTATATTTTTTAATGCATATTGTACTATTATTTTATTTTTAAAAAATAATTTACCTTTCTATATATCTTTTCCTTTTGGAAAGTGTTACCTTTTAGAAAGGTATATTTCACTTTTTAAGAAGTTAAATACATAATATATGTTTTCTATATACCCTTGGAGATGCTCTAACTTTATTCTTGGCTCATGAGAGCTTCAAGTTTCTAATAATTACTATTCCTTTGTTTCATAGTAGTGGAGTCATTTTGCCATTTTGGTACATTTCATAATAGTTGAGTCATTTCTTTTTTTAACAAAAATCAACACATTTCTTCTCACTTACTTTACTCACTCTTACTTTATTAGCTTTTTATCTCTCTACTTTTTCCATTTCCTACTTTATTCTTCATTTATTTAACTTACTTAACACAATTTTAACTTAAATCGCGTGTAAAAAAAAAACGTCTCCACTACTATGGAATGGAGGGAATACATTTTATGTCGTCTTCTTGGGGATTATATTAGGAAGTGATGGTGATGAACGAAATTAATGTAGTAAACACTATTTGTTCATAGAAGATACCCATAATTTTCCATCTTTCTCTATAAGAATATGCATTATTTAAATTTAGAAACTCTTTTACGTGACTCGTTATCTACTTATAATATCTTAATATATTTTTTTTAATTTTATATTAAAATTTGTAGCCAATTAAATATATATATTTTTATGGAATATAGGGAGTAATAAATATAAATAGACTCATGACTCAACATAACAGGAAAAAAATGACTTTTGAAAAGATAATAAAGTATGTGGACCATTAATTGAGATATTTTGTGCGAGCAAAGGATAACCACATCTTATTAATTATTTTAGTTAATGTTAATCCATTAATGGCTTTAGCCTTTTTTTCAACTTTCTGGATTGCCTTTTTCTGCCTATTCCCTTTTGCTACCATTTATCGCCACTTTCCTATAACACGTACCAAACGTTGCCTTTTTGACTTTTTCTATAGCAACCGATTCAGTCCACATGTTACAAAAAAAATATTTATGATATTAATTGGATTTGGGATATTATAAATTCATAATGTTGCTAGCATATTGAGATTCTGGTAAATTGCATTATGTCTTAATGTTACGACTTAAAGAGTAATTTCAACAAACATGTGGTCTTGAATCACGTGTGCATCGATTTTACTTAAATCTAATTCGGAGAGTTTGGAATAGATATGTTAAAAGTTTCATTGTGCTTTCTAAATTATTAGTATGTGGTTGTAATTATCTAAATGGTAATATGGAAAAAAAATCAAGAGCCAAAAAATTAGACTTGAATTAAAAGTCCAAGTCAGATTTTGACACTTATATTAGAAAATACACGTAGTTTGGTTGATTTTCAATAAGTAACATTATATTTTCGGGATCAATTCATTATGTCCAATTTAATAATTACTCCCTCCGTCCGCCATTAAATATCTCATTTTTCCTTTTACCATATTTAGTTAGTGAACCCTACATTTACAAACTCATTTCACTCACATTTTATTATAAAGCCAATATATAAAAGTAGGTCTCACATTTAACTAACTTTTCTACCCACTTCATTTCATAAAGGCTGACAATTTTTTAAAACTCGTGCCGGTCAAATATGGGATATTTAATGACGGACGGAGGGAGTATTTCTTTGTTTTAGAAAATTCATTAGAAAATATATTTTAGCATCCCGGAGTTCATTCTTGATGATCCGACTAGATGGTCGGTACTTGTATGGAATTTAGAAATGCATTTTGACTTCAAAGGTACTCCCTTCGTCCAAATATATACTCTCTCCGTTCGCAAAATTTTGCCTGTATTTGACTCGGCACGAGTTTTAAGAAATATGAAGAAAAGTGAGTGTAAAAAATTAGTGGAATGTAGGCCCCCACATTTATGTACACCCTCCGTCCCATAGTAGATGTCACACTTTCCTTTTTAGTTTGTCCCACAAAAGATGTCATATTTCCTCTTTTGAAAAAAATTCCTTCTCACATCAATTATATTTTCTCTCACTAACACACAAAATAACATCTTCAAAAATCACGTGACATCTCCCAAGTATGACATCTACTATGGGACGGAGGGAGTATTAGTTTTATAATAGAATGTGAGTGTAATGAGTTAGTGGAAAATGAAATCCATTCACCAAAAAAAGCTAAAAAAATCAAAGTGGACAACATTTCACGGACGGACCGAATGGCAAAACTGGACAACATTTCACGGACGGAGGGAGTATCATATTTGGATATGACATGAGATTTTAGGAAATGATGTTTTGTTTATCAGGTGAAGAGAGAAAATAATATAATTACATTAATGTGAGAGATAATTTTTTTTCAAAAAAGAAAATGCGACATTTTTTGTGAAATAAACTAAAAGGAAAAGTGTGACATTTTTTATGGGATAAATAAGTTGTTTAATAGAGTTCGTCTTTCTTTTGTGTATCATTACGTGACTTCAGCACGGATTTTAAAAAATAGTACTTTCTCCATACTACCGTAACAAAGCATTTTTTGCACTCATTTTAAAAAAATTATAGAGAAAATGCAAAGTAAGATATAATAATGTAGAGAAGAGTCTTATTTATATTATTTTCTCTTTTACTTTATATTACTTCTGCTTTAATTATTTTATATATCATTTTTCTAAAATGAGTGCAAAAATGAAGCACCTTGCTTATTGTGGAACAAAGGAAGTATTTCTCTTATCCCATAAGAGTATTTACTCTTTCCTTATGAATATGTACCACAATACTATCTAATCTTAGAAATTCTTTTATTTTGTACCACATTAACAATATTTTAATTATTTTTTCTTTTTAGATTTTTCTTATTTTAGTAATTGTGTAGTAAAATTCGTGATCAACTAAAAGGGTATAATCTTGTCAATTTTCAATGCATGTGTTGTCCATATAAATAATTTCATTGTGCTAGAAAATTGATTATTAAAATTGTTCTAATATATACCATCCCTTGCCTTTTTAACAATCTGACTAGTTGGACAATATACTTACTTATGTGGAATTTTGAAATCATATTTTGATTTCAAAAGGATTATAAGATAAAAAAAATGTTGAACAGATCAATTCTATAATATTCTTAAAAAAAACAAATTAAAATACAACAATTAAACTAAACGACAGGTGCTTGACACAAGGGGCAGGTGTTCTTGACATTGAGCCAATTGGTGATGCAGCGCGGGTGATAATAGTGGGCGCAATCAAGTCTCACGATTTTATGATTTTGCGCTACCAAATTCAAATTGTCTTGACAAATCACGCACACTCCAAGTCCATCATCATCATCATCATCATCATCATCTCTGTGACTGTGATCACGCACCACTAATTTACTTCTCATGTGCTCCGCGATCATCATCCTCCTCCTCCTCGGAACCCCTAATTGATTTCGATCATGACCGTCGGCGGCGGCGACGAATCGACGGCTCTGGATGCGTGGGACGAGGAAGATGGTGTCGTCCCCCTGCAGCATCGAGCAGTCGTACCAATTAGAGGAGCGGTGACGGCTCTGATTGGGCGGGATCACGAAGATCGTCTCGTCGCTCTGCAGCATCGACCGGTCGTACCAAGTCGCGCCATTTCTGTAGACAGCCATCTTCTTGCACAAGAATGAATTGTGTCAAAATCCAAAGGAAATTTTGGAATTCTGAGCAAGATTTCAGAGTAAGATTTGAGAATAAGATTGAAGAGATGTTAATTAGGCGTCTATTTATAGGTATAACTTTCCTTTTATAACGTTATACAATTTGCCTTTTATTGTATAACTTTCCTTATGAACTGTTCTTTCCTTGTATAACGTTTAACTTAAAAACATAAATTATCAAACAATTTTCATTCTGTAAAAATGCAGAGCAAAGTAGTAAAAGTCTGAGTCAGACAGCACTACTCCACAACTCTGATCAAGCAATCTTAATAATTTTTGTGGATGGATAAAAGAGTTAGAAGTAGACATCTTTTGGCATGTGAAATCAGATGTACTCCATAAGCATACAATATTTGATGATTTTTTCCCTACCCACAAATAATACACACTGAAGGTCCACTCTGGAATCTATCTTTATATCACCCCCTTCTGATTTATTCATAAAAAACAAAGTTTTCTATAACACTACTATACACTATTATTTTTTTTAATAAAACAATATAAGCAGAAAAGCTTTAAAATCTATTGATATTTCAAAAAATATGATGGGGAACAAAATTTGATATTTATAAGAATTCGCATAAGATTAACGAGTAGCGAAATTTGATTATAAATTATTATTTATGAGCATCTAGATATACAGAATGTTATATAATCCTACGAAATCTCTCACATAAGTATTGTTGAGACTTGAGAGCCTCTTTGCAAGAAGACACCCCTCCAAACGACCCAATTAACAAGAAATAGAGAGTACTCCCTCCATCCGCGAAAAGGAGTCCCGTTTTTCCATTTTTGTCCGTCCGCGAATAGAAGTTTCGGTTCATAATTACCATAAATGGTAGAGGCTCCACATTCCACCAACTCATTCCACTCGTTAAAACTACTGTATACAAGTGAGACACATATTCCACTAACTTTCTTCCACCCATTTTTTTAACGTTTATTAAAATCCGTGCTGAAAATGAATGGGTCTCTTATTGGCGGACGGAGGGAGTATATTTTAACACTGGTGTGGGCCGTGTGGTGACAATAGTATTTTCTGATTCGATTCTAAATTAAAATTAAGCTCACTTTAGATGACCTGCAGGGTTGGCTGCCTCCATGCCATAAGTTATAACAAAAATTCGAAATTCACATATCAATTTACATCAGTCCATTTCTGAAGTTGGGCCCTTAATATAGTTTGAGGCTTCAGCCCATTCGCAAATTCATATCTGAAAAGTGGAATGTAATGTTACGTCACCAATGGGGACAAAAAATGGAATAGTAGGCAATATACACGACAAAGTACAAAAATAATTTATATATAATCGTATTGGGTGCCTTCTTATAAGAAAGCACGCTCCTAAGTCCTAACTATATTTTCAAAATTTAACTCAACTGTTGGGGCTTTCTTAAAGAGAAAACCCCTCCAAAAATTGGCGTATGCTGCTTATAAGCGACGAACACACGGTACTCTTTAGTAAAAGGCGAAAGAATAGTTCGCTATGTGCTCAACGCGCAGCTGCGTGATTTACAATTGAAAATTGGGCTCTTATTTTATAGCGGCAGTTTGGTATTGTGTGTCTCTAGCTGTCGATGTGGGATACTTATCTGATTCGAATTCCAAAAACTGGGCACCTTCTATGCCCTCCTTTAATCGCCTCTCAAAGTTGGAAAGTGATGAAGAAAAGGTTAGGGAAATGGCAAATTAGTTGAGGCTGTAAATTCAGTCAAGGATTCTTAACTGATTAGTCTTTATTTCAAAAATTGGGGAAAACGAGCCTTGCTGATTGCATGATTAATTTGTTCTTCTTTGATGATGAACTCCCTAGCTCTTGCCCACATTGTTTCTACTTTCATTCATTTTTGGCTGGCGTCTCCCTCCTCTGTGGGTGGCAGGCAATCCAGGTGGGGTGCGCCTGTTTTTTTAGAGGGTTGGGAGGTCGTGAAGAAAAAAGAATGAAGGAAGATGGAATGTTTAATTAATTCCTTAATTGTTGAAAATTGTTAGAATTCTTGTCATTGCTTTGTGTGAGGAGACGCTTGGGTTTAAGTGAACATTGGGAGTAGTAAGATTGATGTAAATCATGTAATAGCTTGATTGTCACTTTGGTCTACTCTATATTGTTTAATTTCATTTGATGTCATACAATTTGCGGGCGTGGTTTTATTGCGACGTGCAATTCAATGCGGCTAAGAGCATCCGTAGTGGGGCGGACGATGGGTTAATCATCGTCCGCGCACGATAGATTGTCCGCCACTGTGGCATCGCGGACGATGCCACAGAAGATGCGAACGCGTTTTCTTTTCTTTTTTTAATTTTTTCCAAATTTTTTTTCTTATTTAAACACCACAATTCCAACTCATTTCACACACTCCAATTTCACATCTCTTCAATTATTCTCTCTTGTCTCCTCAAAAATGAATCCCGACGACTACGATTTGAGTACATCAGATGGCTGCAGACGGGCCTTGACTCGAGCCTTGTTCGATGCCGTTAATAAAGCCACGGCGGAATGCTTGGCACAAATGCAGCGGCGGAATGCCGTTAATGAAGCCGCCTGTCACTCGAGGCTTACCGATGGACTTCGGTGAGCTTCTACAGCGACAGAGCTCAATGCGCAGCCAATAAGACCATACTCAGCTCATGACCGACATGATTGAAGAAGTTTGGAACCGCAACCGCCATTGAGAATTTGTAGTTTTTTTATTTCGTATTGTAATGTTTTAATTTTAATGAAATGAAGTTTTTTTTCCAAATTTTGAAGTATTTAAATATTTAAATAATAGATAAAATGCTTAGGACGTCACTTAGGGTGGGCTATAGTCTGCTCCACTGCAGGTGGAATAGGCAGAGGAAAAAATGCTGATGTGGTGGTACATAGGGCGTCGCTTAGGACGGGCTATAATCCGCCCCCTTCTGAATGCTCTAAGGCACTCACAATCAGCCACTTTGGACGGGATTCGCGTGTGTGGCTGCATTGCAAATTTGCAATGTACAATTCAATGCGGCCGAATGCCTTTCTACTTGAATTAACAAGACATGATAAATCTTTTTGTGGAAAAACAAATAATAATGGATAGGACCATCTCTAATAGTACTGCCAAATTTAAAATATACTCCCTCCGTCCCAAGATAAGTGACTTGTATTCCTTTTTGGGGTGTCCCATTATAAGTGACCTATTTCTATTTTTAGCAAAAAGTCATCTCTCTTACTTTATTCTCCACCTACTTTATCCTCCCTTCTCTCCTCTACTTTTCCCTCTCTTACACTTTACTCTCTCCACTTTAATTTATTTAAATATCAATCCTTAAAGCCCGTGCCCAAAAGAAGTAGGTCACTTATCTTGGGACGGAGGGAGTAGTAGAATAACACTTCCAACAGTACTGCAAAACCAATTCCATTATACATTTTTGAAGAAAAAATATACATATTTAGGTTTGCAGTATATCAAAAAAATACTTTTCAAAGTTTGAGTTATTGCATTCAAGTCTAAATTAATTCATATTTATCAATATAGAAGAAGATAAGGAAGAGAAATTTAAATGGTATAAAGATAGGAAAACTTACAGAAGCAGGCGGCGTGGAGTAGAGAAGAAGACGATGCGAAAAAATAACCTAATTTAATTTTATTAATATTTGATTAGTTACTCCCTCCGTCCACGAAAATTCATCAAACCGGGCACGGGTTTTAAGAAATGTAATGGAAAGTGAGTTGAAAAAGTTAATGGATTGTGGGTCCTACTTTTATATATTAGTTTTATAATAAAATGTGAGTAGGAATGAGTTAGTGGAATATGTGGTCTACTACAAAAAATGATAAAAATGAAATGGGATAAATTTTGGGAGACGGGCAGAATAAAAACATAGGAAAAATTTTGGTGGACGGAGGGAGTATTAAATAATGGGCTGGCCCATATTAGTATTATAGGAGTATTCAACGCAATTGGAAAATAATAATCTAGTACTACTACTATACAAAGAGAGCCGTTATTTTATCCCAAAATACAAAATCCAATTTTATTAGATAAGATTAATAACTCACAGTACATATAAATCTATGGAAAAAATAATAGATTTCATAGTTATATTAATTAATAAATTTCATTATACTTATTATTTAATTTAATTTAAGATATTGATAAAGTTTTATGAGTTTAGTGTATAAATTAGATAAAATATATAGATATGATTGAAAAGTATAAAAAGTTAGTAGATGAGAAATATTTTTTTAAGTTTGAGTTTAATGTAAATGGTTGGAGCTAAATCAATATTTAGTATAATATTTACGCTAAAATAAATTTGAGTTTAATGTAATGGTTGGAGATGCTAAAAAATTATTATAAGTATGTCAAATGGTAGCAAGACCAGCTTGGTCTGACAAGAAAACTGTGGCAATTAGATGTGGTTGCATGCCTTTCAATGTGAATTAACAAGATTAAGATAAAATTTTAGAAGCTATGCGCTTACTAACAAAACGACGTATAAGCAACAAGTAAACTGGAATAACTTTAAAAGTTATTGGCAAACAAAAAGATTAGAAGTTTGTCAGACAGCTGAAAGACCATCTTTGTCCGCAACAAGCGAGCCAAGAACGATCATCTACTACACCAACAGCTCAAGGATCAAGCCATGGGTGCTGTCAATCACGCTCAGGTCAAGCAAGCCAAGGTTCATCCACCAAACTTGGTTTCCTATCTCCTTAGAAATCAAGGATACAGAGGTACGAGCCTATAGAACAGATCCTGTTCAAGTAAGGTCGTGCTCTGAACATCCACACAGTCTGTATAAAATATATGCGAAGTGCTTACTGTCTCTTCGATGTGGGAATACACATCTTTGGATACGACTTCTATATCCCAGATATTGGGTTGTAATAATGGGCCAGGGTATCTATACTGTTGCTGGGGAGCCCATCAAGAAAAGGCCATCAGTTCAGTTATAATATTTGGGCTGATCGCTCACCATTCTTTTCCCTAAAACAAAATCTAACCGAACGTGATAATAATTAAAACAGTAACAATTAATTGTAAAAAATGTATAGGTATATGAAAATATAATAAAATATTTGGTTGATGCGCCTATCTAGTGAACGTAGGTTCGGTTCTCCCGCGAGTTTTAACTGCCGAAATCATAGTACAACCTGTTGTCTTCTCCTCAATCCTTCACCATAGCTCTCTCTCTCTCCCTTAAATTCACTCCTCCTTCCCCTGTTTTCCCCTTTTTCATTTTCACGAACCATTGCAAATTATTCACATATATCAGCTCTATGATTTGGATATCCCATTTTTAGGTCATTATTCTGCATCTTTGCCAAAATAGGGGTTTCAATCTTTCCATTAATATCCTCCTCCTCCACTCTGACTGTCTCACACTTCTCTTTCTCTTTTCCATTTCTTATTAATTTGCCGATTTTGATCCCTTGTTTGTGGAAATACAGGATTATCGCTTGATTTTGTATCTGCAATTTGCACTTGTTCGTGCGATTTCTTATTAAGGTTGTTGTTGCTATATAGTATTAGGAAAGATCGCTTTTTTATAATATATATATATCTAATAATGATGTGTGATTTGATTCTTATAATGATGGAAATCATGTAGTAAAGCTAATTCTACATATATCGTAAGGAATGATTGGTTACGTGAAAATGATAAAGGTGTATAGAAGTGTGGTTGTGAACTTGAAGGATGGGAAGGGTAAAGCTCAAGATACAGAGATTGGAGACTCTGAACAGCCGCCAGGTTACCTATGGAAAACGAAGGGCTGGAATCTTGAAAAAGGCCCAAGAAATTTCTGTTTTATGTGACATTCCCATTGTACTTATCATGTTTTCTCCATCTGGGAAGCCATCTATATTCTGCGGTCAACGAAGGTAGTTATTAAGCATCTTTAATTAGGCTTATCATTTGTGATAATGGCTATTCCGTGTGGTCTTTATGTTGATGGAAGGACTTACTTTTAGCATGTGTGTGTTGCTTACGCTGTTGATATACACTCTGTAACATGTTTGATGTTGATTATAATTCCCATTTTGATGCTGAAGAATAAGCACCAAAATATGACTGATTAACCTTTAGCATGGACTTTTGTGAATTTCATCTTCTTTTTTGATTCAGCAACATTGATGAAATGATAGCAAAATATGCTCAACTTACACCAAAAGAAAGGGCAAAGAGGTACTAATAACTCTCATCTTCCAATGCTATAAGAACTCTACCTCTTTTAACTTTGTTTTCTGAATCTCAAGCAGGAGGTTGGAGAGTCTTGAAGTAAGTATAATGTGAACTATGTAAGCTTCAATTTCTATTGTTCTTCTTGAAAAGAAAGTGATGTAGTCCCTTTGGATATGTGATATAATAAGACTTTAAAAAGAAACTTCAAGAAGCTTGACCAAGATGTTGATATAGAGGAGTTTCTTGATGCAAGGTAAACTATTAACTCCTTGGACAATTTTAATTGCTTAAGCCCTATGCAATTTTTGATGATTTTTTCCATTTTCTGATTTTTCGTTTTGCAGTACTCCATCAATTGAGGTACTCTCACTAGCCATAATCCATCTAAACGTCATACTTACTATAGTTTGGCCTGAACCCCCAACCCCTGAAATGCCTAATATGTTCTTATAATTGATAGGAAATGCAAAACCGAGTCACGACTCTTCAAGCTCAACTTGCTGAAGCACATGAAAGAATAAGGTTAAATCTCATAACTTTTGGTCCATAGACTTGTTGCAATTTTGTACTTGCTTAATTTTGTTGAAAATTGAAATTCAGTTTTGAGGTGTTAATCATGATCTGGTTAGCAAGTTAGCTCTTCATTTAATTGCTTGTAGATATATGAAGTGTTCCATTTGTCTTCAGATGGTGGAGTAATCCCGACACTATTGAAGATATTGAACACCTAGATCAGATGGAAAATTCTCTCCGCGAATCGCTGAATAGGACCCACATAACCAAGGTAAATTTGCAAGCCATTTCACTGATTTCATGCTCCATGAATTTAGTACAAGGTGTTATAGAGTCGAATATGTAGGCAAAACAGTCAGATCTTGATTGCACGATCCAGGCTAAGAGTGATTAAACTAAGTGTACTGATATAATTATGATTCAACAGGAAAAGATTTTTAAGGAACCGCTTATTCAGTTTGACTGCACAAGCCAGGTAACAATGCAATCCAGATTTCTCATTATTCACCCTGTTCTGTTTATTTATTTCAATAGGTTTTGGCGTGTAATATAGGTGTGTGGAGACTTTGGTAGTGTTTACGAGCAAGAACTTCCCAAACCACAGTTTGCAAACAGCATGCAATTTCCCTTGGCTACAAGCAGTGATCAGGACTGTGTAAACCAGTCATGGCTTCCCGGTGGAGAGGGTCAGCATATGATGCTATCGGGCGAACCCCAGTTCCTAGGTAGTCGGTAAGTCTATCTTCAGCAGTTTCACATATGGATATATGTGACTTAATTTCAACTTGTGTTCAAAAACTCATAATGTTCATCACCAGAGATATGGAATGCTCGGATTACTTCCCCAATGTGAAAGAACAGGATCTTGAAAATTCAAGAGAGATGAAAAATGAAAGAAGACTAGACTTGTTGTCCGTTGATGATTACTCTTATTCTGCTCACATGCGACCGCCTCTTGGCGATCAATATCCCTATAATTCGTTTGGAAATTTAAGTTTTCCTGACTTGATTGAACCCGGAAAGGATGTAAATTTTCAACTGAGTAGCTTGGGTTACCAGATAAACGGGAATTTTGACTTTCCACATAGTTTGGTTCCTAACGCTGGTCCGTGTGCCATTTCCATGCTAGACGATAACTCTTATCATCCGGTGAGCATATCTCAGTTATGTGGTATGCATATAATGAATTATCAAGTTCTAAGCAAACTACTTGTCATTTCTTGCAGCCTCCCGACTGCTCCAGCAATTGAAACGAAGTCTGGTTCGTACGCAGCTTGCTCGAGTTTACTGGAGTTGAGACAATGCACGTAGCTAAGTTTGTTATAACCCTCTCATGCCAGCAAAGAAGATTATTAACAAGTTGGTTCATGGAGCCAGGCCGAAAATTTTGGTTTAGTTTGGTAGTAAAACAGACATATTATAGTGTTTGTTGGAAAGTTTTATCATCGATGAGTGAAAATACGAGATAAATGCTGCGTATCGATGATAAAAAACTCAAGTCCAAGTTGCTTCTCCCTGTACATTAATATTGTCTTACAAATACAGCTCAAATTTGAGACAAAATCCACTCAAATATATCATATATTACAGTACATTGATTTCAAGTCTCAGCCCTGGAATGTCTGGATGATTGTGTTGTGCCATGGGTCAGAAAGGTGCTGCAGGAGGTTGTCGAAGGGCCCCTTTCCGGTGACGTTGTGTTGGATGATGAATCCTAAGAAGGCCAGCATCGCCAGTCTCCCTGCATACAAAAACACGGGTGAGATGAGATAATTGAGAAAAATTGAAACTTTTGTGATTTAAATGACTATTACTATCCTTACCGTTGGCGATCTCCTTCTCCTTGGCCTCGAGAGTGGGGGCGAAGTTAAGGGGGTTGAAGATGCCGCCGGGATAGCCGACTTCGCCCTGGGGCAAGCTGTATTGCTTGAAGATGGGATCTTGGTTGACACTCCCTGGGTTCTTTATGTCCTGCCACCTCCTGATCTCTACGTAGTGGAACAGGATGAACTCGATCACGAACAACGTGGACGACGAGGCGAAGTACTCGGCCTTTCCTGCGTCGTACCACTTGGGAACGTTCAAGATCCCGATAGACGTCAAGACCTCTGGCAGCAGCATTCCGGCTACCCCCAGCATTGCCCAACGCCCGTTCACGAGCTCCGCCTGGACGAACCACCTCAGGTTCTCGGGGTCCTCCGCCAGCCCCAACGGGTCGAACCCGTTGTCTCCGGCCAGGCTGTTTAATTCATTATAATAAACATTATAAACAAATGTAATTACAAATATAGTCGTAATAAGGGGTCGTTTGATAGAAAAGATAAGAAAAAAAAAACATATAATAAGAACATAGTAGTAGTAGTATATTTTAAGTCAGATAAGTTATCTGCCCTAGCAAACGGACCCGAAGTTTATAATAATTCGCACCTGCCATCGAGATAGGCGGGGGATGGAAGCCCGGGTAGCCATTCACCTTTCTTGGCTTCCACTTTGAATGATTTGTAGCATGATGCCGACGGTTTAACCGACACTTCCCGGTTAAGTCTTCCCGACGAACCGCTCAGGAACCGGCTTGGCCGGAATACAGCGGCGGAGGCTTGTGTGGTCACGGCGGCCATTTCTGCTAGCTCAAATTATTAAATTTTTTAGGGGGTTAGTGCCCATTTTGAATGGTGCAATTGTGGTTGCGGTTGGAGGTTGAGAGGTGGCCGTTGGATTAGTGGATTTTTGGGATCGGACGGCTGGTTTGCACATGGGAATCGACTGCTCTTATCTTTATGCCTAGTTGGCATATCCACAAATCTAATTCTTTGCTGCTGTTGGCTTGCTAAGATCATGTGGGCTCCACCTTCTTTTCCACGTTGGCTATCTAATGCATATATTTTGGCTATGTGGAATCTCGATTTCCCAATAGTTTCTCGACACTTGTATGTATCGATGTTAATCCTTGATTTTCTGATTTAGAGACAGGGACACCGAGTTCAATTCAGTTTTGCTTTCATGTTATATTTCCTTCTTTAGTTTACATTAATCTTGTACTAACATTTAAAGTTATTAAAAGTATCTTTAATTTTAGAAATTACACTCCTTCCGTCTCATGTAGGAATTTGGGAATGACACAAATCTTAATGCAAAAATTACAAAATAGAAGAGAGATCGAAAGAAAAAAGTGACTGAAGTGAGGTTAGTGAGAAATATGATTCACCTTCTAAGAGAAAAACTTGTCAAAAATTAAAGAGAACTAATTTTGTGGGATTGGCCAAAAGAAAATTTAAAAAAAAAAGAAAACTATTTTCATGTGATAGGAGGGAATATAAAAATTAAAACTTAATTGATTAATTTATTTAAAATTATAAATTAGTTAAACTTTTTGTTGATATACATAATTTATAAATATTAATTAGGCTAATCTAACCACTATAAGTCTATAACAATGGAGCACTAATCTAATCGTGACACAAAATAAGTGCACTAGGGGTAAAAATGCTCTCAAACTAAAATAGATGCATTAAACAAGACTGTAATTGTTCATCCTTTACCATCAGTTAGAAGATTTGTTGAGGGTGGGTGTGGGGTAAGTTCTTCAAAAGAGTTGCATACATTCATCACTGAGTTATTAACTCCATTACCATCTTGTCATCTCGCATAGACTTCATTATAATCCTTAATTAAGAACATTAGTGTCCGGAGAATTGGAAGGCTGAACGATGAATTGCAGTTTGAACCCATCCAAGAGTTTGCAACTGTCTGAAACTCTGGATTAGTGGGGTTGATATGTCATTTGGCATTATCTTGTGGGATGTTATCTTCATATATGCATTTTGTGGTTATTTTGACTTGATTGCTGGTATAATCTGTGAAAAAACTCTATATGTGATAGTATTTTATATGTCTAGTAGAATTCCAAGACAATAAAGAGTGTACCTTTTTTTATATGCAATTTCTAATGACTTCCTTTGTGATGGCATGCATCGGCTTGGTTTCTAATGTGCCTTTTGCTATATTCTTGGAGTTTCTTTTTGCTAGTTCCAAGGTTGTGACGGAAACATACCAATTTTTCCATCTAATATGGTTTGTCAATTCACTCAATTGTCATCTTGTGCAAATAACTTTTGTGATGAACCTCTCTTGACTTGCATGCACAGTCGAATCTAGCATATGACCAGGAGTACAACTATAAACCCAACATATGAATCCTAGCTTTATGATAAATATAGAGATGTTAACCCTCAAGTTTAAGTGGTGGAAAGCTCCCTTTTCAACTGGATGCCAAGGATCGATTCATGGTTGTGAGATTATTGTTGCATTTTTTATTTAATGCATCTTTTATCATAGTACAATAATTTTATTTTAAGTCTCTAATTATCACTAGTGTTGCTTCTTTGAGCCCTCATGTGGCACAGCTGACATGAATGGCTTTGTTGGCTAAAACCATTGAGTTATAAGTTATACTCCCTCTGTTCCATAGTAATAGAGTCATTTTGTCATTTTGGTACGTTCTATAGTAATAGAGTCATTTCCTTTTTTAGTACTAGTTAAAACATTTTCCACACTACTTTACTCTCTCTTACTTTTTCTTCTCTTCATCTCTCTACCTTTTTCATTATCCACTTTTTTCTCCATTTAATTAACTCACCTAATATAATTTTTCTTAATCTTCGTGCCGAAAAGAAATGTCTCTATTACTATGGAACGGGGGAGTAACTTATAAGTTGCCGTCAATCCCTCTGCCTTGTAGTCTTCCCAATGAGGAAATTTTTCTTAGGGCCAAGTGTTAGCTAACTTTTCATTTTGGATGTAATCATTGCTTTTATAAGTTTTTTAGCTTAGATTTACCTCCAACTTATTCAGTAGTTACTCCTTTGGGATATTCATACATGGTTTTTTGGATTTCCCTCTAAAAAACCCCACATGTTATCTTTATTTGAATTTAGTACATGTTTTTTCAATATAAAAATCATCGTTTGTGTTCAACACAGTTTGTCGATTTTTTTTAATGAAGAATGAGTATTAAAACTAAATTAATCAATTATATACTTATGTGATTAACATTTTAATCACAAATAAAGGAAAAATCTTAATTACAATGACGACTTTCAGTTTATTCAATATCCAATAACAAAAATACACAAATATCAATACTCTAATTATTTTTAAATCAAATAATATATTTTAAATCAATATCCGGTCAAAAAGGACATTTTTTAATTAATAGAGTGAGTATTATTATAGGAATGAGTGTTGTGATAAGGAAACCTAGAGATAGCGATTAACACCGAAAAAAAGATTACAATAGTTTGAAATTTTCCTTATAAAATCCATCTCCTTCCCTTGTCGGGATTTGCTTATCCCTCTACAAATAGGACCTTGAGTTTGTGTGTTGAATCACAAATCTCATTATTCTCTTGTTGTTCTAATTTGTGTGTACAAAGTAAAGATTGTGATAATGTATAAAGTAGCTAAAGCATCGGAATACCTTGTGATAACGGGAGGATGGATCAAGGACATGAAGCTGACTCGGAAGTCGTGGGTGTTTCCCGGGCAACGATGCACCCGAATCGACCTCTCTCCGGTCAACTACACCTTCCAAGTCCAAGCCATGAGCGCCGAGAAGCTCCCCTTCATCCTCCCCGCCGTCTTCACCATCGGCCCCCGCGTTGACGATGCCGAGAGCATCCTCAAGTACGCCAAGCTCATGTCCTCCCACTCCACCACATCCAACCACGTCACCGACCTCGTGGGGGGCGTGGTCGAGGGCGAGACACGTGTCCTCGCAGCCTCCATGACCATGGAGGAAATCTTCAAGGGCACCAAGGAGTTCAAGCAAGAGGTGTTCAACAAGATCCAGGTCGAGCTCAACCAGTTTGGCCTCCTCATCTACAACGCCAACGTCAAGCAGCTCGTTGACGTCCCCGGACATGAGTACTTCTCCTATCTTGGCCAGAAGGTCCAAATGGAAGCCGCCAACCAGGCCCGGATCGATGTCGCTGAGGCCAAGATGAAGGGCGAGGTAATTAATTATAAGGAAACCCCTTAATTAGTAGGAAAATAAAAAATACTAGTAACTAATTATTTCAACAATGTATGCATTATTATTAGGTTGGTGCCAAGCTTCGAGACGGCCAGACCAAGCAGAATGCTGCCAAGATTGACGCCGAGACGAAGATCATCTCCACCCAGAGGCAAGGAGAGGGGAAGAAGCAGGAATTCAAGGTGGAGACGGATGTCAAGATCTATCAGAACCAGCAGGAGGCCATGGCTGCGGAAGCCAACGCCCAGCTCGCTATGAAGAAAGCCGGATGGGCTAGGGAGGCTGAAGTCGCGCAGGTCGAGTCCAAGAAGGCGGTCGCCATCCGCGAGGCCGAGCTTCAGAGAGAGGTGGAGAGGATGAACGCACTCACAACCACGGAAAAACTCAAGGCCGATCTCCTCACCAAAGCCACCGTTGAGTTTGAAACCAAGTCGCAGGAAGCCAATGCCGTCTTGTACGCCAAACAGAAAGCTGCGGAGGCGTATCTCTACGAGAAGCAGAAGGAGTCGGAGGCGATCAAGGCTGCAGCAGAGGCTGAGCTGTATCAACGGAGGCAGAAGGTGGAGGGAGACCTCTACGCCAAGCTCAAGGAAGCCGAGGGGCTCACTGCTCTAGCCGAGGCGCAAGGGACTTACATACGCTCCATTCTCGGCGCGTTTGGAGGAAACTACTCGGCCATGAGAGATTACTTGATGATAAAGGAGGGAGTGTTTCAAGATCTTGCAAAGAGCAATGCCGAGGCCGTGCGCGGGCTCCAGCCAAAGCTCAGCATATGGACTAACGGAGATAACTCTGGTGGTAGTGATGCAATGAAGGAAGTTGGTGGAATATATAAGATGTTGCCTCCATTGTTCAAAACGGTGCAAGAACAAACCGGAATGCTTCCACCTTCATGGATGCCTCAACTACCTACCGATCAAAATTAAACTGGATGCCTGCATTCTTTATTTGGATTACTTTTCATCGTTTATTTTGTCAATTCTTTTTCTTGATTTCTTCATTGTTTTTGGACTAGTTTTTATATCATTTTTTTTCATCATATCTTTAGTCTTTTCGCGTTTTTATAATTTAATAAAATAAGTTATTCACATTATTATTTTCTCCATTATTTAATACTTTAATAAAATAAATTATTTACATTGATGTTTTTTTTTTCAATAAATTGGATAAGAGACTTTATTGAATCAACAAGAATTGAGCAAATATAATTGATTTTCTTAAAAGAAAAACAAATTAAAATACAGCAATTAAACTAAACGACAGGTGCTTGACACAAGGGGCAGGTGTTCTTGACATTGAGCCAATTGGTGATGCAGCGCGGGTGATAATAGTGGGCGCAATCAAGTCTCACGATTTTATGATTTTGCGCTACCAAATTCAAATTGTCTTGACAAATCACGCACACTCCAAGTCCATCATCATCATCATCATCATCATCATCTCTGTGACTGTGATCACGCACCACTAATTTACTTCTCATGTGCTCCGCGATCATCATCCTCCTCCTCCTCGGAACCCCTAATTGATTTCGATCATGACCGTCGGCGGCGGCGACGAATCGACGGCTCTGGATGCGTGGGACGAGGAAGATGGTGTCGTCCCCCTGCAGCATCGAGCAGTCGTACCAATTAGAGGAGCGGTGACGGCTCTGATTGGGCGGGATCACGAAGATCGTCTCGTCGCTCTGCAGCATCGACCGGTCGTACCAAGTCGCGCCATTTCTGTAGACAGCCATCTTCTTGCACAAGAATGAATTGTGTCAAAATCCAAAGGAAATTTTGGAATTCTGAGCAAGATTTCAGAGTAAGATTGGAGAGGTGTTAATTAGGCGTCTATTTATAGGTACAACTTTCCTTGTGGAGTAAAACTTTCCTTGTAGTTCAACGTTAACTTTAATCCTGACATTATTATATTATATAACCGTTAGACGTTTTTATTATAAAAATACTTAGAGTTTAATTATTTTGTCAATAAATTGTTTATTATCCGGCACGTTCCTTTTTATCATACCAGAATGTTTGAGCTTGCACCAATTTACAAAATGTATTCTTTGCACGATCCTCATACTTTCTAGTTTGCATATAAATTTGCAATAGTATTATAATTCACTTTTTATACTCTATTTTGACCCATAAAAAAGATATTTTACACATTCTAATGTACTATTAATAAAGTAATAGTGAAATAAAAAGAAAATGTAATTGAAATATTTTCGTAGAAAATATAGGCCACCTAGAGAAAGTATTTTGTATCGTATTACACCTTGCGTCTGTAAAATATACTTCTGTAAAAAATACTATATCTCATTTTGCTATTTCGAGACGTCCACAATTTAAAATCTTATTTACGCTTTTCCATCTTGATTAAGTGCAACCCGGACGTTCAACTAAATCACTAATTAAAGAATAAATCCTATATACGTAAAAATGGGGTCACACTCGCTAACTAATTTCCCCATTTTTCAATCACAAATTAAAAAAAAAAATTTAAATCAAAGTGAGATAATAAATGGTTGACGGATGAATTATTTGTATAGACGGATCAAAATGGAAAGAATGTCCATTTTTATAGTACAAAGAAAGTAGTATATCAATATTCAAAACATATATAGATCGAAATAATTCATTAGAACTGAAAAAGAATCAATAGAAAAAATCCAACACTTTAAAAACATAAATTATCGTTACGCCCCAAAAACAGTTTTCATTCTATAAAACGCAAACAAAAATTCATCGTCGCTATTATAAAATCTATATATAATAGACCACAATTCTTTTTTAAGTGTGGAATTCTAAGCTCAGCATCTGGACTAACGGAGATAACTCCAGTGGTAGTGATGCAATGAAGGAAGTTGGTGGAATATATAAGATGTTGCCTCCATTATTCAAAACGGTGCAAGAACAAACTAGAATGCTTCCACCTTCATGGATGCCTCAACTATCTACCGATCAAAATTAAACCGGATGCCTGCATTCTTTATTTGGACTACTTTTTATCGTTTACTTTGTCACTTCTTTTTGTCGATTTCTTCATTGTTTATGGACTAGTTTTTATATAATTTTTTTTCATCATATCTTTAGTTTTTCTGTGTTTTTATAATTTAATAAAATAAATTATTTACATTATTATTTATCCATTATTTAATACTTTAATAAAATAAATCGATTTTCTCAATAGATTGGATAAGATCATAAGAGACTTTATATTAAGCATCGGTCGTGTACATAACTGATTCTCCCTTAAAAACAAATTAAAATACAAGAATTATACTAAGACAGTAGTTTGGCACAAGGGGCAAGGGGCAAGGGGCAAGTGTTTTTGACATAGAGCCAATTGGTGATGCAGCCCTGGTGATAATGATGCCCACAATCAAGCTTCGCGATTTCCCGATTTTCCTCAACCAAATTGTCCTGGCAAACCACACACATTCCATCACCATCATCTCTGTGATCACGCACCACTTTGCTTCTGATGTGCTCTGCGACCCTCCTCCTCTCCGACGCGTCTCGATTTCGGAAAATATTAGCTTTTGATCCATACTAAGTGTATTAGCTTTTGATCCTAAAAAATATTATAGTTCATGTTTAATGGTTTCGGAAAAAATGTGATGAATTACATTTTTACTTAATTGATTTAATATAAACCAAAAATATATTGCCTTAATGAGAAAAAAAAAAAAAAAAAAAAAAAAAAAAAAAAAAAAAACTACTCCATACACATCTACATATGACCAAATAGATTTTTGTCCGAATGTTATGACTGTCCATTAATTTTTGATAGAACCATTAAATATAGACCAAAATATATTGTTTACGATAAAAAACTAACACACTACATGTTTGATAAAATAGTAATACCAAGATAGAGAATTATATTTGGACATTTCCAATTGTTTGATATCATATTAAACCTTAACCCAAAGTTCAATATATAAGACAAGGTCTGCCTCAATCTTGCCAAAACTATAAATTTAACCATATATATGTAACTCACCAATTTGTCAAGTTAAGCCACCGTTACTTAATACTACACAAATTTAGATCATTTCTTTTCTATTAAACAACAACGAAAAAAAATCTTATTTCTGCATATATTGACATGAAGCACGTAATTCTTATTTTATTTTACATATCATCTCATATCTCACCTTTCTTATCAATTTTTTTAATAAACGTAAGAGACCAATTTTGGAATTTATTCAAATAATCTAAACCAACTTATTTGAATAAAACCTGAGAGAGCTCCATACATAATGAGTATTAAGTATATACCAGATTTCCGTGAGGCACAATATCGCCATACATATGAACCACGTTTTGAACCATCTCTGCAAGTCTTCCACATTATTTTCATTTATGAGCTCAACTTCATCATTGAAGCAATTCAAGTTCAGAGTCTGTAACAGAGCAATATTTTTAAAATTGAGGCTAATAAATTAAAGGAGACCTTGTTGCATTCTTGCCCAACAATGTAATTTTGCAAATTGTAGCTAGCTCAAGGGCACTTCTTTGCACTAGATTTTGGTCAATTTCAGGAGGCAATTTCTTGGATAAAGTCACCCTATTGTCGGATTATCCTCCTGCCTTGGTGGATTTATTTCTTTCCTTTTTAACACCTAGTACAATCTTGCTTATTTCAAGCTTGACAGCCATTTTACGAATAGTAGATCTTTCAACTAATAACATGTCTCTAACCTTGTTACCATCAACGTAACCTTCATTTTATCTTCGTAGTTAGTCATTTGGGATATTATATTTATGTGTTTTCATTTGGGATATTATATTTATGTGTTTTCAACGTAACCTTGTTAGATTTCCTTCTAAAAAATCCCAAATCAAATGTAATGTTTATTTGAATTTATGTGTTTTCAATAAAAGAATCATCCTTTGTGTTGTGCTCAACATAGTTTTTTTTTTCCATGGAATGAGTATTAGACTAAAATTAAATAATTAAATGTGTGATTAACAGATTAAATATTGAAAATAAAGGTTAAAAAACTTAATTAATTCACATTCATTTATTCAATATCAACAAGAAAAATATACAAATATCAATATTTGGACCCGAATTCTAATAGAATTATTATAAGTCAAATATTATTTGTTAAAATCCATAGGAATTAGTATAGCGATAGGAAACCTAGAGATAGTGACTACGTAGTACCGAAAAACTCGATTCAAAGATTTCGATGATTTGTTTATAATCCATCTCCTTTCCCTTGTCGGGATCTGTTTATATATACCTCTACAAATAGGAGCTTCAATTTGTGTGTTGAATCATAAATCTCCTCATTCTCTTCTCGAGGGCATCGTCGAGAGCGAGACCCGGTCCCTCGCCGCGTCCCCGACCATGGAGGGCATCATTAAGGGCACCAGGCAGTTCATGCAAAAGGTCGTCGACAAGGTCCAGCTCGAGCTCGACCAGGTCGGCCTCCTCGTCTACGAAGCCGACGTCAAGCAGCCCGTCGTCGGCGTCCAAGGCCACGGAGAGAAGGTATAGAACTCATAATCATAGTAAATTAACTAGCTAATAAATATCAACAGAAGTTAAGAAATTTGTAGAAGATGTTCACTAACTTTTCATTTACTTATTCAAATTATTTAGGAAATTAAAGTTAATATATCAAAAGAAGTTAAAGAAATTTAGGGAACTTGTAGAAGAAAAGAAAATCAAAACTAATTAATTTCAACCATGTATGTATGACGCCAAGAGAAGGTATAAAACTTATAATCATATTAATCTGGCCAATAACTTGCCATTTACTTATTTAAAAATACTATAAATCAAAAGAAGTTAAGAAATTTAGGAAACTCTAATTTGTAGAAGCAACGGAAATCAAAGCTAGCTAATTAATTTGAACCATGTAACAAGGTTGGCCCCAAGCTGACCAGGCAGAATGCCGCCAAGTTCGACGCCAAGAACCTCTCCATCTCCAGCCAGAGGGGGAAGGAGCAAGAATTGAAGTTGGGTGAGTATCAAGGAAAGGAGAAGGTGGAGGGCGAAGTAAGTTGGAGTTGGAGGGATACCTCTACGCTCCGAAGAAGGAAGCCGAGGGGCTCAAATAACTATTCTCCGGTCAGGGATTACTTGATGATAAACGGCAAAGAGCAATGCCGTGGCCGAAGGAAGTTGGTGGGATATATATATATATAAGATGTTGCCTCCATTTGGTGTAATTTTGCTTTTTCTTTATTTCTTCATTGTTTTTATTATGGACTAGTTTTTATATATTCATCGTATCTTTGGTTTTTCTGTCATTTAATACTCCCTCGGGCAGATAATTTGTCCCACTTTTCTATTTCGGTACGTCTCAGTTCACCTTTTATCATTTTTGGTAGTGGACCTCATATTCCACTAACTCATTCATACTCACATTTTATTATAAAACTAATATATAAAAGTGGGAAACTGGTCTCTAAAATCATGAACTTTGCATTTTGTTTGATATTTCCCAAACTCACTCAAATAAGATATTTTCATCAAAATCTTATTTAACGTGTTTTTCGACTTTTTCTACCTTTTTAATGAAAGGGCTTTTTCTTAGATTTTTCAAAAAAGATGAATTTTGATTTCTTCTTACGCAACTGTGATATGTTTTATAATATTTTGAACCAGTTTTTTAAGTTCATAACATGTAGGATAAAAAAGTTACGTTGAAAATCACGTTAATTTAATTGTGTGAAGTATGATGAAAAAGCCTCGTAAGTTAGTCAATATAGTAATAGACATGCCGTGGGAAATACCAAACAAAATGCAAAGTTCGTGATATTATATACCAATTTCAAAGTTCATGGGAAATACCAAATTTTAGGCAAAGTTCATGGTTTTATAGACCAATTTCCCTATAAAAGTAGGACTCACGTTTCGCTAACTTTTTCAACTCACTTTTCATTACATTTCTCAAAATTCGTGTCCGGTCAAAATGGGACGAATTATCTAGAACGGAGGGAGTAAGTTTTTGTTAAAAGATTAAAAAATACTCAATAATTCCTGTCGGGAATACATCCACAAACTTACTCAGCTACTTTGCTAACACAACAAAAAAAAACGGCTAAGAACATTTTTTTAATACTACTGATGTTAATTTATGTGTCTAAGTATACCACCAGCACTTTGAAAACTATTTTTATTGTTGGTGTACCAACCAAAATTAGGAGATACAAATAAAAATCCTAAAAAAGCAAAAGATTAAGATAATTTACCATCAATTTATAAACACTCTCTACTTCAAAACTACGATTATTTTCAAAAAAAATAAATCAAATGCTAATAATTGCGTCTTAATTTTTAAACTTACATTGACCGAATTAATATCTTTATAAATATGTAAATGAAAAATTACTCCATGGAGCCTCTTACTTTATAAATGTTTAAACTTACATGGACCGAATTAATGGGCCAAATTTATTTTGGTGGTATTTTTGGAGCCCACAAAAACAAATGATAGATTGAGCCCAGTTGCCGAAACGTGATGATTTCAGATACAATCTCCTATATATAAATATACGGCCCCTCATAAACCCTAAATCTCAATCACACAATCAACCTCAGCAATCCCTGTTTTATTTCTGCTGAAATGATTTGTATAGCTATCAACCAGCTGGATTCGTTTCCAGGTTTTCGGATTTCAGCTCCGTTGTTTTGTGCAACAGGTTTTATTTGATAAATTTGTGTGCAAGTGATGATATTTACAATCTGTCTTACTCGAATTGGAGAAAGATGATACTTTTACACGGAAATCAGAATCTCTGATGCATTTTTTGTGTAATTGGTAGTAATATTTATTGGAATGCCCTTGCGCTGCGCCGATGATGGTGTTAAATATACTTTGAGTGAATTCTTCATTATGAAAAAACTTGTACAACTGAGGCTTCGGGGCATTAAGATATTTAATTTGAAATCAGAAAATATGATCCATTTTTTTCGGATTATGTTGTTTTATTATTATGATGTATGAAGCAAGTGATGATACAAAAGACAGGGACATCAGAACTCCTTGAGGAGAAAAGATGACTTAGTCTAATGGGAATCTCTCTGATGCTCAAATGACAATTCTTAAGTTTTGCATCCTTTTTTTGGTTTGGCATAGAATTTAAAACCAAACTTTCTATCATCTTTTGGAATCATAAGGTGGTTTATTTGGATATTTTGTTGTCCATTTGAAAACTGTGTAATACTAGTTGCCAACAGTTGCTATTATTACTTGGTTGTTACAAGATCGATTTATCAATTGTCATGAAAACTTGTGTTTTATGTTTCACTTTAGTGATTGTTGTATGCAAGTGATGATTAACAGACAGGGACATCTGCATTCAATTAGGATATGATGATTTGTCTTTGGGAATCTCTCTGTTGCATACATATTTCATGTTTTATTCCATTAGAACTTGTTTGTTTTCCTGAATTCTCTTGTATGTGTTGGCCAGTGATGCATAATATTGTATATTATTGAGTTTTTGAACAATGATTGTTTCTATGAATCATCGTAGCTGAGGCCTTATTTTCTTATCTATTAACTCTCTTTGCCAATGATGCATTTATTAAGCATATTACCAGAATAAGAATGTTGATATCTTCGATTGTCACTACCTCTGAGGCAAATCATTGTGTTTGTGTTTTTAGTGCATTTCTTATCTTTTTAGGGCATCCCCAACCCCATCCCAAATCCAGGCCCCAAGTCCTCTCCACGTAATCATTCCCCTAAATTAGAGTCCTAGTCTGCAACTCTTTTAACCCTGCAGGCCTCAACTATTATTTTGCACTATTCACAACTCCAACCTATTTTACTCGTGAAATAGAAAATGTCGAATAATTAAAACCATGAAAATTCACTGTTCAGTAGAAAAAAGAAAATTACAAATCCTAGAAAATTTTATTACAAATCCTAGAAAAAAAATTATGAAGACCTAGAAAATAAAAATTACAAGTCCTAGAAAAAATATTGAAATAATTTAGTGGATAGAAATGGAGAAATTGGTGGAATAATGTTGAAGAAATGGGTATAAATAGGCAAAAAAATTCAAAAAAAGAAAAAAAAAATTATTTGGGGGTTTGCGGCCCGTCATGCGTAACCCTGAGCTGGGCCGGACCCCGGGAGCGGTTCAGGGATGCAACTGCAGCCCTGGGATTGGCCCAGGCCTTGACTCCTCGCCAATTAACCATGTGCCCGGGTTGGGACTCGCGATTTGCGGCCCGGCCAATAGCGTTCGGGATGCTCTTATAGATTAGTACTCCAGTATAAGTTTTATTTCCTAACTGATTATCCTGGTTATTGTTTTCAATGAAACATATTTAGTTGATTGTTCACTCGAAATTTTAATTCATAGGACCATGTTTTATTAATGCGAGTTTTTTTCTCTGCTGCAAGGGAGACTCTTTGCAAACAAGTTGTTGTTTGTATTCGATATATTAATTCACTGTGGAAATTAAATATTCCCAATCTTAATAATTTAAATTAATTTAAATTTGAGTCAACTACAAAAAAATAGTACTAAAAAATGAGATTTGCACTTTTTTTTACTATATAATGTAAAAAATCATAATTTAGATATCTTGACCCAAGTATAAGATTGATATGCGGGTAAAATAGTACCAAGTGGCATCTAAAATGTGATTATCAGTCTTCTAGGTGCTTAAATGTGATTTTCCTTGCATTGGGTGCTAAAAAGATGTTAACTCTACCATTTTGTAATCCAGTCTTTAAATTAATTCCAGGTAAATGGAAAATGACTTTGCTCATGAATGATATGAGTAAAATAAATCCAACTCGTAATATAAAATCTGCAAAAATAGTGACACGCTGAGATGTGTGATACAAAGTAAGTAAATGCATTTGATAGTATAGATGCATATGATATCTTTTGAACAATTGTCAAGGTGAAGAAACAGATTATGGCAGATTAATGAACTTAAATTGATAAAGAAAAGATAGGTACAAATCTATCTAAAAAGGAACAAAATTTTAATTCTCATGGCATTTCTTGGAACAAATTAATTGATCCTTTGGGTACCTTTCTTCAATTGTTTAGAAAGTATTTACCGAGAAGGGGTAGTGATTTAGAGACATAATATCTCTATGACATAATACTCCTATGGCTTTTTTCCATAAATATGATATAGATTTTAACTAATATATCCTTAATAGTGTAATTATGGATAATTCTAATTTTAGGGGATTTTAATGTGAAGAATTTCAGTTAATATGGTACATTAATGTGATGTCTGATTATTGATTAACATAACCACACACATTTTCATTTTTTTTCTTTATATATCTGTATTTTCTTGAGAGTATATATTCTACAAAATTACAAATTTTCTACTTATTTAAAATTGTAATAATTAAAAAATCAAATTTTAAAAATAAAAAATAAAATCAAAATTATGAAATTCTTATAATTAAAAATGTGAACTGAATCATTATTAATATACTATTATTTCTCAAATTTTAATTTATTGCATGAAGGATTAAGCTAAGACTCTAGTACTATATTTTATAAAAAAGAGTAAATATTAAATATGAAGCTTTGAAATATTAAATAAATGAGTTTAAAATGTGATAATTTTTTTGATAGAGGTTTGTAAAGTTTCAAAATTAAGAATTTATACAATTTAATACTATTTTAAAAAGTAAAGAATGTATTAATTTTAAGCATTCGAAATTTTTTAACATTTTTTAATATATGTTTAATTATTTTGTAATTATTAATGAAAATTGTTGACATTTTTTCTTATCTTTTTGATTCATTTGTTTTTAAAGCACATGTAAAAAAATGATATGGATCAATTAATTTAAAGCTGTGGGTCCCAGCTAAATCCATATATATTTCTGTTAATGAAGCACTCTTATGGAGTAGATCTTAACTAATACTCCTTGATTAGATAATTATATATGTAGGGGCAATAAGGTATATTGATAAACTATAATTTTAATAAAAAATAAAATTAAATTCAAAATTACTAATTACACCCTATCATGGCAATGCCACTATGTCTCCAAAACATTTCTCATATTGAAATATGAATTAAACCTACTAAAAAGGAGTACTCCATAAAAGATCCTTAAAGATAGAGTACACAGATCCCACCAAATATAACCAACAAGTACAATATGATCGGCATCAATGTAAGTAAAAACAATTGATTTTGAAACATAAACATTTCTAACCTTTTTGTTTTAAATCTACATTTAAAAGAAAAAAACAATGATAAGAAAAAGAAATGAGAATAGAAATAAGAAATAAACTACTTAGAATTTAAGGGAAATAAATTTTAAATTTACATATTCACATTAGTTAAAACACAATTCTTTTATTTCTAAATCATACTATATCGCTACTACTTGAATGAAATAGATCATGTATGAATGCAATAGAAAATGTCACGCTACTAGACTAATAGTCCATAGATACACCAAATCGAAACGTGCGAGATATGTGACAGCTATTCAATCACCGAAACAATTAATGCAGTTAAAATTTGACGTAGAATTTGATGTAAAAATAGAACAAGTTTAGAGGTACAATAAGCTTTTTTAAACCAATAATTGAGACATCCTCGTCAGCGCCACGATATCCACCTAATTATTTCACGTTTCTAATCCATGGTGGGACACGTCACCATTTCCGACCCAACATATATAGTGCACTGAATTTGAGTTCACTTTCAAACCTTTTTTTGTTATTATTATCACTAAAAATTATATAGAAATACATACACCATCTTATAAGGTTTTAAATGAAAATAAATATCTATAGTTTCAATCGTAGTATTTCTCAAACACTGAAGTTCTAACCTGAACATACAATATATGTTTATTTGAGTGGTGATTTATATTTTACGATTAAGGATGATAAAAAATGAAGAAATTCTAATTGATTTATTATACACTTACATATTTTTCTATTTATGTACACTTCTTTGTAATACTATAATACTCGTAATTTATTTCATTAAACTTTGTGTCGTGAAATTTATTGAATAAAACGATTTCACTGTAGTCATTTACCATAGACTATGTAAATATCAAAATATGCATCCATGTTTTGGCTTTCTAACTGATTCGAATATAGTTTAAAATTTCAATATACATTAACACAATAATTTTTTTAAAATGCAATTTACAATTACTCATTATTTATAAAAAGAAATTTATAGAGAGAGATATACGTATATAATAATTTAACATTTGTGAGAACTAAAAGACTTCAGTAAAAGTAACATGAAATAAATTAAAGTTTGACTATATGACTTACATACATGTTGAATTCATCACTGGAATTTGGAAATTTAAAAACATTAATACATTTAAGGGATCTAGCCATTTATATTGTGAAGTTTGGTCATATTATAGTATGTCTCCCGTAAACTTTAAATTTCGAATATCAAAGTTAAGTATCAATTTTTTCTCAATTGTCTCGTCCATACACAAATTGACATCTTTTATGATGTTAAAAACAATAATACTTCAATAAAATAAGATGATAAATGAGAAAATTAGGACTATAAAAGATTTTTTTTATAACAATAGTACATCGTTTTGGACATGGTTAAAAGAAGACATTTTGTGCACAATGAGATAACTAAGAAAAATTGAAACTTTATGATTTAATATTGCAATTTCAAAATTCGTGAGATAGACCAGAATTTGACAAAATTTCATGATTTAAATTACTATAACTCTACATTTAATAAAAATAAATAAAATTCATTTCTGGAAAAGAGTAATTTTAGGGAATACACATTTAATTTCAGGATAATATTACTTAATTATCACACTGATCCAGTTCAATTTGATCATTTAAATTTTCCCAAAACAAAAATTGCAGATAAGGATCAATTTGGAATTTCGTTTCACTGTGTGATTAACATAAGAGAGTGAAATCGGTTGCAACTTGCAAAGTATTCTTGTTTACAACGGGGAAATAAATTAATTTATTGATTTATTAAGAATGGAAAGGACTCCATTATCAATAATTATTTACATTTGAAAACAAAAGAGAGGGAAAAAAAATGAGATAAAGAATACATGAATTACCAATTCCAGAACTAATGGCCTTACTCTCTAAAGTCTAAACCAAATTGTCATCTTAAGCTAAAGACACCACCTTCTTCCACTTCACACTCCATGGATGAATTTCCCTCCACATTTCTTGAAATCAGACCACGAGATGCCAATGCAGACAGCTCCGATTCATCCAGCCCCTTTGCCGACCCGAGCCGGCGAGAGCTAGTGCCATGTTTGGCCAATGCATCTTTGAATTTCTTGATCTGAAACATTTGTTACAGAACATGAATACAGATTTATGCAAAGGACAAAACACAAGGCCAATTACATTAGACTATTACCGTTGCATTAGTGCAGCTGAAGCTGCAAGCTCTCCCCTCTTCACCTCTGTACAATCTGAAGAAGGGAAGCACTCGGATGTTGAGGGCATCACACATCTCCTTGTGATTTTCATAGTTGATTTGGAGGAAAAGGGAATTAGGGTTCAGTTCAGCAAGCTGGCATATCTGTTCAAGTATCAAGATTAGGCCTTTATCATTAATCATTTTCTTGAAAATGATCACAAAAAGATTGTACCTTTGGATGCAAAGTTCTGCAACCTCCACAGCCAGGGGAGTAGAAATCTAACACAACCAATCTCTCACCAGCATTCAGCAATGAATCCACTAGTTCTTGAGCTGATTGAATCTCTATCATGTTTTGATGAAGGAATTTCTCCCACCATCTCAATGATGTATGTGCCTAAATCATTATTAATAAACATCAAAATTGATAATTTGCACAAAGCTTAATGCCAATACACATAAAGGGATTAAATGCTTACATTGGAAGAGTCTGATTTGGGGGAATCAATGACAAACTTGGTAGCAGGTTTCTGATCTGACAAATGAAGGGTTTTGCCTAAACATTCACTGGGATTTGAATGAAGGGTCTGGATTGAAGAACAAACCCTTAAAGACCCTTTTGCTCTGTTCTTGAAAGCAAGATCATTGGACCCATAAACAGAGCTTCCAGACTTCAAACAACAAGACATATCTCCAAGATTTCAACTTTTTCAACCTAATCGCATCAGAAACCAAACAAAACCAACAAACGAGCAAAAACAAGAAAGCCCACCAAAATGAAAAATCAAGAGAAGGGTGCTAGGAAACAAGGGGAAGAAATTAGGGTTCTTTGGTTGAGATGCTTGTGGCTTTGTCTTTGTGGGAGAGGAGATTTAAAGAGTAAAGGTAAAGCGAAAGGGGAAAGAGTGGGGCCAAGAGTTTTGAACTTATCCATATTATTTCTTCAACTGGAGATTCTTGGGTCATTTGAGGAAATTAACTATTCCTGTAACTGTGGTATGGATAAGGGGAAAATGCTGATTATTCATAGGATAAATGGATAATAAATTTGGATAGATTAGGTATTGCTGAGATTCCGGTGGCTGTTTATAGGATTCTCTTCTTGATTTCAGCTCCACGCCTTCAAATCTTTCTTTGACTTCATTTTCTCTTTTAAATTATCTGGCCATAAATTCTTTGCTAAATAATCATATTAATTACTCCAATATTTAAATACATTTTGGCGTAGCAATTGAGATCGCATTGATCGAGATTAGTGTCGTTTAATCTTATTTATTCATATTATAATTTTTCAACGACATCTATTAATTAGTTTAATTAAATAGATTGATGAAAATGTGGAATATTGAAGTGAAACATAAGTCAAGGTTTTGATGACTCGATAAATGGCCTCGTAAAATTTGTCCTATTTCGGATTTGGTGATTCCGATCTTAAATTTTATCCATCGATAAATCTTTTTGGAGATTCAATAAATTGGATTAGTCAAACTGAATCATAAAATCACCTTATAATTTTTATAAGCATTTCCTACATATTTTTATTATATTTATACCAAACTCTTATTATTGGCACTTGTAATCACACAAAACACACACAGTGACACAGGCAAGCCGCTCGTCACGCCAAACTCCGAGCAACGCATCCCGCTACCATCTCGTCCACTGAATTCGACATCCTCTTTCGTTGTCGATGTCTTATAATTAAGCAACTAATTACATTGGGTTAACAACTGAAACTATAAATATAACTATCCTAGATTCGTGTAAAGAGATAACTGAAATCATTATATAAATCGCATATGTCTTATCATTAATTGGTTTTAGGATGAAACTCATGAATTTCTATCCTGATATTATTGCTTATGAGCCGAATTTAATTGACCCAATAATAAAACAGAAATTGAACATAAAAAAAAATAACTAACCCAACAATATACATCTAATTTAAAAAGAAAATATAACTATCCCATTACTAATTGGTTTGAGATTATATTCATTTGAAGCACTAATATTTATTCACCTCTTATGTAGTTATGTGTAATATTTAAAATATTTAGCATTAATATTCTATATATACCCCAAGCATTTGGATGAGGTGCATGGTGCATGCATATGAATATATGATGATCCAAATTCCAAACTGTCAAGTTACACCAAACTACACTCTGACAAGTGACAACATTATATTTATAGATATAGTAGTTAATAAAAAACAATACTCCTACTAATAAAATTCATAAACAATTGTGCCAACTGGAAGCCAAAATCTGTGGGCTATAAACAAACTGATTTTGTTATAATCTCTCACATGTGATCCGATTCAAACCAATTAAAATGCTCTTTTCACTGCCAAATCACCTCCAATTATTTTTGTAATTTGAAAAAACTAAAAGATCAGGTTGTAATTAAAACAATTGAACAATATAATGGAAAATTCGTCGACATATAATTGTGTAAAAAATTCAGGCATTGAATTTTCACCCATGACCATGAGTAAATGAAATTCAGCATGATGTAGTAAAAACATTATGAGTTGGATATTTTGGATTTGATGGTAGGTTGGGACCACATTGTTTTCGTAGGTTCGAGCATCTCCATCTATTACATGAACACATTTTCCTTCCCATCATATCCATAAACCACGGTTTCTGTGCTTGTCGTTTCAGTACTCTACGCCAACTGATTTCTAATAGTGTGAATACTAAAAGGACATACCACTTCCTCTAGTATTATTAATTCCACATTTCTACAAATATTGAATCATATCGATCTCTCTGCCTGAGTGCCTGAATATATATTTATTAGTACATAAAAGGACAACAAATATTATATTGCATTTCACAATTATTCAGAAGCTGAAGTATAAATGAATTTACGCGCAGATGGGTTAGTCCACAATCTATTTTAGAGTTAAGACTATAAATTAGGAATTATTTTCAGCCTAATAGATTAGGAAGATCTATATTGGATCCATTACCTTATTGAGTGAACTCATATTATTGAATGAATTCATGGTTATGACAAAATTCCTGAAAATGATTCCACTAAATTAAAAAGAAACAAAAAGTCTAATTAGCCACTATTATCGATTTCTAACATTTTAATAGAATAAACAAGAACACGAATAACAACTGGCCTATTAGCTCAGTTGGTTAGAGCGTCGTGCTAATAACGCGAAGGTCGCAGGTTCGAAACCTGCATGGGCCAATTTTTTAACTTTTAAATTTTAAATTGGAGTATTATAAATCGTTAATGGGCCTTTTTTTTAATAATTGAAATGCTTGATTTTGGACTGGGCTACCTTTTTACTGCCCCTGCCTGGATAAGATATTGAGCCCACTCTATTTTACCTATGACATTTTTTCCTTTAATTTATGGCTAATTTCGATGATTGATTGGAAACATAGACTACTATACTACTAGCATATTGGATAAAATTTAGCGTGGACGCAATACACTATGCTAAGATATTTATTTGCAAATTAATTCAACGCATTTAGTGTGTTTTGATTATATATGACGTGCAAAATATTCAATAAGTTTACTTGAATATTTCTCTAAAATCTCAAATGCAGAAAGAATACGCACATATTTATGCTTATAAGAATTAACAAAGAGGGTAATATATGGTTAGAACTTAGAAGCAAAGATTAATCAGCACCATAGTTTTTTAACTTGTTGGAAAATTTAATAAATAAATGAAGTTTTTCCAAGAAAATACCATACCCCAATCCAATCAAATTAGTCGATTTTATATTTTACTAAGCCACAATTCCGCTGATTTTTCCCATTCCACAATTGTCAACCATTCTTAATCAAACCCAGTCTAATTCATCACACAGTATTCAATTTCTAACTGCAGGAAACAGAACAAGGTGCGAAATTTGGAGATGGGCATGTTTGATTTGGAGGAGCAGTTCACTTTCTATGGAGCTTACCACAACAACCCCATAAACATAGCTTTGCATATGGTCTTCGTTTGGCCAATCTTGTTCACAGCTCTGCTTCTTCTGAATTTCACTCCGCCTTTATTCCCTCAGTCTCCCATTCATCCGTTGGGCCAGAGCTTCCTGGTCCTCAATTACGGCTTCTTGTGCACTCTCATCTATGCTCTGTATTATGTGAGCTTGGACAAAAAAGCTGGTTCTTTAGCTGCTTTCTTGTGTTTCCTGTGTTGGGCTGGAAGCAGTGCTCTTGCTCACCTCCTCGGCTTCTCTTTGGGTTGGAAGGTAATTTCCTTGAATTTGGATGCTTTTAATTGTTCGAATTGGTGTAATATGCATGTGGAAATAAGTTGTTGATTAAGGGGTTATGGATTTTACTTATTTGTGGTTTGATTGAAGATAGTTGGAAGAGAATGGTGCAAACTTGATTGATAGAAAGTTATTGCTAATTGGTGATATTTTGTGCTGCTGGTGTAATTTTTTTATTGGATCTTGCTTTCATTGTGTTGCTGGTGTAATCTAACCTCTTAACAGCATTTGTCCAGTTGAGTTTATATACTTCTGTATGCAGAGTTCTAAGTATAATGCTGAACAAAGATGATCTATAATTACGGTTACTTATTTGGTTTTCATGTCATGGATTTGGAATATAAGCTGTGTTCATCTGCCAGATCATTTCATAATTTAGTTGAAGGGGTTCGTTCCATAGCAATCATACCTGTTAAAAAGGTGTGCAATAGGAATTATTGGTCCCTTGCCTATGGGTGCCTCATTGGTAGCATTTTTTAGTCACGTAACTAGGGGTTACAATTTTAGTTTTAACCTTCTAGTTTGTCGGAATGTCATGAACTACCATTTCCTTTTGATCCTTAACACTAGTTACTAACTGATGTGGTTCTCAGCCACTTGAATGCTGCTGCTGGCTATCATACAGTATTCAATAGGAAAGAAATAACGAGTGGTATGAATAAACACTGTCAGGTTCATGTCATGATCTTTGTTACACCCACGTGCTGAAATGTATTTCATTAATGTTTGTTATGTTTCTTTCATGGATTCTTCTGTTCCCCATTATAAGGTCCCTGCAATTTACTATACTAATGAGCCTGTCTTCTCATTGGTTCTAAGTAAAATCTTTTGTTTTTAAAATCTACCTCTCCAAGATGTATGATCAGTTGTTAAGCTTATTACAAGGCTGATTCCATGTCAGATTATTCTTCTTCGGTGAGAGGGGGTGGGGAGGAGGTGCTTTAGAAAACTATCTGTTTAGGCTTCTCAGCCAGCTTTACTTTACCTAAGATGTAACTGTTTTTACACTGTGAATCTTCGTTACTGGAAATTAAGGAAATTTTTGTGCAATTGCTGGACACGTCTTGTAAGTCTTATCCCTCTCCTTCACCCAAACCTCCTTCTTGTCTTGATGAACTGTGGTGTTCCTATCTTTATGCTTCTATAAAACCAGCTCTGGCAGCACTCATGTTTCCTTTTTGTGTCGTTTCTTCCTTCAATCCTCAATTTTCTCCCCCAGCTGCTGCATAAAGAAATATCCTTTAATGTAGTAAACGTTCTCTGCACGTATACACGTGCTCTATAAGATTTAGGAAAAATACTAAAGTAGTTAGAAATTGCTAGAGTGACGAATCTTCAGTGTGTGACGTGCCTGTTTATATGAGTAAACATATGAATATTTCTGCTCTTCTGGCATTTCTTATGCTAGGGATCATCAATCTATCTTATGTTGGGAGTAAGATGCATCTCAATCAAGTTTCCCTTTTATGGCTCTTGTTTTTACATTTGTGCTTAAAAGATCTGGGAGATGCTCGTAATCTATATGGGGGTCGAGTTTGTTGCTGAATCTTGAATCATTTGAGCAGGTGGTTCTGGCATCTCAGTTAGTCTGCTGGACCGGACAGTTCATAGGGCATGGTGTGTTTGAGGTGAGTTGATATCAGTTGTCATGCCTTAGTATCTTGAGATAGTAATATGGCACAAATTCTGCAGAAACGAGCGCCAGCGCTGCTGGACAATCTCGCGCAAGCATTCCTCATGGCACCATTCTTTGTACTGCTAGAGGTATATGGATTTCTATCACCACCCAATGGTCTCATTTGCATAACCTATGAACTTTTATCTTTTGAAAAATTAATAGTATGATAATTTATTGTTGAATGGCCATAGGCATTGCAGTATGCATTTGACTACGAGCCTTGCCCAGGCTTTAATGCTAGAGTTCAAGCGAACGTCGATGCTGAAATCCGGGCTTGGAAGGAATCCAAAAATAAGTTAATTTCTTAGTATTGATTTGGTTGCTACAACCATATTTATATTTCTATGCACAAATATGGTGAATTCTAATCTCACTCACTGCAAATATGATCAGAGTATGTGTCCAATAATTTGATGTGTTGTGACACATTTGTAATACTTAATAAGTTAGTAATGACAGAATCCTGCAAAAGATTTGAAGAGAATTGAATTGGCTCAAATGGTACCACAAAGTGCATCCTATCATGCCATTTATTTGAATTTTGCAAATGCAAATTACTTTTTTTTCCGTATTTTGATTTTTTCATGTAACAAGTCTTTGTTTATTATCAAAATAGAGAAGGGGAAAGAAGATAAATAGACATATAGTATGTAGGAAAGAAAATAAAAGAAAAGAAAAGGCACAACAAACGCTGTACAAACAGAAAGAGACACTTTTATTTAGTCAAGACTTTATATTTATTTTATTTTATTTGTAATTATATACGCTTGAGCTAAATTAAATCTGGGCTTAAATTAAGGGCAGATGTGAGCAGCCGGGAGGGAGACCAACTGTAATTTGAAAGGCTGCTAATTGACTGGGATTTTCTATTTTTATTTATTTATTTAGTAGTATTACTATATAAATATGTTTAATTTTTAACATTAGTGTGGTATATTTAATGTATTTAGCATTTTGCATTTGATTTTGTAGGTTAAGATACAATTTTAAATAATACTGGTACATCGTAAGCGTTTAATTAAAATGGTGTAAAAGGTAAGTAAGATTGGTATTTTTAGTTTGATTTTGATGTAAATTCAAGTAGAATTATTATTTCGCATGAAATGAGTTTCAATTTAGTACAAATGGTTGAAGATTATCTAATAGAAACCTTAATAACTTCAACATTAAACTCTAAAAAAAAATAAAAATGAAAAGATTCAAAATTGTAGCCATAAGTATGGAAAATGTATGAACATAATTTTTAATTGGAGCATGTACACAATAGTTAATTAACAACTATCATTTTCGTTTGACATCATTATCCGATCAGTCAACCTCCTATTTTCTATCTTTGTAGCAGTTGAAGATTGGTACTCAATCCTAAACAATTATTTATGATCAAAGATTTTAAAATGAAAATCTGTCGTGGGGAAATCTGATTTGCTACGACTAAACCAAACTCATAAATGTCCATTTCAAGAATTCTAACAGAAATTATAATTTTATATAAACTCACCATAATAAGGATGAAGAAAGCTTCAAAAAACACAAATAATAAGTGATCAAATTGAAAAATATTTTATCCATTATATTTATATGAGGCTTTTGAAATCTGATGTTTCAGTTGAGAATTCTGAAGAAACTATTGAACCAATTTAGAAGTTTGGCTTTAAATGCGTGTATATGTTAAATAATTTGATTGTTTAATCATATTACATCATGCAACTGTTACCCGACTCATTAGTCAACTTTAAACTTTAAATTCTATCTAAATATTTTATCACCACATTCAATTCTTCAACACGATGGCAAAACCATAATTTATAAGTACATTTAGAAATCGCAATATAAAATAGGACAATTATTCGACCAATATCATATATTTATATATTCTTATGGTGATAGGCAGTTTTATGCTAGTACATTAATTTATAGAACATCAATTTAACCCTCAATTATACATATATTGTTAAGATTAAAAATTTGGTGGTGCGGATACACGGTCATGAGTGAATACATTTTTTCTTTCTTTGAAAGGAAGAAAAATTGACCAGACACACAACGTGACAATGTATCTAGATTACTAATTTTTTACTCATTGTAATTGGAGCATTAATTTCAATTTGGAAAACCAAAGTATATATAGGCCACACATAGTAACATTAAAGTTTAATTAATGATAAATTAACTACTCGGGTTGAAGCACACCATATTCATTAATATATACTTGCATGGTAATATGGTATATCTATTAGTAGGCTATTACCACACATGCTTATCATATTCTTTTAATAGTATTATATATAATTTCCCACCTAATAGGCTAATATTATCAAACCTAGCAAACAAAATGGAAGTAAATTAATTTTTGATAGATTGCCTTAAAAACCAAAGAACTTGCATCGTTTTGCAACCTTAACATATTCCATAAAATTTCACAATTCCAACATTATTTTTAACCTTTTTGTTTATGATTGCAACACCTCCATAATCAAAGAATTAGAAGTTCTCACATCGCCTTTCAATCTCGAATCTTGATAATATATATTCCACCATTATTATGTGATGGATCCAAGTTGAAAACGAGTGGGTACAAATGAAAGCAACTTATAACTACACACGTACACATATATAAAGGGTTGATAGGCTGCTAGGCAAGGTAGGATTGTAACAAGAGCATTCAAACTTATTTATTAGGAGTACTTGAGATTTGTCAACATCGTAATAAAACTTGAAAGTCGACAATCAAGTTCAATGTAATAACAGTACTTCAAATATTCAAATGTGTCCATGCGCATCCGAAAGGGATGAGAGAGAAAGAGTGAGAGTTCGACCAAAGAAAAATCATTTTTACCCGATGGTTTGTAACCCAACAGTAAATTTTTTATTATTCCTTTCGTCTCGATTATGATGACACAATTCTTGGCCGGTTCGTGATTTTATGAATTATTGGTTAAAATATTTAATTGAAGGAAGAAAAAGTGAGCGTAAATATTAACCGGAAAGAGAAAGAAAGATGTACTATATTCTAATTAGAAAGAGAAAAAATAGTTTTATATAATAGTAATTGAAAAGAAAAGGTTGCTTTGTTATAAAAAAAATAGAAATATGTCATTTTATATGAGATATACTTGTATCTTAGCTATGTCATATATATTTATTAAAGTTAATAAAATTGGAAATAATATATAGTACGCATATTAGTATTTCTCTAACTTTAATTAATTAGTATGAGCGATTGTAAGAGTGACAAAAAACATTGAAGGTACAACTTAAGATAACAATATCATACTAATGTAGAGTTTCAGTACACATCGACAATTGCTCACATGGTCTTAGATCTCAAAGTGTATAATATCGTATAGTATTATAAAATTATTTATCCAGAAAAAATGACACAAATTTAATGATTTTCCTTTGGGAAGTATTGCAGTACTACTCCCTCCGTCCCATAAAAGTTGAGACAAAACTTTTGGGCACGGAGATTAAGAATTTATATCAAATAAATAGGAGAGATGAAAAAAGTAGGAAAGATAAGAGAGAGTAAAGTAAATTATAGAATAAAATAAGAGTGATTAGATGTTTTGTCTTTAGTTAAAAAATGAAATGACTCAACTTTATTGGGACGGACTAAAAAGGAATACGACTCAACTTTTATGGGACGGAGGGAGTATAATTTATCTAAATCGGAGTGAGTGCGCTGGGTAGTTGGGCGTATTCAACCATTATCACTATTACTATCATTTTGGATTAATAGTCATTAAATCATAAAATTTACTTAAATTCTGATCAGTTTAACAATATTTAAAATATTAATTCATTAAGTTTTTTACTTAATTGTTCTCATTCATGTATGAAATATTATTATTTGATCATGTTTAAAATGATTTTCTTTCTTTTTCCTATTCTTATTTTAAAGAAATAATTTAGTACTCCCTCCGTTCCAAGGAAGATGACTCATTCCTTGGGCGGCACGGGATTTTGTGCAGTTATATATTGTGTGGTAAAAGGAGAGAATAAAGTAAGAGAGAGAGAATAAAGTAAAGATAAATGTGTTTTCATTTTAAGTAATGAGTCATCTTGATTGGAATAAATCAAAAGGGAAAGTGGGTTATTTTCAATGAGATGGAGGGAGTACATTACTAATATTATTTCAGGTATGATGAAATTTACAAGAATCTGGCCGAAATTAGATAATTTTAATGACTATTAATTTAATCCTATCTTATTTTATTGCTTCCAATTAGTTTGAATAGTGTGGCATCACTGTTTAAATTCTATATTTCAATATACTATTCGAGATAAGACACTGACACAGGTATGTGTGTTTCAATTATTTTCAATTATAGTAGTATTCGAATAAAGAGATTTATATCTATGTACTATATGTTACTGATTTATTTGTACCACATACAACAAATATACCTATTTGTATATACTTTTACATAAGCATATAACAATGTGTTCTAATATTATTCGTTAATGCATATAAAGTAATAACGTATAGTATTATGTACTAGTAAGTAATTATTATTATTACATACTTACTATGTATAGTAGAAATTAAATAAATATTCTTCTAGAGTGAGTTAAACATGCTGTCTTGCTTAGCCACAACATAATACTATAATCCATATACATCTCTGACACCTGTATACGATTCCTTAAATTGATAGTAGGCGATTGGCAATGGCATAAATCTCAATTTATTAATACCAAATTAAGTCAATTTTTTGTTAAAGGAGAATACGTATTAGCTGCAAAAGGTGGTTTTGTATCATCCACACAGATTAAATAAGAACAAATAAAGGACCTTATTCTAAGCTAATACACTCAATGAGCCACGTATAGGAGGACTACAATACACCTATGCCCTTTGATAATTGGTCACTAAAATTGACAACATACAGAAAAAAAAAATGAAAAGATTATCACAAAGTTTGTTACCCAAAGTTAGGCATGATTATAAAATAGTATTCAATAATTAATCAAATTTGATTATTAAAAAAAGGATATGCTAAGCGAATCAAAGAAGGATTTCCTACATGTTGACCAATGCCTAATTTTAGCATGAATTCACCATAGTTTGCGGCTTCTCAGCGAATCACGAGATGCCTCATGGAGATGTCGCTTTTCGTGGTACATGCTGGAACAAAACAAACAGGGCCTACTTAATTAAATTATTAAGGGGGTCTACCCTTGGTTAAATACTTAAATTAGATTTAATTCGGTGGTTAAGTCCAATAATTACACGCATTAGGCGGTGAAATATTTCCTTTTTTGATTAAATATGGCGGCAGTGTCAATTTTTCAGAGAAGTTGCTGATTTGGAATTTTGACTTGGTTTAGCTAAATGTGAATAGAAGTTATTAAGAGTAATATATGGATAATATTTTGATATGATCGTATCTAGCAATAGCATGTGTCACAGCCGACTCACAGGCTTATCATTACTACTATGTTTAGGTGAAAAGAAAATGTAAGTCCTTATATTAATAGTAAAAAATGGTGTATGATGGTAAAGTGGGATTAATGTTAATTTATGAGTTTTGGCCTTTTTCACAAAACTAATTTTGAATTAATTTAATCTCAAAAAAATGTTAGGAAAAATTAATATTGAGCAACCAAATATAATACAGGGGTGTTTAGTTATTTTTTGAGAGTAAATTGATATGAGATTAATTGTTTGATTATTGATATAATCGGGATTTTTTTTCATGGAAAAAGGCTAAACTTTATAAGCAATGACTATTTCTACATTATATTTACCCAAGATTAGATATTAAGAGACGAGTGCACTAAACCAAACAATATTCGAATGAATCATGTTAATAATATTATTAAACGGATGACTCGAAATGTATATACACGAATAAATTTAGCCACTACAGATTTATTGAAAGAATGTACACCGCATTATTTTTAGTTTCCATTTCCATGTAGAGAGTGAACGTAGTCAAAATTTCCTACGCCTAACCTAGAAAAGGATAAGTCCCACATGAATAAAATCAATTACTAATAGAATTGTAGCCATATGCATGCATCTTCAATTCTATACCTAAATATTAGTGTTTTGTCCTAAGAATAAGGATAATTTTCACTAAAATCATAACTTTTGGATCAATTCTTACTGGGCAGCGATAATCGTACATAATTGTACGTACCTAATCGAACTTTTTTTAACATTTTACATTGAAAATCAATTTATAAACATTAATGAATTTAAAATAAATTTCATACTGATCATTTTGCAAACATTTTGAAAAATATTTGAAATTTTAACTTAAATAGTTGTATATTTAAGAAAAAGCTTTTTTTTTTATTATTATATAATTAATTTAAATCAAGCTCGAAATCATGTTATAATTTGAAATAAAATTTCTATATCACTTCTTTCTTATTGTTACATATAAAACAATAATAACATAATTAATTTTTAAGTAAATTCAATTAAATTTAAAAATTTAAGGATATTATGTACATGTACAATTTATGTACTTTTATCATTCTTCACTCTTATTCATCCCATGGCTTTCAAAATCTGAATAACACCAGTACACTATGAATTGTATATTTTTTCTATTTCTAATTTAATAGGACCTGAGATGGCTCTTACTTGCATTAATACGAAAAGATATGCTTAATTAACGTGTTCCAGTTCATTGCCTATCTTTCTCATCTTTCACTTTAGCAAAATCTTCCACCTTTTTATCGCACTTATTTGTCAAGAATCCGAAAAGGTAGGTCGCCGCCGATACTGCTAATCTGATATTGACGATGATGAATGTTGGATTCGCCTAAATCTCTGCCCACAACCATCCCTTGCCACAAAGGCAACCAATCGGCCGTCCTCCAATTCCAGTAACTTTGGAAAATATGGCTCTCAAGCAATTCAGCGACTCATCCTGATTTTATCAACAATTAGTTCTTGTTAAAACCATATTATTTCTTACTTCACCCGACGATGCCATTGGACGTTCTATCGATGTAAGCTTTATCCCTCAACGTTGTAAAAAAATTAGAAGAATTAAAGTTTATAGATTGTCATTTAAAAATTTTGGAAGCAACGAGATAAATTAAACTCAAATTAACTCAAAATTTGTGATTTTTGAAATACTAATTACCATTTTTAGTACTTATGCAACATAGTATAAATTTTCATATATAGGGGTGGGGATTCGGTCGGTTCGGTTCTAACCGAACCGATTAGTCGGTTAACCGACTCTCATTTTTTCCAAAATTCAGAATCGAAACCGAACCTCTTGTCGGTTCGGTTCCTCAAGGAACCGATCGGTTCGGTCCTCGGTTCCACCGAAGGAACCGAACTCAAGTGCAATACATTCAGTAAAAATAAAAAATTATAAGCTTGCTATTGCTGAACTTTGGGACTATTCACGATCATTATCAATTTGGGAGTTTGCAATATGAGGACTATTGTTTTTTAACTTTGGGACTATTCACGATCCTCTAAGCTTGCTATTGCTGAAATTTGGGACTATTCACACCAAAAATTAGTTTGCAATGAAGTTTGCAAGAATTAGTTTATCGTCCAAATTAGTCTGCAAGAATTCATTTAGTTCAGCAGCAGCGGAGCAGAGAGTAGCGGCAGTTCTTTTATGGAGATAGCAGAATCTTAGTAATTTAGGATTTTTACCGTTTTACATTCTACTTTTAAGTTTTTTTATTAATGATAAATTAAAGTAAATATAAGGCAAATTAAAATTCAATTCACAAATTGCGGTTCTTCGGTTTTAACCCTTCAGTTCTCGGTTAACTGAGAACCGCCTAAATCCAAAACCTACTAACCGAAACCGAACCTTAACCTCATTTTTCGGTTTTCGGTTAACTGGGAACCGAAAAAATAAGGTTCGATTCTCGGTTAACCAAGAACCGAGAACCGTTTCCCCACCCCTATTCATATATAAGTATAATCCTACACGAATACATGTAAAAGAATCAAATCGTTGTGACAATGATTGTATTTGATAAGACCTTAAAATATTAATAATTGTACTCAATGCAAACAAATCGAAACTGTAACTCTTGATATATATGTTTCGTCCAAACTAATACAAATAATGAAATAATACAAAGGTTATCATTTAATGATAGTTAACATGCCTTAAAGGCTGAAACGTGTGTTTTTTCAAACATTACGCTAATTGAAATAAAATCTAATCAAACCGAGGTTCTCAAAATGAAACCAAACATTCTCTAAAAAGTTGGCATATCATCAAGTCACACATTGTAGACTTATTTAAGTTCAATGTATTAAACAATTTATACATGATGAGTGTGACTTATCATTGGGATTAAATTTTGTGGATCCCAAATCTTAAATGTCACCTAAATGAACTCGAGAAATGATGCTAAAGGACATATTTAAGGTCCAAATCAAGCGTGTGTGACATCCACGTGTAAGAATTTGAACTCAACACCACTTCACTTCCACAAGCCATGAAAAAGGTTAATTTGGTCTTTTTGACTTTTGGGAAAAACAAAATTAATGGGATGCAATCTAATTTCAGGTAATTGATGTTAATACATTTCTCTTTGGATCTACTTTAGCTTTCATGCAGACAGCTGTGTTCAAATAAAAACGAGATTAATGTTTATTTAAATAAGCTTTTGGGAGAAATATTTATTATTCAAAATATCTTTCAAATTTTGGGAGTAATAATGTTCGAGTGGAAAAGTCAAAAGAGATTAAATAGATTAAAGATTACTAGAATTTGACTAGAGTGGTTGCTGGTCTAATCAACCAGATTTTAAAGCTCAAGTTTATCTGATAATTTAATTCAAATTATACATATATACATGTATTATTGGATAGTAAATTTTATTTTGAAATAAAAATAGCAATTATTTTGGGGCAAATTTATCGTTTTTCAATTTGTTGCAAGACTAAAGCTCTAAATTGATTTAAGACCAAGTTTTCATTATTTGAGTTGTCCTTTTGTATTGTTATTAATTTTATCATTGAACGTCTAATATATTTGAGTAATTGAGCTGGTATTTGCCGTAAAAAGTAAGATTTTTTCGATCCAAATATCTACTAGACTCGATAGCAAGTGAGCATCACCCAAGTCCCAAACTACTGAGGTTTAAAAATTCTCAAATGTCAAAAATCTCAGGGCCAAATTCATTGAAGAAAATAGGAGGGACAATTTTGCAACAATTTGAAAGGTCGTGACATTAGTGCGAAATGAGAATAAAGAGTGAAGGAATTGTGTCCAAAAATCAAAAGTTAAGAATTGTAGTAGTAGTATAATTTGAGGGACATTGGCATTACACACTATTTTTATGAGACCGAAGACTAACTGTTATTGTTATTGGTTCAAAATTAAAATAAATAGATTAATATATTTATTGCAATAAGGAGATAAAAATATATATAGTTAGACGTTGTCCAGTTTGTAAGATTATATTCTATAATTGAATATGTATTTGTTTGGTTTATAAGATTGAATCCAATAACTTAATTCTAGATATGTAGTCTTATGATAATTAATAAGTCACAATTATTCACTTCCAATTCAAATAATCTCACAACTTAATTCCAAACAATTAAACCTATAATAATGAGTCATGGCAATTAAACAACACATTGATAGACATGTATGTACACAAGTTGTATACAACTGCTCCATATTGAGGGCTTATTTGTAATTAAAAATATTTTAGGGGCCTATTTGATCATTAATTATGAGAAACATTGAGGGTGTATTTGATCATTTTTCTTACTTGTAAGTCATATTGTCTTATATTGATGCCATTTATAGCTGGCATATCTTTCAAATTATTGAAATCTTGAAAATATATTTTCATGACCAAGATTGTTGCCTTAAAAAGATACTTTCAGATGAAATGACTGGCTCAACAAATCCATAAGTAGCATAGATTTTTCAGGATTTAAGATCTGATACTCTAATAAAGTTTGAGAGCTACAACGATACAATTTGATTTTGAAAAAATTGTGAATTGATGCGTATGGACATACGTTTAATTTTGTCAACATAGCACTAGACTGCATAATTGATATAAATCTACAACACCATTCATTGTTATTGAGACGAATCACAATATTATTCATGTAATCCAACTTAGATTGACGTGAATCGATACTAAAATGCCAGAAATCAAATTATTGAAACCCACAAGTATTTTTTATAATCAAAAGGTGTTGTCGTTTAGCTAATAGAAAGAGTATTACTAGTATTGCAGTTTGTAGTTTTAATGCATTAATATGGAGTAATACAGTATACAATTAAATCAGATATTGCTACTTTTTGTTGCGTTTACCTAGCTAGACGTGCATTTCTTTTGAATTATTACTAATTCTGGCAAATTAAAGTTGTACAATTGTGATTTTTAGAGTCGACTTTATCAAGTTGTGAAATTTTCGAATTTTTTATACGTTTTATACTTTTATTATTGTCGAAAATCTCAACCCCAATAAATATAATGTGCTCATTATTTCACAAAAGCTCCATATCAAAATATTGACAAGATCTAAAGTTCTCCTTTTAAAGAAAAAGTTGAAATGATATCAAAACTTAAAATAAAAATAATCTCCTACCATGATAGAAAGTTGAATGTGTATCATTTTACCCCATCATTTGACTTTGTTAGTATATACTAATGTTAGAATAATTAAAATATAGTATCTATACTATTAGTATCCCCTTCAAATCTATCCTAACTCTACCTCCATGACAAAGATCCAATTTTCCATTGCTAATTTTGTTGTTGTAGCGTTATAGGATTAGTCCTGAAGGTCGTTTATGATATGTGAAGGGTATTTTATCCCAAATGGAATCACTATGCTCGAGCCAAAAGTGCCACCAAAGATGATACGACATGAGTGACGATAATAGTAATAAATACGAATTACTCACATGTAAGAGACGTGTTAAGATATACACATATAAGTTGTCTAATATCAAAAGTGTAAAGTAAAAACAGATAAGCTTAAATATCGCTCTTTCTATCATCTATTAATTTGGAATAGGACCATAAGCTTAAATATCGAGCTTTCTATCATCTATTAATTTGGGATAGGACCATAATCTCGACTTCAATATAAGAGTATATTTTAATGAGAAAATAATAAATAAGAGCCTATTAATTTATTGCAATTATGTAGTTGTATAGATTGGTTAAAATTTGAAATAGGTGTATTTGGTGAAAAAAGAAGGTGAAAATGCAGTTGCTTAGAAATCACGTTTCTTTCATTCCTATTTATTGGCCTTATGCTCCTCATGCTGTTTCCTTTCTTAACTTCTCTCACTACTTCACCTTCCATGGCACCTGCTTCTCTCACTTCCCCTTAGCCTTTTTCTACCCGAATTCTGTTTCTCTCTTTTCTCCTTTTGGTTCGATTTGTCTCTTTGCTTTCTTCGTTTTGTTTTAAATAGATTCTCTGATTCTCAAAACTACATCCCCTTTTTTCCTTCTTCATCACAGAGCTTTGATTCTGCTCTGCTCAACGAATCCCCTGTTTTTTGATGGAAAACGATTGTGGAGTTGTGAAGAGGGATGAATTGATGGAGCTACCTCCGGGATTCCGATTTCATCCTACTGATGAAGAGCTGATCACTCATTATTTATGCAGGAAGGTTATTGACGGAAGCTTCTCCGCCATAGCTATCGGCGAGGTGGATATGAACAAGGTGGAGCCGTGGGAATTGCCATGTGAGTTTTGCTTAAACCTGTTTTTTTGGATTGATTTGTTGAATTTTTGTGCTGAATTTCGTTTTGGATTGAAAATTAGGGAGAGCGAAATTGGGGGAAAAGGAGTGGTATTTTTTCTGTGTTAGGGATAAGAAGTATCCGACGGGGCTGAGGACGAACAGAGCCACCGCCGCCGGCTACTGGAAAGCCACCGGCAAAGATAAGGAGATTTTCCGCGGGAAAATCCTTGTTGGTATGAAGAAAACCCTTGTCTTCTACCGGGGGAGAGCTCCCAAGGGAGAGAAGTCGAATTGGGTTTGCCATGAATACAGATTGGAAGGCAAATTCTCTCAGGATAAAGCAGCTAGGGTGAGTTCAATTTCGATTTCAATTTCATCGCGAATTCGTTTCGATTTTCGAAATTGAAACAGGAAATTTGAAAAAAACAGTTATCTCGATTTGTGTGCAGAACGATTGGGTGATCAGCAGGGTGTTTCAAAAGACCTCTGGAGGGAAAAAGGTCCATATCTCCGGCCTGATGAGGATGGGCTCCGCCGCCGCGCTTCCGCCGCTGATGGATCCCTCTCTCTTCAACAACAACGGCGGCGAGGAGCCGGAATCCGGCCACGTGCACTGCTTCTCCAACACCGATATCGCTCATGCTCCGATGATCAACGCCAATTTCCCAATCCCGCCGATTCCGATGGATTCGTTCCTGGCTCCGGTCCAGTTTCCGGTGCAGGATCCGGCAATTCTCCGGCAGTTTCTAGCCGACTACGGCAACAACATGATGGGATACGGATTTAAAAGCAAGAAGGAGATTGTTAGCATGTCACAGGAAACTGTTTTGAGCACTGAGAACTCCTCCGGTGTCTCGAATCTCGACACCGGAAAGAGGCCTTTTCAGGAGCAGGATAATGCTCAGGATTTGGACTGCATTTGGAGCTACTGATTTTACATGGGAATTGGATTAGATTATTACTACAGTAAGTGTAATCAATGAGTTCATCATCATTTCAAGATTGGTAATTTTCTCTTCTATTTATTTTGTGATCTGCCTTTTGTTGTATGCACTTTTTATGTAAAACTTGAACCTTATTATTACTCCTATTAATTATTTATGTTGTAGTTTACTATAATCTTGATTTTGTGGTGAATTAGCTAATTGCTCTTGTTTTTATTGAATCTTGATTGATGTATTAAAAAAATATTTAGTGTGGGGCTAAAGTCAGTTTCTTAAACCCTGTGTGGGGCTCTGCCTCACTTAGGTCAAATTTTCTATTTTGTTTGGTAATTACTAATTAATGCTGTTGTGTATTTTCTTCATTACTAATTAGTATACTATTTATTATAGGTACATAGCTTTTTTATAAATAATCACAAAATCAAAATTAAGAAATGGTGGATCTTTAAATGTTTGCCTCTTACTGGAAACCATATTTTATATAGTGAAATTAATGGTTATGACTAATTAATATTGCTATGCACACAAATGATGTGATAGTACGGCCTATGGATAAGTTGTTACATGTTGGTTATAAATAGATTAAAATAATAAACAACCTAGTCAGTTGATAATTATGTTGCATTTAGCGTGTCTTAAAGAATAAATAAAGACATACACATAGAATTATAAATAATTATGAGATTCAATCACCAATACGTATACATGAGATCTTTGTAGATTTTAAAGATGATCAATTTATTTAATTGTGTGGAATACTATCATTTACTCAAACAAGCAAATCCGATTTTGAAGAGTATGAATGAGAATGAGAATGATGATAAAGAATTGAATATAATTATATAAAAATAAGTCGTGATTTTAACGTCGAATACATATTCATTGACAAATTGCATAAATCATTGAATTGGCATCGAGCTGGTGCAGATTCAAATGGTGCCCAGTTGTCTCACTTTTAAGAAAATCTTTTTATTCAATTATACGAGGTTAGATATAACCTCACCTAATTGTCTAATCGATCAAGTGCAAGTGGCTGAATCCTCAATTATATAACCACCTAGAAAATGTTGTTTAAGAAATGTCATCTTGTTTGATTATCATAATAAATTACTTACATAATAGTAGTAGTATTTAATATATATTGTGAGTTTGTAACTATTTGTAAGAGTACATTTTAACGTACTACTATTATTTAAGTATAGACCAACTTTTAGATTATTAATAAATAAACAAAAAAAACTTAAAGTACAATTAATATAAATGATAAAAGCTGTTTAATACTTCATCCGTCCACCAAAATCCGTCATATTTAGTCATTTCGGTTTGTCCGCCATTTAAAGACACATAAATATATTGCACTCTACTACTCACTTGAACTATAATAGTACTAGTATATACAGAATTTTATCATGGTTGAATGATTTAGTCCTCAAAACTGCACTAAAAACTAGTGATCTAATGCACCGTTGAATTTGATCTTAAATGCAGCCATATAGTTATGTCGTCAAGAAAAAAAAGGCAATAATTTGGAATTTGTCGAACAACAATATTGTAAGGGGGTGTTCGGTTGCCAAGATTAAATCGCATGATTAAATATGTATCATATTTGGTTCATAAGATTGAACCCTACAACTTAATCCTAGATGGATAGTCTCATGATTATTAGTTATGACAATCGAACGCCATCTAACTTGATGGTGATGACATAATTTTGAATTTTTATTGTCGAAATATATTCTATACGGAATATATATTCAAAACTAACTAATGAAAAGTCAGTGGTAAATATTGGCCCAACTTAATCACATATGCCTTTATATATCTCTTTACATCAATTCTTCCACTTTTAATTCCACTTTCAACATCAAACATTGTTCATTGTTAATAAACAACCCATGCTTTTGATATCGACATAACAAAGTAGTACTACTACCTAATAACTTGAGTTTACTTCAAATATGGTCTGGATCCACTTTTCTTGACATTGGATATAGTCGCATTGCCAACCAAAAACTGTACTTATAATATTAATCTAGTCAAATATTAAAAAATGGCTTAGAGTTGTTTTATGGAGTAGTAATTTAGAAACCATTTTGTTTAACTTTATAAAGCATAGATTTTTTGTTATCAGCATTGAAAAAAATTGTCTGATGAAGAGATTAACTTGAAAACGGCCTTAAATATATAAAGTATTATTTTATCAATATTAAGTGTGACGCATATGTATATATATAATAATAAAAAGGTGGGGCAAAGTTTGATTTAGAAAAATACTAACCCTCCTTTTAAATGCTAATGTTTGAAGAAGAAAAGGTACAAGTCTTGATTTTGGTAGTATGTCAATTTCATTTAATTCTTCACACGCTCACGTGGAATCGATACACATCAACACACAGTGATATTTAGGTATATAATGTATTAATGGTATTATATTTTTTTTTCTTCCTCTTCTTTGTTGCTAATGTATATACGATTCAGCATATAATTCATGAGGTGGCACAAATGATCCAATCCATAGAATATTATAGAGAACATTGAGTATACCGAATGCAATAAATTATATACCCCTATCATACATAATTACATATGATCGCCTTCAAATACACATAAGTCGTCGTTTATAATTTTTAGCTTTGCGTACAATAAAGAGTAATTTAAAAGACCACGATACAAAACCAGGGCTTTAAATTTTTAATCATGTTACTATTAAGTCAAAACACACAATTTTGATTTTTTATTGATGATAAAATAAAAGAAGTTTAAATACCGACTTGAATTCGATCATTTTAGCTTCGGGCATTAACTACTCTTATCACTACACCAACACTCACGCATTTTTTTTTCTTTTTATTTTTCTTTGAAAAGGCTAGAAGCTAAGGACGTACTCCCTCTATTCCTTGTTAGAGACATTTTTTTTTTGGCATGAAGTTTAAGAATAGTGTGTTAAATGGATGAAGAAAAAAGTAAAAGAGAATAAAGTAAGAAATATGATGAGAATAAAGTAAAATAAAGAAATACTTTTTTACCAAAAATAGAAGTGACTCAATTACCTTAAAATTTCTCAAAATAGAAAAATAATTCTATATATTACTCCTATGAACGGAGGGAGGACTATCCAAAGATTAAAGTGTACATGGTAACAATAGTATATTACACATCCTATTTTGATATCCGTGCAATATTTATTTGGGTCCAAATTAAACTACACTTAATTTAATTAATTAATAGGAATGTAATTGTTTGATTTCGGATACATTATGTGCGATCAATATGTATTGTTTGTATGAAAACTAATTATTTTAATAATCGCATGGTAAATTCAAATCGAAAATCCTTAATCTTAGATATTAACTGCACTACGACATGCCAATACAAGCATACATAAATAATTAATATTGAGCTCTTTAGTCGATATTAACTACACTACTACATGCCTATAACTACATGCCACTAGTATTTAGCTCATACACATATAATATTATTAAATGCCTGGCTATTTTATGAGTGTTTCGTTTGGTAGTATTACTTATAAGTCATGTTTACATAATGGAATTGATAATATGAAAATCCATCCAAAATCTAAGGGGTGTGAACTGAATAATTGTGAAACAGTGAATTTTAGGTAACACACCTCTTTGGCTGTCATTCATTTGCGCCACTAACAAAAATCCTAACCTTTGTTCATATCCTTTGAATAAACCACAAGAATTAAACTCCTAAACTCTATAAATTCTCGTAATGTTGAAAATTAAAGAAAATTTGGATTCCTCACGACAAATCTTTTTTAAGTTCAGACCTCAATTACACATGGGATTGTACGAGTTTGGGGCCTAATTACATATACTTACATACCTTTCATACGTAATAGTCATGACTTTACCTGAATTAAATTAATATTAATGTCATTAATAGATGTAGTCCCACCATCAATAACCCCCATAATCTATCTTTGTTTTGTCGCTTTGCTTGAATTGATATATTAATAAATTAATTGAATTAATTAATGACATAATTAGTTAACCTCCATATTATCCCTAATCTACTTTCTCTCATTGCAGATAGTTCGGCCACCAAAAAAACTTCCTTTTGTAATTAATTACCTGAACTGATAGTATACTACGCTTTTCTATTTAGTCATTGTTTCATAATAAATTTATAATTATAGGTCCACTAAAAAATAAGGTAAATAGACGTTACATAGAGATATAACTTGATAATAAGGATTTTCTCAAGACAATTCGCACTCGTTTTGGATGAAATATTTAATGCGAAATAATAAAGCAACATAAATATTCAGCTTACAAACAATACCCTAAATATTCAACACTATTTATTGTAGGAACATGATGATATCGCAGTACTACTGCAATTCTCCTCCCTTTTCTTGATATGATGATATAAACGACCCTTGTTATAAAGTATAGATCTCAATATTATTTAGGTATATAATTACTAAAGTAATATCAAAATCAGAGTAAGTCAAAAGCAAACTAGCTGAGTCATTATTTATTAATTCCAAATACTATCAGTTTGAGCCTTCGAGATAGTGATATATATATACACACAAAGGAAAGAAAAACTAATTGCATATACATAGAGAAAAGTGGAGGCTAGAGATACATACAATTATAAACATGTAGAATTCAACCGAAATGTGAAAATGCCGCCACCATCAACTCCACATTTCCAACGTTCAGTTTCTAAATAAAGAAAAAAAATCATTTCCAATTGATTGAGAAGTCAAAATTCCTTTTTAGAACAAAACAAAATTAAAATTACTATTAACAATTTGGAACGGCAAAGAGTCTTCCTACTCCTTTATAGTTGAGTAGTTGAGGCATTTGCCACAAAATTAAGAAATTAATGTTTTATTATGTTAATTAGAAAAATAATAAAGTAAATTAAGGCAATAAATAGTAAATTATAAAAAAATAAAATAAGAGAAAATGAAATAAGAAAAAAAAAAGTTAATTATTAGAGTCTAAAATAACTCAACCATATACAAAAATCTTATAAAATGGAAAAAATAAGTCAACTGAAAAGAAAAGGAGATAATAGTAATGTACTCCCTCCGTCCCGGATAATTAGTCTCAGTTTTCTATTTCGGTCTGTCCCACATAATTTGTCTCATTTCACTTTTACCATTTTTGATAGTGGACCCCATATTCCACTAACTCACTTACTCATATTTTATTATAAAACTAATATATGAAGGTAGGATCCACGTTAGACTAACTTTTTCAACCCACTTTTCATTATAATTCTTAAAACTCGTGCCCGATCAAAGTGATTCAAATTATGCGGGACGGAGGGAGTATGTTTATGCAGTGGATTAAGGGGGGCAATTATGTCATTTCGCAATGGGGATGGTGGTGCGATGTTCCCGCTCCTGCGGGTGATGCAAGAGAGAGAGTTAGGTGTCCACTAACGATGGACACGTCAGCAGCGGGGCCCAGGGAACACGAGGTTCAGGTTCGTTGCTAGCGTCACGGTAGGCTGCTGCACACAACAATCATGGGCTTGTAGGCCGCTGGGCCCATCTCCAGCTGCCGCTATTGCCAATGTTGACACTTAAATTAAATCTATTTCTATTTAAATGGGGATGATTGCAATAGTCGACAAAAGTGGAGAAGATTATGAGTAAAAATTATGTTATTCGTCAAAATCACTAAAATGTTGGGTTATATCGACAAAAATTTCGTCGAATTATGATTCGTTGGTACCAACAATTTTACGATGAGCTTTACATGATTACATCAAAGTAAACACACCAATATTATAGTTGACTTTACTAATAAATTGACTCGTCGGAGATTTTACTGACGAACTAGTATGTCAGTAAAAGTATATTATTAATTTAATTTTGAAAACTTAAAGTTGCTAACAAATCCATACTTGTCACTTGTCAGTAATATCGATGGACGCCTTTAGCAAGTAAACTTGTTAGTATTACTTTATATAGTTATGATAGTGAATGGATAGATCTAAAAACATAGGATAAATGAGATTGACTAGCAATAAACCAGTTAAAGTGAAAGTTGGGAATGTATTGACAATTTTTTATTTTGGAATGTATTGACAACTTGGCTATGAATAACTTGCAAGATTTGCAGGAAAACGCCTGCAAATTTGGAATGTGTTAGCTACGAATAACAATTGTACATATATTTCATTTTGATATACACAAAAATAATGAATGTAATATACTATAATGATTAATGACGATGTCAATAGACTGTGATAGTACTATTGTTATGTAATGCTTGTTCTGATTCAATATTTTGTATTCTTCTTTGTGTGTTTCTTTATATTTTTATAGTAACATAATAAAATTGCATCATCCCATATAACGAAGTAGAATTGCTCGGCTATACGAGCTAAAACATTCTTAGCATTGGTGATTATAAGAAGTAATCATGCATCTTATGTACATTGAAGTAATCATGAATGTTGGAGATAAGATGTATGAATGTATCTCACACATGTTTTGAAGTAAAATCACAACATTATTGTGTGCCATGGTTGAATTGGCATCGTGTTAAATTATCAACCCCAGCTTGAATTAATTAAGTGGTTAAAAGAAAATAAAGACAAGTTGTATTTGTTTTCGGTTTACACCAACTTTTGTGAAATCTATTGTAATGTATGTATTGTATTTTTACTCATATCAATCCAAGATGATGTTGTTTGAATAGTATATTTGTGAAAGATCTCGTAGATTGCTTTTGGATATGCAATTCTGTCTCAAATGTGCATTACTTTCTGCAGAGAACAAAGGCTCCGAAGCTGGTGCCTGAGGAGGCTGATCGCAGAACTCCAAAAGGCTCGTTCCTTCAGGATGCAACGTCAAACAGCGACTTCATAGCCTGTTTCTCTGATCACCTTGATGATCCAAGAATCGAGCCATCTTTGATTTTGCTAGCTTTGATGCTGTCTAGTTTCATTTGGCTAAATAAAAACCGATCAACTCAAACTCAATCGAACAACAGCCAAAACGAGTCCAATCAAACAAAGGTTCATTAACCTTTAATCTAGAAGCTCTGTGTTGGATTTTCTTAGCATAATCTTCTCTTGAGCCATTCGTGAAACACGCTGCTTGAACCAGTAGGCGAACATGTGTTAAAACAGGAAGTGAATCGAACCAGCTTATCCATCCCTCCACTGATCTCCATCCCGAAAATGCACAGCAACACTCTTATTCTGAATAGAGAGATTCAATGCATATTTACACAAGAAACGCTGATCAAATTTTGAGAAAAAAAAAATAACCGAACAAGAGATAAGAATTGACCTACGCATCAATCAGACAGGCCATATAATTTGATGTACATTTATAAGCTATATAACGTTCAATTTTCAACTATCTCGTAGTAAAATCTATTTTGTCAAAAGTCATTACTTAATATTCCTATCTTATATACAGAGTACTATTTTCATTTAATAATATGGAGTCAAATTTGAATATTAAAAAATGAAAATAAATATGGCATGGAATGATCCGATCCGATCCGATTCCTGAGCCATGTTGCAAGATTTCGTCTTTTATCTAGCAAGAAGAAGACAAGAGCAACAAAAGCAGTGTGTGTGTTACACACACCAACTCCTCCGCAAATTTATCCCCAGTTTTTAGCCAAGTGCTACATTGGTTTCTCCCTTATTTCTCCCTTATTTCTCCCTAACTCAACATTTCATTTTTACATCATTATTTTTTATATTATTTAATTTTCCCTACAAATGTATTTAATAAATAGACTAATAATGAACAATTCATCGTTGTATTAATCATTGGAAAATATAATACAACGAGAAAAAAAAAACTACAAATAAAAAACGCAAATAAACAAAGATTTAAAAAAAAAAAATCTAAGACGGAGGGGCCGGAGGGCGTCCGGATCGAGCCCCGCCGTACTCTGCAGGTGTTGGATGCATTTCCAGAGGGCCGCCTTTTCTTCAGGGGTCCCGCCGCCGGTGAAGATACGGCGTGTACATCCGGGTCGATTGGCGACATTGCTCGAATAAGTGGCTTTTTCTAAGTCGATGACGGATTCCGACGCGACTTCCGACGTTGCGCCCTTCCTTCCGCCTCCCCTTCGCCTTCTTCACTCCCTCCGGGCGCTCGTGCGGACCATCCCCACTCAAGTCGATGTGGGCCGCGCTCCCCTCGCTCTCCGAAACGCTAAGTCGCGAGCGCACCGATTTCCCGTGCAGCGCGTCGTGCATTCCCGTCCGGAATTTGGGGAGATCCTTCAGCTTATCGTAGATGTTCCAATACTTGAAGCCCTTCGTCGACAAGTACTGGCTACTATACATCCGGATGGCCTCATCTCGGACCATGTGCTCGTTCTGGCCACTCGTCATGTGAGTCATCAAGTTAGAATAAATACCGTTGAAGTGCCCGCAGTCCCTCATGAGGCGCTCCCAATGCCGACGGATCGCCTCGGATCCTCGGTGTCGAACCGGGGCCGATACACATCGTTTGGCCGGAGGCCGCATTTCGCCATAGAGTTGAAGTACGGAGAGTCTCCGCCACGGAGAGCCCCCGCAAAGGAGACGACCCCCAGATGTGGAAGTTGCCTGGAGAGTACCCATCGCCAACAACGACTGCATCCACTGCTCGTTTGCTTCATCCGTGTTGGGAATTTGTGAACTCGACTCTTTCCCCTTACCCTTATCCTTACCCGATCGGGAACTTTTCTTCCAAAAGCTCATAATTTTGATGAAAATTGAAGATTGGGAGAATTTAATAATATGGAGTCAAATTTGAATATTAAAAAATGAAAATAAATATGGCATGGAATGATCCGATCCGATCCGATTCCTGAGCCATGTTGCAAGATTTCGTCTTTTATCTAGCAAGAAGAAGACAAGAGCAACAAAAGCAGTGTGTGTGTTACACACACCAACTCCTCCGCAAATTACCCAGCAGCCAACCATTGCTGATAACTAAATACCCCACCATCCCTCCTGCCACGTGTAACCCCAATATCCCGTCCTCTTCAAAATTCTTGCTTATTTCTCAAAACCCAGAGGAAAGGAGGGAAAAATCAACTGTCTTCCCTTTTCTTGTACAAGAATTCTTATTGATTTGCTAAAAAGGAAGAATCGTGATTAGTGCTAAAGAAAATGGCATCAGCAGCTGTTTCTTTGGGTTCGTCAGCTTTGATTCAAGGTGGGCTCACAGGTCAAAAGCTCTCTCTTGCAACCCCCACTTCTCTCACTATTACAAGGTACGCGATATTTCTTCACATTCTGATTCACCTCTATTTTTATCCGCGACTCCCGAGTTATAGTACTTAATTTTGATGGTATGTTGCTCAAATTTCTTGAATTTTTACGACTATGCTTATCCGGTGTTTCAACTGGATTGATGATTGATGTGGTCGGGGGTATGTATGAATCAGAATGCTCGTTTCAAGAACTTGAATTTTGGGAATCTATAACCTGTTTGTGAATATGCTTCTTTGACCTTTGTTTTTTCTGTTGAGAAATTTAACCAATTATGAGCTATTGGGCTTGAAATGTTTAGGTCCCTTCATGTCTTGTTGTGTGATAAGCTCAACTGCAGCTAAGATGAGAACAATTTCAGATTGAGTGAATAAGATTTCGTGTGAACAATTCTTGAGCTCGATTGAGTGAATAAGATTTCTCATTCTCGCGATTCATTTCTCAAATACATTTTCATCTTTGATTACACAAATAGTGATTCAATCGTTACATGTCTTTCTTACATTTTGATACAGGAGAAGATCTAGAGCTGTAGTTAAGGCAACTGCTCGAGTTGATAAGTTTTCCAAAAGTGACATCATTGTGTCTCCATCAATTCTTTCTGCTAATTTTTCCAAACTAGGAGAGCAGGTATATCTTCATTTCTCAAGCCTGAATCTTAATAAACTGTTAGATCTTACAAATTACTCAAATGGCATCTGTTCCAAACAATTCAAGCATCAGTTTGGCCTATTTATATAGAGGTGTTGATTCCTTAAATCGTTTTATCATACAACTAGGTCAAAGCAGTGGAGGTGGCAGGTTGCGATTGGATTCACGTTGATGTGATGGATGGCCGGTTTGTGCCAAACATTACGATCGGCCCCCTCGTAGTTGATGCTCTGCGCCCTGTCACTGATCTCCCATTGGATGTGCATCTGGTAATCCAATATTTGAGTTTTTAAGCCTTAACCTAATCAATGCCTTGAATCAACCTATTCTTAACATTATCAAAGCTCGGCAGATGATTGTGGAGCCTGAGCAACGAGTCCCGGACTTCATCAAGGCTGGAGCTGACATAGTTAGCGTTCATTGCGAACTTGCTTCAACCATTCATTTGCATCGTACAGTGAATCAAGTAAGATTTTGAAATGGTGCTCTCATGTTCAGTATGTTGTGCAACTGTTTCCCTTGTTTACGTATTTGCACCATACCATTGAATTTTTAATATAGAAAGTACGTTAAACCTCTGGTATGTCGTTCATTTTTCGGAAATGACATGTAGACCATATGTTGATTAAATGAGACATTATTGGGAAATTCGAGTTAGAAGTATGTCCACAAGGAATTACTTTATCTATTGTGTTAATGAAGTTTGTATACTTCTTTTTATAACATGTAAATGAAATGTCAGACGAACTAATAATACTTACACATTTGGTGTCTTTTTTCCAGATTAAGAGCTTGGGTGCTAAAGCCGGAGTAGTCCTGAACCCTGGAACTCCATTGAGTACCATAGAATATGTTCTTGATGGTGAGGTTCGCGAAGTCCTAACTTGAGTATATACTCTGCCAAGTTGCAACGAGGATGTTCGTGATTTCTTTCTTAACAAGTTGATGCCTGCTCCTTACAGTAGAGTATGTGTAGCAGCTTAAACGATGACTGGATAAGAGCTAACTTAGAATAACAAGAATGACATATTTGATCAAGAGGAATGGTAATATATCATTGAAATTTGACACTTAAAGTTTCATAGCATGGGCGAGCTAAGAGAGTGCAAATATTTAAATTCGTGAATCTGAGACGTAGTTTCTGGGGCCACTATTCCAACTGAATTACCTTCTCTCTGGTTGATTTTTTGTTTGAAGAGTGCATAATGGTGACATTATTTTTATGAAAACCATTTTGATGGATAGTATGGCTCTCATACTTGAGCTGCTATCTCCAGCAGCATGTGTTCAGTTCAGTGGATTAATGCATTCTCTTTTTGCTTTTACATAGTGGTTGATTTGGTATTGATTATGTCTGTAAATCCCGGGTTTGGTGGGCAAAGCTTCATAGAGAGCCAAGTAAAGAAAATATCAGATTTGAGAAGTTTGTGCGCTCAGAAGGTAGTGTTAATGTCTGTTTACTTTCTTGCATGCAATGCTGTATATTTCCCTTACCGTTTGAAAATATTTCGTTACAGGGAGTTAACCCATGGATCGAGGTAGATGGTGGAGTTGGTCCTAAAAATGCTTACAAGGTCACTACCTTGTCTCTCTTCTGTTTATCAGTTACTGAATATTAGGATAAACAATGTGAGACTTTGTCCTCAACATCATCAGTATTAGAATATCGCTTGACCGAACTTCCATAAACATACTCACTTCCAGCTTCTCACCTTCGAGGGGGAGGATAAGGGTAAAAAGCATATGATCCTGATCATCACCTATAAATTAAGACTAGATATGGTCTTGAAATTTGAAATTTTCAGTTTACCATTGTTTCTCCATGTGGCCTTCTTGTTGATCCTTGATAGTTATGATCTTTTACCTGGGCTTGTGAAGAAAGAGCCATTAGTGTTGTATAAACTAATATAACTTGTTGCAAAATGAATGCTGTGTCGGCAATTCAGGGAATCGGTTATGTAGATTTTCTTTGGGATGTAGTTGAGTTAATTTGCTTTTCTTATGGGGTATTTTATGCATGTGTGATGGTATATTATTCTTTAGTTTTGGGCCTTAAGGGAGTATAGATATCAGAAGGGACATGATCTGCTTTTAGTTTTTCCTAATTTGGCCATCCAATTGAAACAGTGATTTTTCTTGAGGTCATATCACGAAATGAAGAATGAACCAGCGTGCAATTTGTTTGATTGGGGGATTCTTTGACTCGAAAACTCGTGTTTTAACAAGGTCCTCTGTAGATTCCTAGGACATCTGTGACCACTGTCTTGCTTATCTTTTCACTTGGATTTATCTATTTTAATTTAATCCAGAGTTCTTTTTCATAGATGTCCTTGCTAAGGGTGGTTGTTATTATCATGTATTGACACAGGTAATTGAGGCTGGAGCCAATGCATTGGTTGCTGGCTCTGCTGTTTTTGGAGCTCCTGATTATGCTGAAGGCAAGGATAAAACTGCTTCATTCGAAGTTTATTCAAAGTATCGGTACTAGGTGATAAAATCTAAGTTTCGTCTTCTGCAATTTTGTTTTTGCAGCTATCAAAGGAATCAAAACCAGCAAAAGGCCTGTAGCAGTTCCAGCATAAACTTTCATTTTGGATCTGTACTTAGGTTCCATACTCTATTTCAAGGTATGATCTTGTTATGTTTTTTGCTTTAAATGTCTCAATCTCATTTTCTCTAACCATCTCAGAACAATGTGATTTTATACTTGTATTCGTTTGCATACGACACACGGAACCAGATGGAGGAGAATACATCAAAACAAGTACAACAAGAAGAGTGAATTCAGAAGAATCATGGGAGTACCGTTTGTAGTATAATTTGAATGATGTTCACCATATTATTTTGACTTGTAGAAACACATGCTGCAACAGCTACTCCAACGCTTGCTTTTTTGTCTTTACAAAATGTATATTACGTCATTGACAAAAAAATGAGCTCATTCTTATCCTCCAAGCTTGTCTCAGTTTAAATTGCTAAACAACAAAACAAGACACATTCTTTCAAAGACTTTTAATACATTCTTGATAAAATACTTGAACCTGAGATGATGAGCTTTGGTGACGATGATGATGCAATATTACACCTAAAAATCATCGCGACACTTTTGAGCCGATGCCAAGTATGCAGTCTCCTGATATCCCTTCTCCAATATCTTATACATAAATTCATTCGGTAGTATGCCCTTCTTCAGCATATCTGCTTGCAGCAGCATCACCGGAAACACACGCTTAGCTCCAAAATGCCCCTCGACCAATGCAGCATAATCAACAGCTTCTGGTTCCAATCTTCTCCTCATGTCCGAGAAAAACTTGCTGGCTTGAAACACTCGACCATTTCTGCACAAACTGCTGATCAGGATTGAATATGTTACTCTAGTAGGCAAACAATGCGCATCTGCTTCAGCCATAGAAGCTTTGGTTTGTTCCAAGAAAAAACTGGTTGCATTATTGATCCTTCCATCCTTGCACAGCCCATCAACCACACAGCTAAGTGTGAAAGCATTGGGTGCAACGCCAGCCTCTATCATTTCTCTGTGCAGCTGAAGAGCTGCATCGGCATAGCCATTCTTGAAATGCCCGTCGATCAAAGAAGTATAAGCAACCACATCAGGCTTGTAACCCTTGATTCCCATTTCATAGTATAGCCCCATCGCAGCCTCCAGCTTCCCTGCTTTGCAGTGGCCGTTTATCAGCGTGCAGAAAGTAACCATGTCGGGCTGTAAGCCCGCTTCCATCATTCGTGAACAGAGCCCCACAGCCTTCTCCATGCTTCCTTTCTTGCAATATCCATCAATAAGAGTATTATACACCACAGAGTTCATCACCACTCCTGCCTCATTCATCTTACTGAACAAAATCTCCGCATCCTCAACTCTACCGGTTCTAGAATACCCCTTCATAAGGATGCCATACGTGACAACATCCGGAGAAATACCAAATTTCTCCATCTCCACAAGCATAGCCTTAGCAGCAGATAAGTCACCAGCATCACACAAACCATCCATCAAGCAGTTATATATATAGATATTGGGAACAACATTAAACTTCACCATATGCACAAAATAGCTCCTAAAAGCTACAAGCTCCCCAATCTTGCTAAGCAAGTATATCAAAATACTATAGGTAACAACATTTGGCAACACTCCACCATCCAACATTGCATAGTACAACTTCCTCACTTTCTCAACACATACCATCTTAGCATATCCATCCATTAATACATTGTATGTGTAGAGGTTAGGAGCCACGCCACACTCCATCATTCTCATAAAAGCAGCCTCAGCTTCCAACATCTTACTCTCCGCGCATAAGCCTCGTATGAGGGTCGTGTAGATCACAACCGTCGGTTTTAATGCCCTTTGAACCATCTCTTCAAGTAACAACCTTGCTTTCTCTGTATCTCCTCGATCGCAGCAAGCATCGATCAGTATCCCATAAGTCACCTCACTAGGTGATAAACCATTCGAAACCATGTCGTGATAAACCTCCCACATCAACTCAACACGGCCCGTCTTCAAAATGCCGTTGAGAAGCACGTTGCAGGGCTGCACCGGCGGCAATCTCCCCATCTTCCGGTACACCCAGTGCCCCTCATCGGGGAGACCCTTCTGGCACAGAGCGTTGATCAACACTCCAAACACATTGCCGCCGCAATTTGAATGCTCAATCTGATTCAGCGCGGTGAAAATCGATGAACACACCTTGTGGGGTTTCCTAGTTTTTCTCAAGATTTCGATGAGGCCTTCTATCAAACACCTTGCCTTCACGTACAATCTCTTCCCGGTTAGGAAATGGACGATGGCGGAATGAAGTTTCAGGGTCTTGGCCGGGTTTATGGTTGGTGAGGCCGAGTTGAAGATCCTCAGCGCCTGGTCTGTAGTAGAGGAACTGAGAATCGAAGCGACCAAATTTGCGAGATACGGTGGTGAAGACTCTGAGGGTAAAGACGGAGTTGCGGAAGAAGATAGGAACGCTGCTGGGGGATTCTGGTTGAAGAAAGGCTTGATTTTTGGAGGGAAAGACTTCAACTTCAACATTGCTCCGGTGGAAGCTCTGAGTTCTTGTTTCCCATTAACAATTCCGACCAGTTACGGCATGAATTTGAATGAATGTGGGTTGGATTTGACAGAAATGTGTGATGGAGGTGGGAATTCGTCGGAATTAATGTTGTCGAGGTGAAGTGATTAAGCTCAACACTCTTCGATTGGCCTCCACCAAATCAAAAATTGGTTAAGGAGCCCACTTAACCTGATTACATGATTTAATGACGATCAACGGGATAAATTCAAATTTATTTATTATAACTAGATAACATTCTGTATTAGATTTAGATTATTTCCAATGATACACTAAAATCTAAAATGAAATAAGTTAGTTGCTTTAATAGTATTCTAAAATACATATTTTTATGTTTATACTAAATCAAAATAAAAACTTTTTCAAATTTTATTAGTAAAAAATGTATAATATAGATAATATTTTAAGTTTGAATTTAGTATAAATTGTTAGAGTAAAATAATATTTGATGTAACATTTATTCTAAAATGAGTTTAAGTTTAGTGGAAAATTGTTAGTAATGCTCTTAGTTATTAATTATGGTAATTGATCGAATCAAAGATACAACAACTACAACAATACAAATTATTATTAATAATAAGTAAGTACTCCGTGCACGTGCCTCATCTCATGCGAAATGGATCACCTACTACTTATCCTACACCATCCTCTACTCTACCTCTCACAAACATAAAATATGATGGTGGGCCCCTCACTTATGTTTGTAGGTGATCCGGACTGCGTCTCATGGAGGTCGAGTCCTACACAACTATCCACACGATGGTGAGCACGATATGAGGACAGAAACGGCATGACGCCAGCGCGGTCGACTGCATCCGTGCTGCGTTCCCAGGGGGCTCGATGATAGGTGCACCGAAGTTGAGATCGATGGAGATTCTCGACTCCTTGGAAACCAGCTCCCGGGACGTTTACTTTGGGTGCATAGGATACTTCTCTTACAACCAGGCGCATGGGCGGACCCATGTAGAAATAGGGTGGGGCTAAAGCCCTTAATAAAAATATTTTCAAAACTACTCCATTTTCTTTTATAAATTTTTAATATTTATTCAAATTTAATATAAATTATTATATAAAAGCCCTTATAAATGATCTAAAACAACAAAAATATGACTTTAGAACAAAATTTAGAAATTACAGCCCCTAATCATATTTTTTTTGGGTCCGCCCCTGACCAGAAGTTCGACCTCAACATTGTCATCAGAAGCGTCGTCATCCACGAAGGCGAGGTCTCCATAGGAGCCGGAGGTGCTATCACGGCTCTATCGAATCCGACCGACGAGTACAAGGAAATGGTGCTAAAAACCAGAGCACCAACCAAAGCTGTTGTAGAGTATCAGAGCAGCATCCTCTCCATAGATGGTGAAACATGACAGAGCATCCATTGCACGATTCAATGGCCGTGGATCTGTCTTAGGCGATGTCGTTTTGCTCGTTTTTCGTTCGTGTTGATTCACATATTGTAGAAGAAATAGTCTGCAGATCAAGAGCTCAAAGCTGAATTATGTTTCTATTGAAGATTAATGTATTTCCCAGATTCATGAACTAATGATCCAACTTCTAGTATTAATTCTATGTATTGCTTTAATTATGATACATGTATTTGTGTAGGTTCATCCAACTAGTGCATTCCTACACCAGTATAAATAGGATGATCCTTGTACTCATTTTTCATTCAAGTATTCAACAAGAGTTCTCTACACAAAGTATTCACCTTGTTGGTCTTATTTCATTTATCTCCACATAAATTTCCAACAAGTGGTATCGAGAGCCAAGTCGTTCCTATATCAAGGCGTGGAAGAAAATGGCAAATTCTGGAGCAAGTCAACAATTGGCCGTCTTTGCTGGTGAAAACTATGATTTCTGGAGTATCAAAATGAAGACATTTTTTCTATCAAAAGATCTATGGGATGTGATAGAAAAAGGCGTACAGATTCCTCCAAAAGGCAACACTGCTGCGGTAGAAAAGAAGGAACAACAAAAAGATGCTACGGCATTATTCAACCTTCAAATGGCCGTAAGTGATGCCATCTTTCCCAGATTGATGGGGCCACATCCTCAAAAGAAGCATGGGAGATCTTGCAACAAGAATTCCAAGGGAGTTCAAAGGTCAAAACCATTAAGCTTCAAAGCTTGAGAAGAGAAATGGAAAATCTCAAAATGAAAGATTCTGAGAATGCTATACAATATAGCACCAGAGTAATTGATCTCGTCAATCAAATGAGATCTTATGGAGAAACAATCGAAGAGTCAAGAGTTGTTCAAAAATTCTTGATCAGTCTCACCGAGAAGTATGACCATGTAGTTGCAGCCATCGAAGAATCGAAGGACTTATCTACACTATCACTTGTAGAACTCATGGGGTCTTTGCAAGCACATGAGCAAAGATTGACCAGAAGAAGTGAAGAAACTTTGGAAAATGCTTTTCAATCCAAAGTCAATCTCAAGAGATCAAGTGATAGCAAATGGAAGGAAATAAATGGTGTATATCCTCCTTGTGGTATTTGCAACAGAACAAATCATTCAGAAAGTGATTGCTACCACACAGGAAAACCTCAATGTTCGCATTGCTCAAAGTTTGGGCACAAGGAAGCAAACTGCAGGAACAAAGAAAAACACAATGCCAATTATTCTGAAGAAGATCACGAGTATTTGTTCTATGCTGGTCAAATTTCGAAAGAAGAAATCAATGACACATGGTTCATTGATAGTGGATGCAGCAACCATATGACGCCAAATGAGAGCATCTTCACCGACATCGACTGTTCCGTCAAACCAAAAGTCAAGATGGGAAATGATGAATTGGTGGATTCCAAAGGCAAAGGCACGTTGGCTGTCCAAACAAAGAAAGGTACTAGATTCATTAAAGATGTCCTTCTAGTTCCTTCTTTGCATCACAATCTGTTAAGTGTTGGTCAAATGATGCAACATGGGTATTCCTTACACTTTGAGGGAAACTCTTGTAACATCTTTGATAAGAAAAACAACATGGAGATTTCGGAGATAAAAATGGGAAGTAGCAGGAACTTTCCTGTGATCTGGCCCTATCCAAAGGCCGTTCATGTCAATAAAATTGATCAGGATGTTGCAGAAGATGAAGACCATCCATCACCAGATTCACTGCAGAGGAAAACAAGGTTACAAATTGAAATTTATGAAAGTTGTAACGTTTCTTTCCTCGATCCTCACAACCTTCCAGAAGCATATAAAGAATCCGTCTGGATCGAAGCCATGAAGGAAGAGCTTCAAAAGATCAAGGAGAAGGATACATGGGAATTGGTAAATCTCCCTTCTAACAAAGATGTTATTGGAGTAAAATGGATTTCCAAACTCAATATGGATCCAGACAAAACCATTCAGAAATTCAAAGCAAGGCTTGTAGCCAAGGGCTATGCTCAACAATTTAGAGTCGACAAAAGCCCTTCCGAAAGCAAAATTTCACCTTTTGAGAGAGAAGCTTGAAGTCACCGGAAAAACATTAAGGAGGAGTATTGAAGATTAATGTATTTCCCAGATTCATGAACTAATGGTCCAACTTCTAGTATTAATTCTATGTATTACTTTAATTATGATACATGTATTTGTGTAGGTTCATCCAACTAGTGCATTCCTACACTAGTATAAATAGGATGATCCTTGTACTCATTTTTCATTCAAGTATTCAACAAGAGTTCTCTACACAAAGTATTCACCTTGTTGGTCTTGTTTCATTTATCTCCACATAAATTTCCAACAGTTTCATATTCGAACTTCGAACTTATGATTTCAAGAAATTCACTCAACGTTTAATTATAAACCAGATTAAGAGAGCATAATTAATTACATTGAAGAGGTTTTTGGATGGCTGGGGTGATTGTTTTTTATAACATAGTACCAAAATGCGTGAGCCATGACTGGATATTGAACATTCAGTTTATTTTTATTATAGTGGATTCATAGTTCTACAGTACTACTACTATGTCTTTTGACAAATGATGTGATGAAAAAAGAAGTGTGTTTACTTTGAGTAATCTGTTGCATTGCACGTAGGATAAAGCTAGTGTTATATATAAACACTCCAAATTGATCTATTTACAAAAAAGGATACGTTATACAAAAGAGGTTTATCCCGCGTTGGCACTAAGGTATGCTGCCAGTTAAGTTATTGAAAGACAAATCTAGAAGCCTCCGAGAGCGAATGCAGATGGAGGTTGGAATTGCTCCGGTTAGGCTACTGTTTGCGAGAAACAAGTAAGCATAACCAAACTCGAATGCTTCTGAAAGCAACGGAAGCTCACAGCGCAACCGGTTAGAGTGCAAGTCTATTGTGTTAATAGAATAAGATATATGGTAAGGCTTTTGAAAATCTGTCAGAAGATTAAGAGAAAGGTTCAAGCTCACAAGTTCCATTTCCCAAATCCAGCTAGGAATATCCCCTCCTATATAATTGTTTGAGAGGTCCAACTCCGACAACGATAGATTTCTAAGATCCGGGAAATCGTACAGATTGCAGGAGGACATCTGAAATGTATATATCCGGGGATATCCATACGAAGTTGGACTTGCGGTGGATGTATCGACAGACAAGTTGTTGTTAGAAAGAATAATTTCCGAAAGATTTGCAAGACTTGGAATCCTATCCAGTTCAAAAACGGCACTAAAGAAGTTGGTAGAGAGCTCGAGAATTATCATGCTTCGAAACTGGAAGAAGAAGTTAGGAACATGACCTTCAATCCTAATACTACTCAAATCTAGAAAGAGAAGGGTAGAGTTGTTTGCAATGGGAGAATCTTCGATTTGTCCACTGAATTGGTTGTTGGATAGATAAAGAGATATAAGTGAAGGCAAGGCAAAGACATGGTGAGGAACAGTTGGTTCCAACGAGTTATGCCTTAAATCTAAGTGAGTGAGCTTTGTAAGGCCTTGGAAATGCGAATCAGAAAGTGGGGCGGTTAGGTTATTATCACTAAGGTTTAGGAGCTATGAAGGGATGGGATTGGAGCTGTGAGGAAGTTACTTGACAAGTCGAGTTGAACTAGGTTGGTGAGGTTAGCCAAGGTGTATGGAATCGGTCCCATGAAACCGCACTCCGACAGATCAAGGTATGCCAGATTTGTGAGACGATGGAATTGGTAGGGAATCTCACTTGTGGTGAAGTCGTTGCGACAAGTATGTGAGGTTGAAAAGGGTTGAAGAGTCGCTGATCCGGCCGCAGATGTCGTCCTTGAAGAGGTCGAGGACGATGACGTGGCCGGAGTCGTCGCATTTCACGCCGGCCCATTCGCAACAATCATGCGTCGCGTTCCAACTCATTAAACTGAGTGGAGAGGAAGAACTCTTGAGCTCAAGTAACAACTTCTTTTGATCATCGAGGCATTGGCCGTTGAGAAATACGACGAGGAAGAAGAAGACGAGGAAGAAAAGAAGTGAAGAAACTGTCATTGCAAAGAAGAAGAGGATATGTGCGATGGTGGTGGGAAGAGTTGAGTTGCGGCACTTGGTTTCTATATTGGAGTGGAGAACAACACATATATATCGAACTTATTGTTATAAAAAAATATTGAAGATATCAAATTTTTTGTAAGATATGATATTTTATAGAAAGATTTCGGTATATTAGCGACATGAATTTCTATATTTAGCAAACCAAAATTATGGTATATACCTAATATACTGCCATCAATGTTGCATATATACCATATATGAATACCCTCTGTGAGTATCATGATCGTTTAATATAAGTTAAGCATTGTGTCTTATTTTATAAATTTAATTTAATTCTACTACATTAAAATTGTTAATTGTTATTGATATTTCACTTTTATAATTTGTAAAAAAATCAACACTCAATTTGTTCGGGTTTAAAATGATAAATGAACTCTGATTTTTTAATAGTAGTATACTGTGTGTGTTAATGATAAACCTTTCCTTTTTCAGTTTCTACTTTAAAAAAGTCTACTATAAAGCATAACTCTTTCAAATTATTGAGATACAAATCGTGAATCACTTTAGGTGGCATTCGATTGTTATGACTAATTATCACGAGACTATCCATCTAGGATTAAGTTGAAGGATTATTTTAGTTGGAGGGGGAGACTATGACTAATTATCATGAGACTATACATCTAAGATTAAGTTGTATGGTTCAATCTTATCAACCAAACATGATACATATTTAATCATGAGATTTAATCTTGCCAACCGGACACCTCCTTCGTGAATTGGATGGAAGCCGCTATGGTGGTTCGTTTGGTTCTAGCTTTTGTAATTCAACATGTAGGCCAACGCGGGATAAACCTCTTTTTTCATATTTCTACTTTTATTACTACTACAAATTTTGATTTGCTTCTCGGCAAACTCGCAAGTCTAAATTCCACACTTTTCATATAGACACTATGAGGAGGGAATCAATCCAAAAATGAATTTTCGTGAGAAATAGGTTCGAAAGTTTAAAGTCATTTTTTATTTATTTTTAAAATTCAGCTACATTTAAAGTTTTTTAAAGTCATTGTTTTAATTTAAATTTAAAATAACACTAAATTTTATCAAGTGACAAACATGAAATATGTCGCTTAGAACGAGAGGGGATAGATGAACTACAATTAAAACTTAGTTATCAACTTAAAATACTACCCCCTCGCCGCCCATCCTTCCGATCTCGGTCTGTCCTTCGCCGCACCACCTCCCTGTCTGGGCCTTCCCCCTTGCCGCTCAGCATCTCGAAGCCCTGGACCATGACACGGAGCAGAGATTTGGGAGTATTTGAGTGAAACTAAAAAAAGTGGGAGAAGCTGCAATTGGGCTTTTCCCTAAAGCTTATCTTACTGTATTTGGGGGAAAATAGCATGTGAATTGAGTCTGAAACCTTTGATATAACTATGTAATAAACTCAATTTTTGTAAATAATAAGGTAGATGAATTTGATGAAAAACTCAATTTTCCCCCCACTTTTTATTTTACTAGTATGTGAATTTGATGAAAAATTAAACTCTTCAAAAAGTGGTATTCTTCAAATAAATTAGTTTAAAACAATTTATTTGGAAAAAAAAAATGATGTATAGCTGAACTGTCTATGCTATACCTATGACATTGAATCATTGATTGATCTATATGTGACTAACTTATATTTTGATTTTATTTTATTGGTTAGTTAGATTAGGGTAATAATAAACTATACTATCTCATGTGAGCTTCTTATGTAAGCACTACTCTCGTTTGACAGACGTTTAGCGTTGTTCGTTTTGATTTAGTATATATTTAGTCTGTATCTAATAAATTAAAAAAAATATTATTGAGATTTTTAATTTTACAAAATTCATAAAAATCAAAGTTTGATTGTTATTTTATTATTCTTTTTAAATTATAGAGAAAATGAGTAAATCGAGTTTTGATTTATTATGAATTTTGTGAAATAAAAAATTCCAATAACATTTTTTAATATATTAGAATCAAACTAAACATATAAATTAAAATAACAACGTTAAATATGCATTAAACAAGAATGATACTCATATAAGGCATGCAGCATATCATTAGTCGGTTAGAGTATATGTATATTCTACTTATATACTACTCCCTCCGTCCCGGCTAAGATGACACATTGCTTAGGCGGCACGGGATTTTATGAGTTATTGGTTAAAGTGTTTAATTGGAGAGAGAGAAGGTGGGTGTAAGTATTAAAGTAGAGAGATAAAGAAAGATGAATATTTTAATAGGAGTGAGAAAAAGTGGTTGAGTGTATTAATTGGAGAGAGAAGGTTACCAAAAAAGGAAATGTGTCATCTTAGTTGGGACAAACTAAAAAGGAAAACGTGTCATCTTAAGCGGGACTTAGGAAGTAATTGTCATTAGTGATTACTTCTTGATTCGGACAGCTTTCTTGATTTTGTCAATCACCTATCACTAATACAGAGTATAGTGCAATTTCTAGATTTAAGCAGAAATTACTACTGCCATCAGGCATCAATTAAAGACGGTATCTAAAACTATTCTAAATATGACCTAAGTAACTTAAATAAGGGCATCAATTAAAGACAGTAACTAAAATTATTCTAAATATGATCTAAGTAACTTAAATAAGTAGTATTCCCTCAGCTCTGCAATATGAATTATATTTTGTGTGAGTATAAATTTTAAAAAATATAAAAGATAGTGGATTAGAAAAGTTATTAGAATATAATATCCATTTTTTCATATTAATTTTATAATAGAATGAAAGTGAAGTTAGTTAGTTGAATGTAGGACCTACATCCCATGATAAAAGTGAAATGTGACTCTTATTGTGAAACTTAGGAAGTATAAAATTTAATGTATTAATTCAATTCCAAATAAAGTACTCCCTCGTTCGTGAAATAATATCCCTCCCTTAGAGCATCCTTAACGTTGTGGGCATAGGTTGCGCCTGGTGACGCAGGTGCGTCCCGGGTCCATGCCCAGTTCCGGCCTGGCTCGGCGATGGAGCTTCCAGGGCCGTGACCCTTTGCGTCCCGGCCCGGGATTTGGGGGGGTTCGGACCGGACCCGGGCCCCAATTTTGATTTTTTTTTTAATTTGAAATTTCTTCTATAAATTCCACACCATTTTTATTTCTATTCTACTTCATTTTCTCTCCTTCGCAAATATATCTGTAAAAAATGCCTCCTCGTTCGGATGCTCAAAGAGCAATCGAAGCTCAAATTGTCAGAATGTTAGAAGAGGCGATACCCGCAATCCAAGAGGAAATCAACAACGAGGTTGCTCGCTACCAAGCTGGTGTTCAAGCGTGGAACGAACAACACGTCCGCGTACCACGGACTCGAATGTATATCCACCGAGACCGTGAACAAGCTCATTTGAGGCTTTTCACATATTATTTCTCTAGATATCCTCGATGGAGTGATCAAATGTTCTGTTGTCGGTTCCGGATGCAAAGGCCTTTATTCCTGCGCATCGTCTACGCAATTGAAGCTCGTGACTCGTATTTCATGCAAACCACCGATGTCGTTGCCCGGCAAAGTGTATCGACTTTGCAGAAATACACATCTGCCATACGTCAACTCACTTACGGAACTAGTGCAGATATGTTCGATGAGTATCTCCATGTAAGCAAGCATACTAGACGAGATTGTCTAGCTAAATTCTGTCGGGCATTAATCGAAGCATTCAAGGATACATACTTCAGAAAGCCAACGACTGACGACCCCCAAAGGTTGGTGAACATGCACGAGCGAGGACATGGCTTCCCGGGGATACTAGGAAGCATTGACTGTATGCACATGCAGTGGAAGAATTGTCCAACAGCTTGGAGAGGACAATACACTAACGGGCATATGGGCACGCATCCGACGATAGTGTTAGAGGCCGTTGTCGACCAACGATTGTGGATCTGGCATGCCTACTTTGGTGTCGCTGGTCGAACAATACCTCAATGTGTTGAACGAGTCTCCATTGTTCAACAATTGTGTGTCGGGCGAGCGTCGAATGTATAGTTCACGGCCAACCAGCGTCGGTACAATATGGGGTACTATCTTGCAGATGGAATCTACCCTTGATGGCCCGTGTTCGTGAAGACTATCACATGTCCGACAACGCCGAAGAGGTCATTGTTTGCCCAAAATCAAGAGGCGGCGTGGAAAGATGTGGAGCGTGCATTCGGAGTCCTCAAATCACGGTGGGCTATGGTGAAGGGAGCGGGCCGTGGATGGCACTGTCCACTAACCGTCGACATCATGTATGCATGTATCATAATGCATAACATGATCGTTGAGGACGAGAGAGAAAATGTCATAGAGCGACGATGCAAGCTCCAGCACCGCTAGTAACCACGTTGTCTCCGACCCTCCCGTGTAGGGTGTTCCTCCCGACCTGCACAATGTCATGGCCCGTTCAGCTGCGATGTGCCAAGAAGAAGCACACACTTCTCCTCCAAGCGGATCTAATTGAAGAAATTTGGACACGCACCAACGTTTTCCAGTATTGACGTTTTTTTATGTTTTTTTTAAATTTTCTATGTTGTAATTTTCAATTTTCGAATGAAGAACGAATTTTTTGTGTTTTTAATTGTTCAACGTTTGTTATTTCACGTGTAAAAATAGGTTGTAAATTGTGAATAGTACAATTTAATAGTTTTGGTCTGGATGAGGCCTGAATGAGGCCCGCAGGTTAGAGGAGTTGTGGCCTGAGACTGAAATTTAGGGGAATGATGGCGTGAAGGGGACTTGGAACCTGAAACCGGAACAGAGTTAAGGATGCTCTTATGTCCGTAATTTAAAATCTCATTTGCTTTTTTCCATTTTAGGTAATGGGATTCACCATTCACCTAACTTATATTACTCATATCATATTGCATTATAAAATCAATGTATAAAAGTGGAGTTCACATTTCTCTAACTCATATTTACATAATTTTCGTAAAGTTGAACAATTTATTAAAATCATGGCGAGTTAAAATGACACTATAAATGAGTCAAGGACTAAAGGGAGTAAAGTTTATCTTATTCTACTCCTTGTGTTGGGGGAAAACAGTAACACAAGAAGCATCCTTGTTTCGTGTGATATGTTCACACTCATTCTCTCTCCATAATCATTCTTCTTCACCAAGTTTCCACTGAAGTAGTACTGTATTTAGCAGCCTTCAGCAATCCATATTACTACTGCAAAAATGGCGGAAGAAAGGTCGGAGATAGCCTTCTTGGACGTGGAGACAGCTGTTCCCACCCGAACGGGCCAGGGCTTCGCCATATTGGAATTCGGAGCCATCCTCGTTTGCCCCAGGAAGCTGGTCGAGCTTCAGAGCTACTCCACCCTCGTCCGCCCCGCCGACCTCTCCCATATCACTTCTCTCTCCGTCCGCAGCAACGGCATTACCAAGGACGCCGTCATTTCTGCTCCCACTTTCGCTCACATTGCAGACATCGTTTACGACCTGCTGCACGGTAATATTCCCCTTTCTACGCAATTAGGGTTTCATCCAATTGCTGCAATTTTCCATTGTCGTTTATTTCATTTCTACACTCAGGAAGAATATGGGCTGGCCATAACATATTGCGCTTTGATTGTGCTCGCATACGAGAGGCATTTGCCGAGATTAACATGCCACCTCCGGAGCCTAAAGGGACTATTGATTCCCTACTGCTGTTAACGCGAAAGTTTGGAAGAAGAGCTGGTGATATGAAGGTTGATTTTTTCTATATGCTTCCATCACCATTGGATAACACCAGTCTTTGTTTCTTTTAGTTAATTCTGATCTGTAGGAAAAATCAAGCATTGCTCGTCTTTTATGCTTGTCAAGCTCTTTTTGCCGTTTCTAAAAAATTAGATTTGCTCTGCTTTTGATGATTATGTGAGGATGCTTCATATGTTTATTGAGTAATGATACTGAAATTTGCTCCCAGATGGCAAGTCTTGCAACTTATTTTGGGATTGGGAAGCAAACACATAGGTGAGTGCCATCTCTTTGTTTTCAATATTATGTTCTTATCTTTTACTTTTTAAGATTCACGCTTTTTTACATCTGGGCGTCCCGAGTTGAGAATACTTTTATTTGTCCGAAAATGTTTTTCAACATTGTGATAGTAAAATATGTGGCATGCTTGTATTGATCTACTCATTTGATTATGAATGAAGACATTTTTAATAAATAAGGATGATTACAACTAATTGCAGTTTATTTTCCCCATGGTTAAGTACTACTAGTAATTTAAGATGCTCAGATAGTAAACTTTGGACACATTGTTTTTTTTTCTTGACATTCCAAGATCCAAGAGGCTTGTGATGTTGTCTTTCTATCCATGAAATTTTACTTAACTTGCAATTTGATGCTATTCTTCAGGAGCCTGGATGATGTACGCATGAATCTTGAAGTCCTTAAGTACTGTGCAGCAGTTCTGTTATTGGTAATTTCTCTGATTTGTTGCTTCTATGAGGAACGTTGAGAGCTCGGTGGATTTGAGTTTTATCACCTATTTTTAATACACCATTCTGACCTACTGCATCTTTATTACACATAAAATGACATTATCCAAATTCCGATGGCATTATATCATAATCTTCTGAAGAGTAGAAAGGTGAAATATGGTAATAGTTGAACGGTTGTATTTTATGGTTATGTCAATAATACAACAACATGTGGTTAAAATGACTTCATAATCCTGGCATTTGGAGATATGGCCAGAAACCTAGAATCTTGATTATGTTGCTGTGTTTAACTTGCAACAACTAACTGGAATTTCCTCCAAAAAAACGAACCTCTACTTTTATGAAGTGAATTCTTACAGGAGGCACATTCTGTTCCATGGAAGCTTGTTTATGAGATAATGCCAGAGCTAAAGTGCACTATTTTATTCGTTCAAGAGGGCGATTACCATACTCGCAAGCCAAGAGTTTTGTTACTTGAAACAGAAACTTGCTGCCCTTTGGCAAACTCTTATTGAATAATTCATCTACTCTACCATAACCTTGTTTTATTCTTTTTTCTTATGCTGTCAAATGTTTAATTGAATTGTTGAATCAGCTATGACATTTGCTCTTCACTTTACTGCAGGAATCCAGCCTTCCAGACATATTTACTGAGAACAGCTGGGTTTCTCCCAATGCGATCACAAGAAGTCGAAGTAATGGAAAAAAATCCACAGAGCAGATTGGGAAGGATGGACTTATCCAATCACCTAGTGACAAGTTTGCATATCCTTCAAAATCAACTATATCTCCAGTGAAGATTGAATTTCCATCAACATTATCTCCATCGTCAGTGAATATGCTTATGACACAAACAGCTGGTGAAGTGAATGGGTCACTTGAACCCAATGCAGCAAGTGTTGGCCCATTTGACTTGGGTGGGATGCTTGCGGTAATGGAGGAGCCTCTCCCGGAGGACGATAAGGAAGAAGAGAAAGCTGCCATAATATCTCAAGAGTCTTCAACTGCAGTAGAGGATGGACCTTTGCATAGCTGTAATGACTTCTTGGAGCCTGATGGAGTTTCAATACCTTTAATATCTGTTACTCTTGCACCCTCTTACCCTGGAACTCAAAGAATGCATATATTACACCAAAACTCCCCTTTGCAACTTAAATGTGCAAGCCTGAAAGTTCGCTTTGGATTCAGCACGAAGTTTCTAGATCATGCAGGTCGGCCACGTTTGAATTTTGTTGTGGATGCATCACAGAATTTGTGCAATATTCTAGACGGAGCTGATAGGCTAGCCCAGAAACTTTCCACTGATTCTGGTAGCTCCTCCGAGTGGCATCATGTAGTAGCTAGGAAACAAGGCTTCTTCAATTCTCCCACTGTCAGATTGCAGTAAGTTGGTTATTCTATGTTTTGATTTGCATTCATAAATTTACACTATTTTACTTTCCCTTTTTTTTTTAACTTGTTTGGCCTATATGCTTTCTTTCTGGTTCAGGAAAAGAATAATGATACTTTCAAATAGTATAAAGCTATCTGAATGCTGTTGCTTGTGATTGATGCTGATATAATTCAAGATCTAAATTTACTTTATGTAAATACACAGCCTCCCCACTTTAGCTGATGGCGAAATCAACCGATGGACAACAGAGATATACCAGAAGGAGATTTCAACTTCAACCGTGCACAGGCTTACGTTTAGTAGATTCGACGTTGCTGAACTGAATTCTCTGTTCAATCCCGGTACCTTTGTTGATGCCTATTTCTCTGTGGTTGCCTATGATTTTCAGCAAAATGCCGGCATCCGATTAGTGGCAAAGAAGCTGATTGTCACCAAGCTGATGATAAGTTAAAGGCTTAAGTCACAGGAATTCAGTACTGATGCTGTAAATGAAGACATTTTATGCTTATTAACTTGTCTGGCAAATTGTTTATTGGAAATCAAGACTACTGCTTACAAGTGGTATAGATGTTAGAAGTAAGATATGAGAGTAGCCTTTCTGGCTTTCTTGCATTTATAACATTTTATCTATTTCAAAAAGAGCAATGTGTAAATATGACATACTAACTTGGAAAATTATGATGGTGAGATATTTTCGACCATGAGAAATTTGAATAAATACGCCGAATTTGACCAATGCAAATTAAACCATTTGAAAAGTCACTCATATTATTAAAAATTGGAATAATACATGTGAAGAATTACGTAAAATTTTGGGAAAGAAAAAAATAAAAAAATTACAATGGTCATAAAGACACACAATATGCCAGATTTTTTTGGGTATTATACAACTTAAATGTCAAAATTACGATTTCACAGCTAGGAGTATTTTTTTAAAAAATTGCGAGATTGATTGAAAATTGACTAAATTTGGTACTTTTAGCAATTTACCCCGATATATAAATGTCAAATTTCATTAATTGAGAATATAATTATGATATTTTTCTATTTTTAACATGTACTATAATAATTTCCCAATGGTAATAAATTATGTATATGCATTTATTATGACTACATAAGATTGTAAAAGATATGCATTTATTTTTAAATATGTGTCATTTGCAGTTACAGACACTAATTAAAAAACGAAGAATGTTTCAATATTACCTTCATATGTCAATATTATACGGTGATAGTTTCCAATATTACCTTCATATGCCAATCTTATAGTGATAATAGCTATTCCATATCACACACCGAGTCACACTCCACATCTAAAACACAATTTTACCTATCGAAAACACGTCCATATCAATGTATATTACTCACGATATTGCTGATTATATACAGTCCGATATTTAAAATCTCGGGTAGCTTACCATAAATAGTTATTTTAAATTCATACTTTTTCAATTTCCTCAAATATCAATTGCTTTTTGTGCAATTGAAATATATTAGTTGCCATTTAAGGAAGACGAGTTGTTCAAGAATGTCTGCCTAATCATTTAATAGTAGTAGTGATTCTGTAAATCACCGGTCTTTGCATAACAAATCTAAAGAACACAAACGATATTAGTAATTAATTCAAAATCAATAAAATGTACAGAATCCCCCCAATTTATTGGAGATTGCCCCTAATTCATGAAATCTCAAACAGAAAAGAAAGAATTCTAGATTTGACCAAGAATGGTGGGCAAAGAAAATCCAAGACTGCAATTAAGGAATAATTAAGAACAAGAGTCAGTAAATTAATTAATAGTAATAAAAAAGAAACAAAAACATGACGCGTGAAAATCCATTCCATAAAGCAGCCACCTTGTCGCCTGCATTGTTCGTCTTCGTCGTCATATTTTTAATTCCCATAATTACTATTCAATTCCAAACAGACCCCTCAAATTTCCATTCAACAATTCCAATCCTCCAATTAAATTCATCGAAGAAGCAAATAAAAAAGGAAAAGAAGAATCGGTGCGCCTGCAACATTCCTTCCTCTTCTCCAAATTCACACTTTTTATATTATTATTATTATTATTATACAGAGAGAGAGAAGTGTGTGAAAGGAACACTGATTTTGATTGCGTGCATGCCAATTTTCTGAAGTACCAACCCCAAATTCCTACTCCTCATTAAACCCTACCAATTTCTCACTCTAATCCGAGTTGATGGGATCGGGGGGACCATTCTCCGCTCAGAAACGCCTTCCGACGACCAACGGCGGAGCGCGGGGGCGGGGCGGGCCTCTGCTGCTGCGGGGGCGGCAGATCAATAAGACGCTCCACAACATTAAGATCACTATCCTCTGCGGCTTCGTCACGATTCTCGTCCTGCGCGGCACAATTGGGATCGGGAGCCTCGTTACCTCCGAAGCCGACGCCGAGAATCAGCATCTGATTGAGGAAACCAATCGGATTCTGGCGGAGATCCGATCCGATAAGGACCCGAGCGACCCGGACGAGGGGCAGGAGCGGTTTCTGAGCCTGAATGATACTTTCAGTTTGGGGCCGAGGATCAGCAAATGGGACGAAGATCGTAAGGTATGGCTTGAGAAAAACCCCCAATTTCCGAATTTTGTTAAGGGAAAACCTAGGATTTTGCTAGTGACTGGCTCGCAGCCGACTCCTTGTGACAATGCAATTGGCGATCATTATCTATTGAAGGCTCTGAAAAACAAGATTGATTACTGTAGGATTCATGGAATTGAGATTTTGTATAACATGGCTCATTTAGATAAGGAAATGGCAGGGTATTGGGCTAAATTGCCGCTGCTCCGCCGCCTGATGCTGTCGCATCCGGAGGTGGAGTGGATTTGGTGGATGGATAGTGATGCTCTGTTCACAGACATGGTGTTTGAGATTCCGGTTTCCAAGTATAAGGATTACAACATGGTCATCCATGGCTACCCTGATTTGCTCTTCGATCAGAAGTCGTGGATTGCGTTGAACACGGGCAGTTTCCTGTTCCGGAACTGCCAGTGGTCGTTGGATTTGCTGGACGCATGGGCGCCAATGGGGCCCAAGGGTCCGTTGCGCGAGGAGGCTGGGAAGATCCTGACTGCCAGTCTCAAGGGGCGGCCCGCGTTTGAGGCGGATGATCAGTCTGCTTTGATATACCTGTTCCTTTCGCAGAAGGAGCGGTGGATGAGCAAGGTGTATGTGGAGAATAGCTTTTACTTGCATGGGTTTTGGGAGGGGTTGGTGGATCAGTACGAGGAGATGATTGAGAAGTACCACCCAGGATTGGGAGATGCGAGGTGGCCGTTTGTGACGCATTTTGTGGGGTGCAAGCCCTGCGGTAGCTATGGGGATTATCCGGTGGAGAGGTGTTTGAAGAGTATGGAGAGAGCTTTCAACTTTGCGGATAATCAAGTTTTGAACTTGTATGGGTTTAGGCATAGGGGGTTGGTGAGCCCAAATATTAAGAGGATCAGGAATGACACTGTTGCTCCTTTGGTGAATGTAGATCAGTTTGATATTCGGCATGCAGCTCGCCACACTACTGAACCTCAGAGCTAGCTACCCCGCCGGTCGCCTTTGAGAACATCTTGCAGGTAATTATCTGTTTGGCTTTTGAGTTTGATGACATTCTCTGTTTCAATGTCCTTTGGATCACTGTTTACTTGCTTGATTTGGCTGGTTATACTATTTACTAATCTTGGAAGTTTTTTTTTTTTTGTTTTTTTGGTACTTGATCTGGATTTCATTCAACTATACATTGCTGAATTGTTCAAGATTATTGTTCTGTATGAATGACTGAGTTGTATACTTGCATGTTGTCTTGCAGTGTACGGCTTTCATCCACAAGGAGTGGATCGGTTCAAAACCACAGGGAGGTATTGTTGGACTTGGACATGTAAAGCAAGAAAACATGGGAGGTTCTTTAAAATAGTTGTTTGTTTTAGCCTTTTTCATTAGTTATAGCCTCTAATAGGTAGTGCTATAAAAAAGTTGGCTTCGGATGCGAACAGATTGAACTAGTACCACATTATTATGAAATACTACATGATATAAAGATGAAAGTTTTACTATATAACAGGCACAAATTACTAGCTCTACAAACTCAAAGATGGCATCTTTATATGATCTCCGTGTTTGATGTACCTTCTTCTCATGTATTCTGTTAGCTGGACTTGATAAGATTCGAGATATATGTACTATTTGGTCTTCCCTTTATGTGTGACAAGTGACAACTATTTGTTGATAATTTCTGGACATGTTAATCCTGAAGAAGGAGAATTCTGAAATATTTTATTGGTAAAAAGAAGTTTCTTCCTCGTACTCTCACTTTTCTTGTACTGTTAGACAATGACAGGTAGATAAAGATTAAAAAAAGGATACAATCATTCAATGAGTACTCCATACCCCACCTTCCCATTACATACACCACACGTTATTTTAGGCAAAGATTTTTAGACAGTGGTATTTAGTGGTCAAATATAAAGATAATAAAGTACTAATAGAGTGAAAAAATAGAGAATAAAAGTAGAATTAGGACAAAAATAAAAGAGAAATGGAGGAGTTTTCTTTGCCAGAAAAAAAATGTGTTATCTATAGTTAGACGGCTTAAAAAGGAATACATTACACTTATAATGGGATGAAAGGAGTATAGTCATGTCCTTATTATTCATTTTAGTTCATTCTTCATTAATTTTTTCATTTCACTTTTATTAATTTTGATAATAGATTTAATATTCTACCGACTCATTTTTCTCTATATTATACTACTCTCATCCCTTAAAAATAGAAAATCCATTTCGGTCCATTCGTTAAAATATAAATTTTCTATTTTAGGAAGTGGACCACACAATCCGCTAACACTACTTACTACTCCATCAGTTCCATGTTAATAGAGTCATATTCTTTCTTGGGACATTCCAACACAATATAGTCATTTCTATATTTGGTAAAAAGCAATGCAACCTTTCTCTCATACTTTTTCAGCACTCTTACTTTATTCTCTCTTTATCTCTATTACTCCCTTCGTCCGCCATTAAGAGTCTCATTTATGGGCGGCACAAGTTTTAAGAAATGTTAAGGAAAGTGAGTGGAAAAAAGTTAGTGGAATAAAGGTCCCACTTGTGTATATTAGTTTTAAATGAAATGTGAGTGGAATGAATTAGTGGAAGGTGAGACCCTATTACCATTTGTGGTAAAAGTAAACCGGGACTCCTATTCGCAGACGGACTAAAAGGAAAAAACGGGACTCCTATTCGCAGACAGAGGGAGTCCTTTATTCACCCAACTTCATATATTAAATTCTCCCTCCGTCCCAAAATAAGCGAAGCACTTCTTTTCGGCACGAGATATAAGGAATTGATATTTAAAGAGTTAAAGTGGAGAGAGTAAAGTATGAGAGAGAGAAAAGTAGATGAGTGAATAGAGAGTAAAGTAGGTGGAGAATAAAGTAAGAGATATGATTTTTTGCTAAAAAGGAAAAATGGCTCACTTATGGTGGGATATCCCAAAAAGGAATATGACCCACTTATATTGGGACGGATGGAGTATCTATTCATTAATCTCCGTGTCAAAAAGATAGTATATCTATTAACATGGGACGAAGGGAGTACTTTTTCGAATTGAGATCCCATGTTGTGCTATTTAGCACAGCATGAGTTGTTGTCTCTAACACAATATTAAAATAATATATATATATTTAAGTTTTTTTTATATTATTTACTTGATTATTTTATTATGTTGTATCTAACAGCAGCCCCTGTTGTGCTAAATAGCACAACAGAGAATCCTCACCCGTACTTTTTTTCTCTTACTTTACTAAATATGCATTAAAACCCGTGTCATTTTAAAAGTTTTTATTTTTCAAAGATGAAATCATTATAAAACTAATGTATAAAAATAGTACTCACATATCACCAACTTTCTCAGCTCATTTTCTTTATACTCCCTCCGTCACATAAGAGTCATATTTGGCATTTCGGTCCGTTCCACAATAAGAGTCAGATTTCACTTTTACCATAAATGATAAGTATGTCCAACATTCTACTAACTCACTTCACTCACATTTTATTATAAAAGCAATATAAAAAAATAGACTTCAAATTCTACTAATTTTTCCAACTCACTATTCTTTACATTTTTTAAAACTCGTGCCGACAACAAATGTGACTCCTATTGTGGGAAGGAAGAAGTACTCCTTCCATCCCACAATAGGAGTCACTCTTATTGTGGGCACGGATTTTAAGAAAAGTAAAGAATAAAATTTAGGGCTGGCAAATCGTGCGGATTGGGTCGCTATCGGGTCAACCCAACCTTATCGGGTCCCAACCCAACCCAACCCAAAATCTCGTGTTCATTTCGGGTTCAACCCAAACAGATTCGTACGGATTTCGTGTCATCCAAAAAAATATCGGTCATCTTTTAATGATAGTAAGTTACTAAACAATATAAATGCCATACGATAACGACCGACATATGATATTATATAATTAAAAATTGATATTACACGATAAAATAAGATATTATAAAATTAAAATAATTAATTAAAATATTTTTTAAATTCAAATAATAAAATTAAAGTATATTAAAATTAAATCTAACTAATAAAGTTAAAAATAATTATTTTTTATTAAAATTTAAGTATGCAGTAATATTTTTTTATCATGAAAAATAATTAATAATAATATTAATCATATTTTTACTAATAAAATTTAAATTTAATATATTATTTTAATTAATAAAAATAATAAGAATAATTATTTTTTTCTTAACGGATAACCCAACCCGACCCGGCCAGATCCAACCCAAAATTTTCGGGTTCTTATTGAGTCGACCCTATAAGGACCCAAATCCTAAACATGCGTGTTCGTGTCGGGTTAACTTCGTGCGGATTCGTGTCAGATCAAAAATTGACAGTCCTAAGTATAATGAGTTAGAAAAGTTAGTAGAATATGTGACATACTTTTTTATTTTTATAGTAATAAAATGTCAGTGAAGTGAGTTAATATAATGTGAAACCTGCTTACTATTGTGGTAAAAAGTGAAATGTGACTTTTACCCACAAATCGAAATAGCAAAATGTGACTCTTATCATAGAATGGAGGTAATAGTTTTTTTTAAAACTAGTGTCGGATCAGGATGGAACACACTTATTGGGAAATGGAGGGAGTAGTAGTAAATATCAAGAACATGAGTGTACCCCTAAAAATGAGTAATCATTTGGCCCTAATATTCATGGCAAGACCATATAATATCATGACAATTGATAATTCTGTTGTTGCAAAGAAGCAGCTCCCCATATAGTGTTACATATACTCCCTAGATCAACAAGGGATAAACAAGAAAACAATTTGTACAATCTTTATAATACTTCTACTCTATGATTCAGCATCCAATCTCCTAAGAAGTGGGATTTTTTTGAATTGCAATCAGCATCTGATTCATCCGAGATATTTGATTCAACAGCTCATTGATTTTCTGCAAAACAAATTTTCTAAAATCAATTTCACTCGAGACAGCAAATTTCTGTTCACACAGACATTATCACAAACAGATGGAGGAGCTAAGCGCCTCACTACCCAAATTCCTGGAATACCTCATCTCTTTTTCTGATGATGCCAACGAGCCGCTCCCTGCTCTCTTCTCCGCCGCGCAGTCTCCTCCTCCGTCGGAAATACAGAAATGCCGCCAGTGCGGCGGCGAACGCCACTGACCGATAATTAGTCAACAGCGCCCCTCGCGAGGCGGTCAACGCACTGCGGAGGAACCGCAACAAGACACTCACCGTCGGATTCAACAGCTCCGTCCACGAATTGAACCATCCGGTTGAATCCGCCGGTTTCACCGGAGAAATCGGGGAGAGTGGCGGGGGACTCGAATCCGACGGTGAAAACGTGGAAGACGAGTTCAAATCGGAGTCCGAATCGGATTCTGAAAACGAAATCTGGCGGTTTCCGGCGTGAATTTTGTAGATTTGATGCGAATAAGGGGGTAATTGGGGAGAAATGTGGAGATTTTCGTGGTCGATGGGAGGGAAGACGATTGGGGGATTGTCGAGCTCGTGTTTTTTGAGGTTTCTGATGGCGACAATTGACCACGGTGGCAGCGGTGATATGGCGGCGAGTAGTGGTAGCGGCTCCGTCGCATCTCCTTCTTCGACCGCCATTTCAGCTCAACGCCGGAATTTCAAGATTTGTTTGTGCACTTTTTTGATTTGTTATCACAAATCTATATACTACTATTGCATTAAAAATTTTAAATACAGTTTACCAAAATTTTAAAAAATTACTACTACTTTAATTTGGCCGTTTTTAGCATAAAATGTTGAAATATACTATTTATTTATTTTTGAGGCAGAAATAATGAAAACAATAGAAAATGATAGATAACAAGTTAAAGTAATTAATTGCAACATTTTAATCAGTGAAATAGATCTTGAATTTTATTGGGAAATTGGTCTCTAAAATCATGAACTTTGTCTAAAATTTGGTATTTCCCATGAACTTTGAAATTGGTATATAATATCACGAACTTTGCATTTTGTTTGGTATTTCCCACGGCATGTCTATTACTATATTTGACTAACTTACGAGGCTTTTTTATCATACTTCACACAATTAAATCAACGTGATTTTTAACGTAACTTTTTATCCTACATGTTATGAACTTAAAAAGTGGTTCAAAATATTATAATACATATCACGGTTGCCTACGTTAAATAAGATTTTGATGAAAATATCTTATTTGAGTGAGTTTGGGAAATACCAAACAAAATGCAAAGTTCGTGATATTATATACCAATTTCAAAGTTTATGGGAAATACCAAATTTTAGGTAAAGTTCATGATTTTAGAGACCAATTTCCTAATTTTATTTTAAAAGTTTGCATTAATTATTAAGTGGATTTAAATCCAACATGTATTGGGCCTGGTATATCCAAATTACATGGGCTTTAGACATCTACTAATGGGTTAATGGGTCTACATTGTGAAAGCCCACTTTTAGATTTTTTTATTGTAGTCATATAGAGTAATTTATAATTCATTCGCAAATTATGTACAAATAACAGAAGTAGTCATTCATAGTTCTTTTTATAAAAAATGGTTGGTAATGGTTATTCATTTACTTTGTGGTGACTCGAACGGAGGAGAAATGTCATCTATCTATACATATATAGGGGAGTTTTGGCCATCTTTTTAAATATTTGTAAAATTTGGGCAAGATTTTAAATATATATTAGTTATGAACCTTTTTAATATTTGTAGATAATTGTGTAAAAGTAACTGTCATTGGATTAAATATTTGAGCCCATTAATTATTTTTAATAGTAATATAACATATGTGAAATATATTCATCGAGTTGGCAGTTATATAGTTAGTGGTAGATGATTGGGCATGATACTCAAAATATATAATAGCATTTATAATTCATATACGCTTTAATAATCAATAAACGTGGAGATCATAATTAGGTTAATTATGCCTAATTCAAATGGAGGTGTTTTTATTTGATAAATATAAATTTGTAGACCATTATTATCATGGTATACTAAAACCGATCATGGGAAATTAGTGGCAGTTATAATCTAATATCGGTGTGGGGAAATAATAATCAAATTAAAGGCTCCATGAACTCATTTTGGTTATAGGAGAAAAGGAATAGAGCAAAAATAATTAGGTAGAAACGGTAAATGTGGCTTAACTGATTAAAATGTGGCTTAACTGATTAATTAGAAAGTAAATGAAATTGGCGTTTTATAAACGTGGCTGCCTTTTCTATTTCCACCAATGAATCCGACCATTATAAATTAATACTAATGGCTAATGGTTATACAAGACTCTTTAGGTACTATAAATATGAGACTAAATTCTGACTCTAAGAAATTAGTGGTACATACAGCTATCTGTCGTGAATAGAGCAGCGAAATTGCTTGAGATTCAACTCCGTCACCACCATCTGCTCGACAATGATCTCCACGAGTGAGGGGTAGTTTTAATTGTTCACAACCTTGACATTTTATAGTACATTATAAATTTGGAGATTAATTATTTCATATGGATGTCATTTTAGTAATGAACGATACATATATTGTTAAGGTATGGTTGCTCCCTTTATAGTATAAATCCAAAAATATCATATTTAATATATGTGCTTTCATTATTTTTATCCAAAAATAATAATTTTCATACGCAATTTTATTTACGATTTTTCATTTTTTTGTTGATGGTGTATCACTTTTGAACTTGCATATGCTTAATTATGCGTGTAATGTGATTACATATTTTGTATTGAATATCCAAAATATTTTAATCAATATTTATGTGTTAATTTTAATAAATATTTTGTCATGACATTTTGGTTGAACTATAAATATATGACATATGGGATACCATAATCCAGGTGGAGGCACACCCGAACCAAGAAATGGTTTTGCTTGAAGTTCAGAAGCTATTTGTGAAGCTGGTATGAATGAATTTGCAAAACAGATCTTTGTCCACTTTTATAAGGTTTCACATAAAAAGTTTGTCATCCATTTACTTGCACGGCCAATCATCCGATAGTTCGCAAAGACTCCTCCAAATTGATGTGTTTCGACGAGATAAATCCACGAGATGGCCTTCGAGAAGTACTAGGCCAGCCGTCCGTTCGTCGCCATATTGTTATCAAGTTTCGTCTTTAGAGAAAAGGGGAAGATAAGAAATATATACCTTTGAACAAATACGAAAAACTCTTTGCACAAGGAAGAAAGAATAACTCGGCGTATTATTTTAGGGCATAATGAATATGTATATTTTCTTTTACAATCAACCACATATGTTTTATGATTAAAGGCCATCGTATAATATCTTTTACTAACTAATTTTCTATGATAAATAAGCCATCGTACATTAGTTTCAATTGCTTAGTTTATTTCATTTTAATTGATTACTTTAATTATTTATTTGTTTAAAGTTATTGGATTTATCGAATTGTTAACTCATTTAATGATTTATTAACTTAATGTATTTGATTCATTTAAGTTTTTATATTCTTCACAATTTTATTAAAATATTTTCCCCCCAAAATAGAGTAAGTGATCAACAAAGTAAAATTGAACTGGGACGAAGGGAGAATTTTATTGATGATGGCTTATTTGTTGGTCATGATGAGTATATTTTAAAGTTAAGGGTTTATGTTTAGGTTTCAAGGTTTGGGTTTTTAATGTATAGGGTTACTATATTGCAATGAAATGAAGCTCGACTAGGAAATGTCTCACCAGTGCAATCTTAAATTATAGCTTTTGATAAACAATTTCTTCAATCTCATTAGGAGAAGTAGTAATTATACATTCTTTAGTTTTTTTGTTTTGTTTTGTGTGATGTAAATTTGCTTTATTTTTAGTCTCACAGTCAGAGTCATTTTTCCATTTTACAAAAATAATGTACAGTATTATTTTCCACGTATTTATATTTTTACTTAATCATAACTTCCTTCGTTTGTTTTTACTAAGCGGGTCATATTAAAACTTAAACTAACAATTGTTACTATTTGCCATTTTTTGTAAGAAGAAGTAGAGTACCACGTATTATATTTTAACTTAATCCTAATTTCATTCGTTTGTTTTTACTAAGCAGGTCATATTAAAACTTAAACTAACAATTATGACTATTTGTTTTTTTAGAAGAAGTAGAGTACATACTCCTATTTCAAATTATAAATTATAAATTATTATGTGCTCCAAAACACGAATATCTGAAGTCATCGACCCCAAAATATCCAAGATTTATTGTTTAAGATAATTGATCTAATCAAGCATAAAAAAAATAGGTGAAGAGCCACTCTTTGGTACTAATATTTTAGTACTACTATTTTTGCAATTACATTATTATTATTTGTGTATTAACATTGACTCGTATTGTATTTTTGTAGATATAATTGGTGTGATTATTGACCCTGACAAGTTCATTACACAATTTAATTCTCGATCGTGAGGGATTGAATATTTTAGTTTGTAATAAAGATAGTGATGGTACTTGTGATTTTTTTATTAATGTTGTTTACAAATAAGTTTTGCAAAATGTATAAAATATGAAATATTAAATTGTACTTGTGTTAACTTTTGTTAATGTTTGATTTTATTTATGTTTTGTTTGTGTAATTGACTATTTTTTTTATATTATCACATTAATTGTTTATATTTTCATAATGTGTTTGTTTACTATATAAATGTAAATGTGTTTCAATTAAATTTGTTCACAACTTAAAAAATTACAACGAGAGAAATAAAATAAGTCGTGCAACGCACGGGCATGACACTAGTATCAATTAAAATTGTGTTTTCTCGTCAACTAGTCAGTCATTCATATTTAGCAAAGGACATTGCAAAATTTCCCATATACTATATGCCTATTTAACTTCATCTCTCTCATATACTATATGCCTATTTAACTTCATCTCTCTACTATATGCCTATTTAACTTACTCCATACCATCTTAATACCTAACTAACACCAACTTTCCATTAAATAAAGGATTCGGCTACATCATGTGATTTGCAAATAAAATATGTCCACAGTCCACGAATACTTAATTAAATTGGAGAGATTCTAATTCGGCCTTTTGTTGGCATACCAGAATTCAAAAGCTTCAATATTCGTAAATTACCAACCGGCTAGTTTAGTAATCGATTTTATGTAAGACGAAGACTAATGTTATTATTTTCATTAAATTTCTCAAGCATTCAGTATATTTCGGTTTGTCACGGAACAAATGACCGTATTGTTTGCTTAGTAGTTAGTACGGCTGTGAGCCTCTGATTTTCCTCAATTTGTCGACAGAATAAACACAACTCAACTAGTTAGTAAGATTCTTTTTTAAAAAACACATGTAAGTTAGGTGATTAAGTAACTCATCCAAAGGCCAAAGAGTGTCTTTGTGATTCTAAAAAAGATTCTTACCGTAACACGTTAATTGTTTGAGTTAAAAAAAATTCTGAATTTTGAATTTGAATCTTTTGTATCCTAATTTGTTAACACGTAGGAGAAGAATTGTATGCAAACTATACATGAAGCTTTTATTATAGGGAAAGATTCAAATATGAATCATATTTTGCGAAAGAAAATTATTGTCAATTAAAACTGTATGATTAAATAGTTTATTAAGTTCATATACTATAAACTAGTAGAATTAAATTTTTTTATATAATTATGTCGGATAGAACATATACTCATTTTTATTTGAGAACCTAAAAGATTAATACTATCAAAATACAAGACCCAAACAATGATATGATTCTAAGAGTGTGTTTGATAGTAGAGATTAAACGAATATTAGCTTATTAATCTTGACCCAATTATATAAAATTACTTAGATGTTTGATTTCTTTTGTCCCTCTATGAGTATCCATTCGAAATGATGTTGTTGTTCACTTTTGCCATTAATTTTTGACATTTAAATTTTGGTTTTGATTTAGTTTTTTTAGGAATTGGGCGGTGGGAAAATTGCCAGTGATATTTGGGAATGATAAAACTGTTGTAATTTTTACATCTTAATTTACAAAATACCTAAGCGGTCAAGCATTTCACTCTTATCTTAATTTAAATTTTATTTTCTTAATAATAAAATAATTAATTAAATTAATTTGATATCGCCAATACAGTACTGAAATGAGCTCTAAATTTCACAAGCATATATTTAGTTAAAAACATACCATAAAAAAGAACACAAATTATTAGTCTATGGCATAATTGGGATAAATGGTGGTTGAGGTGACATGACTATCTTCAAATACAGCCATATTTGACATTATCTATAATCAGGGGTGTGGCAGCGCAGCCACAACTTTTCATGTGGGGATATACATTTATATTCTCCCATAACATTATCATTTATCGCATCTCAACATTTATGGGCAAATGCCCTTTGGAATTTCTAGTTATTTTGTAATTTGCCAAGAAATTTACCCAATATATTATCATAATTTGAGATGATTAGTAAAAGAAATAAAGTATCGAATCGACCACATCATAAAACTACCATACTCAATATGACAAGCGAATGTGTATGATTTTTTCAATGTGTTGATGTTTCAAGAATTACTATGACTTTGGATGTCTTCTAATATTTTGGAATTTTGGCAACACATATATACCTTATTTGACACAATTGATGTAAAACAAACATGTAAGTTTACATAAACTGCCTCTTGGTTTGGAATAAATCTTGTGATTTTTTGTCGATTGTTTTGTTATAGACCATAAGTATTGACGGAACCTCGATCAATTGGTTATTAGCTTAACTAGATCCAGTTCATCAAGATAAAAAAAATCCACATATAAAGGGATAAAATGAGGGAGATCATGTTAAGTGAAAAACAATTACCAAGAATGAAGTGAGCTCTCTAAAGATTTACGTAGATAATAGTGATAATATAGTGAAAATGTGAAATGAACAACCAAAAATAAGAGTTAATAATCAACTTAATTTCGTCAAATATAATTGATTATTTTTCGAGCTGAAATACCTCTTATATTTCAATGAAATTCAAACCGACAATATTTTTCCTATTTCTCTATCATTTTCAACTTTTCAACATTCCTTATTTGAAAGTAGAAACATTCTATCTCAAATCCCATGAATCGAGCCCTTTGACGACATTTGCTTCTAGATGTACATAAAAATTCTCATGTTGGGAGCTTCCCTATCTTATTTTGGTACTACTTGATTTGAATAGTTGATGAAAAGTTTTTGATTTGATAAGTATTTTTTTAGTGTAACAATTATATTTTTCTTTTAATTTTTTTTTTTGTATTTTCTCATGTCTTAGAAATAGTACTATCTCATATACGCCTCATACTCATACGTGTGTTGAAATTGTCTACTCAATTATCAATAATGGAGTACTTTATAAGTTTTATTACAGTAGCTAGTTTCTTCGAATTTTCAATTTACTGAGAAACTTATGCAACTTCTTATAAAATGAATTTGCACACTCGCTCGTAGTGTCATTCAATCCATCCATGACTTATCAGAGATTCATCTATTCTTAAATTGATTCCTATTCATTAATCAATCATACAAGCAATGAATATCATATCAATACATAAAATAATAAATTCAGATGTCGGAATAAAAATACTCCATTTTGAATGAGACGAAAAAAAATACGCCTTGAATAAAAGCTATCCACTACAAAAAAACTTATTTTATAAGGATACAAAAATTGAGACGAAGTTACTTGTGTTGAATTTTTTTTTAAAAATAACAATTCTTAACGCAAAAGAAAGCATTTCTAAATTAAAAATAAATTAACTTAATTTTTCATTTTTTTAAAACACTTACATTTAAATCATCTAATTTTAATTCGAACATCAATGATTACTCTTTTTGCAGTGCTAGTGATAGATTTAGAAATATAAATACATATCTTTAATAGCATTGAAAAATATTTTAATGACTTTTCTTTTTTCGTTGTAGTGATCCCAATGCACAGTACTTCGTGGGACCGAAGGACGACGTGGCGCATACTGAGTCACAACATCTGGCCACTAATATCCTAACACGTGTCATTTTCACCGACGCCGCGTCACGCTCAAATACAATCGGCTGAGAATTAAGAGAGAAGACAGTAAAACCGCTCTCTTAAACAGCGGTGAAAATTTAGGGCAAATTTCAATTCCAGAACGAAACCTCTCGATCAAATCCACAAAGTCACCACACAATCACTGCGTGAGAAATTTCCATGGTTTTACATGCATAACTGAATCCACAGCCCATACTTTACCTCTGATGCGCCTACATTTTCATATGTAGGCGTTGAAAGAGAGAGAGAGAGAGAGAAGAGCATAGTGTAGTAGTGAGAGAGATACACGTAAACGAATACAGTCCAAGTGTATAACGAAGGATTCAGGGGCGAACACGGCGCTTCCATTCACCACTTCCGCCACAGTTTCCTTTCCCATTCATCAATTAAACTACTTCTCCATTGGTTATACGTCGCCCTCTTTCATTTGGATATACGCCCAGTTTTGTTCATTCAACTAATCTATAACTGATTCATGCTCTCTGTGGGATAATTAATCAATTGCTGAAATGGAGACTTCTACTGCTGCCGGATTCAGCTTGGAAGGGATTGATGATGTCCAGGATTTACCATGGGTCTGAATTAATATGCATCTCTGTCTCTGTTTGCGTGTGTGAGTTAATATTTGTATGCGTTTACTAACCGGTTGGTGTTGATTTGTGTAGCAGAATGGGGAGGGATCATCAATCTCATGGGAGCGGTATAGCCATCTCTACGACCTCATGCAAAGGGGAAACACGGCATTTCGTGAAGATCGATTAGATCAGGTTATCTGCCGCCCTTCTTGTTCAGCCCTTCATTTAATTGCGAATTTTTCGTTATCGGGTTGAAGGTCTGTATATCTGGTCTTGTTTCAAAATTTGGACTTCTTTGTGGAACACATCGGTCTAATGGTATGGAATTGGAAGAATGTTAGTACTTAGTTGGTGGTTTACTTAGATTTTCTGTTCTTCATCCTATGAGCCTGAGTGTGCATTTGCGTTCAGAGGGCTTTGGCCTTATGTTTTTGAGCCTTTTAGGTCTTATGCTTTAGGCTGTTGCAGGGAGGAGTTCCTTAATGGTGTTTTCTATTTTTGGTTGAAGCGTAAGTAAGCATTAACCCCCTCCTGTGGTCCAAGTCATGTAAGTTGAGGTATTAGAAGACAGGTGTCAGGATAAAGATAATCTTAATAATGCAAGAAGCACAATTTTGGTTCAATCATTGATTTGTATTTTGACGCAATGCAATGGGATATTGGGATGGTACCCCATACTTCTTGAATCTGTTTGACCCTAATCAGAGGCTAATGTGGAGAATTTTCCATGGCTAACTAAAGCTTTAGAAAGTTTACACATATGAAGCTGTAGATGATAAACATTTCACTCATGGGGAATAAGAAACACTGTATTTGGAGAATTAGGTGTTAACCTTGGGAAACGTGTTAGCCTTGAGAAACGTAAGAAGACATCAGCTTTTCTTTGAAAGTTCATTGACATTGGTGGCCCGAAATCTGTTTATTGGCTATGGTCTGGGTGTTGGTGGAAGTGGAACATGAACAATGTAGTGCCTTTAGGACTTCTGGAGTATTATCCAATTCTTGCTGCTTGTTATTGGTTCGTATGGGTGGTGTTTATATTCTGTTCTGATGCTCCAAGGTTGCACTTTTATTAAGACGATTGATGAACCAAGATAGGCTGGGGAATGATGGCTCAAATCTTAGGAACCTAGTCGTGTTCAATTGATAATCATCATTTTTTTGGTTACAATCATCATATCCTTTGATGCTGAGAAAGCACCACTAATTCCTATATTCTTGCATTTTTCATTTTCATCTCCATTTATAAGTTTCTTATATTAAAGGGCAGAGTAGTAGGTTTTTTCAATATCATCAGCCATTTGATCTTCCTATTCTGAAAATATAGATCATCCATAAATTTTTTCACACATAAAGATATATTCATGTACTCTTGAGATTCACTGTACCCTGGTATGGATTGTTCCGAGAGAACATTTCTGATTGCACCAAGTCCCTGATTTCCTTTACTTATTTATCCTACATTTTTGAATGGTGTAAGTTGTTGAGGTTTCATTTTTTTTTTCTGATTAGGTCCTTACAACATCCGGGGTTCTGTTTGCAATTGCTACTTGTGAAGTTATTGGGGGTCAACTTTAGTAACATCACAATCATTTTTACATCAAATTTGTTTGGTTTAAGCTCTATCAGGAGAGTGAAGACAGTTGGTGCTAGCCCAGTAAATTTAATTAGTGCTGTGCATTTAGTTCAGAAAATGGCCAGACTACGCATAAACACTGTCTAGTTCATATAGTATTTGTTTATTGCTAGGCATTAGTAAATTGGTTTGCCTTTCTGGATAGTACTCATGAACTCGCTGTCAACTTATACCAGGCAATTGAATTATACTCGAGAGCTAACCACATTAAGCCCGATGATTCTATTATTCTGAGCAACCGATGTGCTGCCTATCTCCGGTATGTGGTCCTTAACCATGATTTATCATGACAGTGTATATGAACAATCTGCCCTTTTAATTTGAATGGTATGATTAGGTTTCTGTTTCTTGTTTTTTTCATCTGTACCCAGGATTAGCCAATTCCTCAGAAGCAGGCCTCCTTCTGCTTCAGAACATAGGCCGTTGAATGGGTTGGATCCAACAACTCATGCTGGGGTGTGTACCTTTATCATAGTGTTTCTCCCGATGTTTACTTACTTTATTGAGATTTCCTATTAATGTCATGTTTAAAATATGTTTTAGCTTGCACTAAATGATGCGGAGAAGGTGATGAATCTGGAAAGTAATACAGCAGCCTCCCACATTCTTAAGGCTAATGCTCTTATTTTGGTAAGAACTGAAAAATACATGATACACAGGAAAAGTTCTTTCATTATTAGGTTTACGTACTCCTAAAGAGTTCACAATTGACAGACATTTATTGGCTTAGTAGCGATTCAAAAAATGACATCATACTCAGGAAAATTTCTTTCACGAGCAGGTTTACAACAGTTAACAATTGATAGATCTCTGCATCTAAACTTGTATATGCACAATTTCATCATATAGGCAATTTACTTATTACTTTTAGTTTTCGTGGTGCTGCATCTTGCTTCATAGTGTAATGTCATTCCTTATTATCTTCCTGTCAGTTGGAAAAGTACGAGCTGGCTCAAGATGTTATTCGGTCAGGCCTTCAGATTGATCCTCAAAGGTAATGTAGAGAGTTCCTTCTCAACTTGTATTTGCATCATACTACCTATATTTTTCCTATGTATAAACTTGTGAATAATCATGTAATGTTTCTGTCAGCAGCAATGCTCTTTCAAATTTAGAGAAGAAAATAGCCAATAATTTTCCGAGGAGAAGCCATATAAACCCTCAACGAACAGATGATTATGATTGCACTCTATGTTTGAAGTTACTGTACGAACCAATCACAACTCCTTGTGGGCATTCTTTCTGTCGGTCATGCCTGTTTCAGACTATGGACCGAGGTTTTATATCCTGTCTCCACCTTTTTGTCTGCCTTACTCCATTTTCTACATTGTTATTTTTTCAATAATTTCTATGATTCTGTTTACTGTTTATATGATGCATTTTTATTTGTATCTGGCATGTTATTTTCAGGTAATAGATGTCCTTTGTGTCGTACTGTTTTGTTTATTAGCCCCAGGACATGTGCAATCAGGTTAGTTTTCTACTGTTGTACTTGCTCTCATAGATGGATCCAAGCTAAGCTAAGTATTAGAAGTTCGAGTTTTGGCTCATATTATCAGCTGAGCTAAAGTAAATTAATTAAACATATTTAATGCTCACGGACTTATTTAAGCCTATTGAGTCGTTTAGATATATATTCTACTTCTACCCAAACAAATACTTATGTTCAAGCTCAAGCTTGAAACATTTATGTTAACTAGGCCTGCCACATGATCCTGAACAAGCTTTTAAAATTTGAGCTACGACTAGCGTGGCTCATATCAAGTCTTATTACTCTGCTCAAAGCTTTAGATTTTACAGATCCATACTATCAGCAAGCACATTACATATGCGACATGTATAACTTGTCAATTGATTGGCATTTGCAGTGTCACATTGAACAACATCATAGAGAAGAGCTTTCCAGAGGAATATGCAGAGAGGAAATCGGAGCAACATAGTTTGACAAACCCTGGTCCTGATTTGTTGCCTCTTTTTGCCATGGATGTTATACTACCGTGCCAGAAGTTACAGCTAAACATTTTTGAACCGCGCTATAGACTTATGGTGAGCTAGCCAAATTTCCCTGCATGCCATTCTTTCAACCGATTTTTTAGTTCTGAAGATCTGAACTCCCTCTTTACATTTTGTCCTATTTATAAAGGCAGTGATACTGTTAGAGAAATAAAAGTCTTAAGGGAGTCGCTATACTATATCTAGGAGTTTTTCCCATCTAAGAGAGTATCTTTTACACTTTTAAATAGGACCGGCACCTAACCTTTTATTTTTATTTTAAGTGGCAGATCAGCTTTTCATGCCACCGGCCCACCCTAATATAAAAATACGATCTCCATAGAGTAGCTAAAAGAGATTTCGCTGCTTATATCTGAAATAACATGAATGAATAATTATCTGATCTTAGAACTTTTGTCTATTTAGTATAGTGGCTGACTGTTTTAGTTTGTGAAGCAAGTTGTTCTAATACTACCTCAGTCCTAAAAAATACTCCCTTTGTCCCAAAATGGAAATAGTTTCTAAGTATTTTTGAGGGACGGAGGTAGAAGTAATTTTGTGGGCATATTAAGTGTGTATAGGTTTAATAACTATCTCGTTGCTGGCTGATTTTAAGTCCCCCAATTTGTGTCAACAGGTGAGGAGGATAATGGAGGGCAATCGCCGGATGGGAATGGTATAATACGATGTTACCTGAGTTGTTTCTTCATACTTGAATTATAACAACTGTTAGGGTCCAATGTATATGCTCATTTATTTTCCTGCCTGTTATATGGTGCAGGTTGTGATTGACCCATCAACTGGTTCAGTCGTTGATTATGCATGTGAGGTGGAGATTACGGAGTAGGTGATTGCTAATAGTTGGACAATGCTCTTATAATTTCGTATTCTTCTATTTTAGTATTTTGTTTGAATCCCACCTTACTTTTTTGTGTGGGGAATATGGATTGCTTTTGTTGACACTACACTGCATCAATACATATGATTATTGTTCTGTTATTAATGCAGCTGCGAGCCTCTTCCAGATGGGCGTTTCTTTTTAGAGGTAAAACTATAAGCAAGCTACATAATTCTGTGCATTTCTTTCTACATCATTTGGTAACGGACAACTAATGGATGCAGGTTGAAAGTCGGCGGAGATGTCGTATCATTAGAAATTGGGATCAAGATGGGTAATTTCTCGCAACTTTTTAGCGACCACTTCATACACTAGCATAGCTTATAAAACTGATTCACTTTTTATTGATCTGAAGATACCGTGTAGCCGAGGTTGAATGGGTGAATGACATATCTCCGCCAGAGGGAAGTGAAAGAAATGATGTGAGTACTAACTGATACTATTTGAATTTCCTTGCATGGTGTCCATAATTACCCAAAATAAATAGGAGTACAACCATAGTAGAACAAACATTATTATCCTCATTCCTCCAGTCGACAATTGATTGTTATGCTTCAATTGTCGCCATCTTCTCTGCTTTTTCATTTTCTTAAAAGAAGTTTGTTCGTCTCATCTTTTACAGTTGCTGGAGATGACAAATAAGGCAGCAGTTTTAGCTCGCCAATGGATAAACGAGGCACAAGAAGCAGCACAAGGGGGTAACTGCGATACTTTTTTATAGGATATTTGATCATGTTTTCATATTCCAAATCTTCTCATTAACTCCCGACAACCCCCCTACAGATAGAATAAGGCGTGCAGAGCTTTTTAAAGCCGAAGGATTGATGCCCCCCACTCCCACACGTGATCCTGAGCGCTTCAGTTTTTGGGTATGCTAATGCACATTTTAGTTGAATCATTACTGAAATAACATTGTCATGGCATCATTTGATGGCCTGCCCGATTATGCAGCTTGCTACATTGACAAATCGTAGGCCATCAGAAAGATTAGAGCTCCTTCGGCTTAGAGATACTCGAGAGGTACCAAAGATGATTCTCTTCTTTACGTATTGCTTCCTAATGCCTCATTGCCGCACAAATAAACTGTGTTGCCCGTGTTATTGCAGAGGATTACAAGGTCTCTTCTCTTTATGAAGGCGGAAGAGCAAGGATGTAGGCTGCAGTGAAATGCTATTCTACATCGTGTGACATTATTTGACAATTTGATTGTTGGTATTCTTTCATTTACCAGCTTATTCATATTATTCATTGATCCACACAGCAGTGGGATCATACATACCTTTCAAATATGGGAAATGGGAAAGAGATACAGCAAGGAACCATAATCATGGATGTTATCGTATACTGTAAAAATTAAATACTACAACTGAATTACTAGTTTCTAACATGCAGTAAATAGTACATCAATTCCATTTTTGGTGTGTATCATTTTGCCTGCTGTTTAATTCCATTCACTCAATGTATCAAGATTACTGTTTAAGTCGATTGTAAAGTCATAAACATAGCAAGATTGAGCAGTTATTTCAATCGTTGTAATGCTTCTTGCATTTTATATTTGAGTTTGCAAGGAATTTAAAGTAAAGTATTCACGTAATCAGACAGGGCTGTGAGTGTTATGCACAAAAATACTCGCAAGTATATACAAATGCCAGTTATAATTTTTTGCATTTCCAACACAAAAAAAATCCTAACAAGTGGTATAAGTAACCTTGCAAAATAGTACTAATATCTACATCGATGTCACAAACTTTTTGTCGGAAGTTAACATGCTAATGAACTCAAGCCGCATCATGAAATAGGCGCAGAAATCCAAGAACAGGAACACAGGACCACTGAGCCTCTGCAGATCAAGCACATACTCCACTTCGCTGGTTTTGTAAAGCTGTCATCACATCAAATGAAAGCGAAATTATTGTCGGGACGTGCATCCTGATATACATATATATATATGGAAATATCTCGAATAAGCCCAACCTGTATCTCGAACTTCACAGCAGAGCTTGGTTGCGATCCATTTGAGCTGATGGAAGTTGTGCCATTAGCATAATGGTTGTCATTCATGTGGTTACTAGTGGAATTGCTGTTTAGGCTGTGAATGCTGTGAGTGAAGAGGCATTTCATGTTATAGTGCCCGACCTTCTTCCACCTGACATTTAATACTTGCAAAGCTCCGAGAATCTGGGTCATTATTTCACCTGGACGTGCTGGGGACTGGAAAAGCAGCAAACGTGAGAACTATGGCACATGACCAAATGTACTACTGCTAGAACTATATATGCTTGTTACTAAAATATTTGGGCGCGTGCAAGTTTCGACTGTACAGCTGTTCGCAAACACAAGTAAAAAGACATTGAATTTCATAATTTTAACCTGTATTCCAACAGCCCATTGCTTCTTTCTTGAGATCCAGGGTGATGAATTCCCGTCAATTGGAAAGGCTTGTGCATTAGGATCTGAATAAGGTCCCGAAGAACAAATTTCCTGAAAGAAGAGACGAACAAATTTCCATGCATGAAACATAGAATAACACAAATTTCAGTAAATATTTAGCAAGTGCAGTCTTCTAAATTTTTAATCGCATAAGCATCACCATCTATGACATGCAAACAATATAAACTGTGAGACTTGGAAAACGCAAAACTTCGAAAAAATCTTTGCAGAGAATAATAGTTCCATATACATATGCAAAAGAGAAAAAAGATATGACTACCGTGGACTCTTGGATGTTAGCACTGAGGTAGCCAGTTGCATTGGGGGACCGCTTGTCCAATAGTAGATAATATGCAACAGTAGCCTGCAGAATAAGGCCATAATATTAACAATTTATAAGATTTAGGATTAAAATAATTCAGATATTTATGTAGTTGTTTACATCATTTTGCAGCCTGCTCTGCAGTGAATCAATAAGCTGGCCCCTCTGAAATCCCAATCTAAGAACTTCTTGGATGATCTCATCATCAAGCTGCAAGAATAATCAAACTGCATCAGTATTACCGGTGCACATGAATTGGGAAACTTGATCTCTGTGGTCAGCGTCTGGAAGGATAATAGAAATGTAACTCCAAACGTTTCTGGGCAAGCAAGATGTTAGACGCCGTCACTAATCAATTGATTGCTTAAACAAACTAAAATGTAGGTGGTAACAAGATGTTACACTAGGATAATGCATATCAAAGGGAAAAAAGAAAAAAAAGAAGCAGATGCGTAGTCAAAGAACAGCTGAAGGAAAAAGTACTTTTTAATGTTAAAATCATAACAATGATTCATCTCATCGGTTATAACATCAAACAAATGAGCACTAAAGAGCTTTGGACGAAAAAGTTACCCTTTTCAGATGTTCCGTTGCATTGGGTGGGGTGACAGCTAAATAGCGAGGAAGATTTACTTTGAACCAAGGATGTTTTCGTATGTCATGAGTGGTTATCCTCTTAATAGGGTCCACAACCAGCATTCTTGGAATCAAATCACGAGCTCCAGCAGACAAGTGGCTTGGAAGAGTGTACATTCCACTCTAGAATTTATCAAAAGTTACTTATATAATAATATCTGTCTCGAACATTGTAAGCTCCGGGAAACATTTAGTATATATACCTTTATTTTCTTGAAGAGATTGGGAATGTTTTCATCATCAAAAGGAAGAGCTCCACAAAGAAGAGCATACAAAATTACACCGCAGCTCCAAACATCCACTTCAGGCCCAGCATAAAGTTTTCCAGAAACAACCTGCAATGAGCTTCATTTAACTAAATTAGAGCAAATAAAAAGCATCATGGCACAATTTACAGACAATATTATTACTATAGAAATATTATTCTACATATAAAAGCATGCTGATTGTACAACCTCAGGTGCAGCATAGTTTGGGCTTCCACAACTTGTTCTTAGAAAATGTCCATCCCTCATAATGTTGCTTAATCCAAAATCAGCTACCTTCACATTGCCTTTCCCATCTAAAAGCAAGTTCTCCGGCTTAAGGTCACGATGAACGACCATGTTTCTATGGCAAAACTCCACTCCTGCAATAATCTGCCAAAGACACAAATAGAATTCAGCACATTGTATTGACTGAAATAAGCTTAACACATCATCTGCACATGCAAGTCAGCAATAAGAGACCAAAAAACACACAGAGGATTCTACCTGCTGAAAAAAGTGTCTAGCTTCATCTTCTTGCAACCTGCCCCTTTCCACAATATAATCAAAGAGCTCTCCTTTCACCACATGCTCCATGATGACATATATATCTGTTGGTGTCTCTATAACCTCATAGAGGCGGATCACATGTGGATGCACAAACAATCGGCATATTTTTATTTCTCTTCTCACTGCATAACACCACTGACTCTTAGAAAGCTATAGAACACTTTTGCTCATAAAATGAAAGGGCAATGACAAAATGCAAACATAATAGCACCAAACTTGAGACTAGAAAAGGCATCTCCTCTACCACTGCAACAAGAGAGTCTTACACCTCTTTTATTGTTCTAAATGAAGCAAATGTTTTTACCCTTTTCTTCCATCTCAGGACCCCCCATCTTCCGACGATTGATGATTTTAATGGCCACCTTATGCCCCGTCCGAACATGTTCCGCAATTTTGACCTTTCCAAAGGAGCCATGCCCAAGCGTTTTCCCAAGTCTGTAGTTCCTCCGAAGTGCATCCGCAGCCCCACCTTCAGCATCCATGTTTCTATAAAAACAATAACAATTCACTGAGACTAATACTTCTCAGAAGTCCTAATGCAATTATGTTACCCCAAATTAAAACAGGCACAAAACATTCCATGATTGAGCTATATGCTTGGTGTATTAAAACACAATTACTTGAGTATACTAAAAGCTTATCGAGCTAAATACGTGTGCAAAAAAAAATTCTATCTTGTTATATCATAGCACCTATGACCTATCAACAAACTCCTCAGCTATATATCCAATACGTGTGAAAATTCGCATAGTTTGGCAGCTGGGAGCAACATAATTTTTTAAAAATCAACTGAAACCCTGATTCTTATGCACTTCAAAGTTGGGGCAGAGATACTCTGCTTCTAGTAACCAAAAATACAAACCCAATTGATCACAAAATCGATCTACAAAATCATACTATATGGATTTGAAACACTGGACATCCACCTAAACTATGCGACGAAGAAAAGATTGCCATTTGCAAATGCATTTTCAGAAAATTGGAGCGGCAGATCAACTGTAAAACCCCGATTTTTAGTTAGAAATCACCTCTGATCAAGCAGGAGACTTACATGTAAAACAATATCTGTTCAACGCAGTTGTAATACTGAATTTAAGGGGAGAGCAGTTTTAGAAGAGAATGGAGAGATGAGTAAGCGTAAAAATTAGATTAAAAAAGAAGCAATTGGGTTTTAGATTAAGAAGATTAAGAGAGATATGGATATGCTTTTAGAGAAGATTAAGATATGCTGGCGCTGAGTCACACTATTTCTCATCGTCTTCGTTTTCAATGCGTCTTTACAAAATTAATGACTCCATCCTAATTTGTTTATAGATAAAACTAATACTAGTATGAATTTTAATGGAAATTAATAGATAGAAAAATAAACACAAAACTTTATTTTAATGCAAATTTCCATTATGGAAAAATCAAATCTTCTTTAGAAAGAAAACTTCAGACTAACTTTGATGGTCGTTAAAATGGAATAAACATAACTATTTTTCATAAATTGGTAAGGAGTATTTCTACATGATAACAATTAAATGATTTTTTTTTTATTTTTATCATATACTATGAAATTACGATACTCATAACACTACATGTTGATTATAGAGAAAGTTAACTAATACTCCCTATGTCCGCTGTTAGGAATCTCATTTATGGACGGTACGAGTTTTAAGAAATGTTAAGAAAAGTGGGTAGAAAAAAGTTACTGGAATAAGAATTTCACGTATATATTAATTTAAATGAAATGTGAGTGAAATAAGTTAGTGGAAGGTGAGACCGTATTACTATTTATGATAAAAATGAATTGAGATTTCTATTCGCAGACGGACTCAAAATATAAAAACGAAACTTTTATTTGGAGACAAGTAATTACAATGTGATAATATGCCTCGACATAAGCATAGGATGTCTAGTCGGCTCTACGTGGCTAGTGGATGATGTGTCAAATAAAGATATAACAATGTGCACATTGGTTCTATATTCAATTAGTGACAAATTTATTATCAAATTATAATCGATAATAACTAGAATAATATAGAAAGAAGCAACTTTTATAAATTGGGATCGACGTCTGATGTTGGACTCGTAAATATTCATTCTATACAAACATGATAAGTAGGGCTGGGGAAAAATACCGAAATACCAGTCTTATCGTATCGAAAAAATATCGAAAATACCGAATTTTCGGTATACCGTGACTTTCGGTATGGTATGATACCTTACCGAAAGATTCCGGTAAGGTAACGGTATGAATTTTCAAATACCGCGGTATACCGCTGCATACCGAAATTCGGTATATACCGTAAATTAAGGTATATACCGTAAATTAAGGTATATACCACAAAAATATAAACACAATTATATATAAAATATATTTTATATATTTTTAAATTATAAAATCTATTGTGAAATATAAATATAATTATGAATAAATTATATTTAATTTATTTTTAAAATTATAAATTATAAATAATATTTTAAAAACTCTAATTTTCTATTTTAATTGATGTTGAAAGTCAGGTATACCGCAAAAGTAAGGTATACCGAACTTCAGTACGGTATATACCGAAAATGAGGTACGGTATCGGTATAAAAATTTATCATACCGAAAATAAGGTATACCGAAGTTCGGTATACCGAAAACTTTGGTAAGATAAAGGTATGACTTTTTCACATACCGTATTTACCGTAAGGTATACGGTATGATAGTTTCGGTAAGGTATACCTTACCTACCCACCCCTAATGATAAGTATAACATAATAAAGAAAAAGTGTGATCCATGCTGAGGATAATATTGATAACAATGGGTCTTAATCAAACTTAGTTGATAGTAACATGATAATGATTGACTTTTGCCGTTTATTGCATATGAGAAAACATGTCACTTTTGTTGTACTATATTGTTATATATCAAGGTTTTGAGTGTCACTAAAAATAATCATGTAGATAGGTAGTTAGTTTGGGCTGAAATGAGGCCCATATGAAGCTCCTGATGGTGAAAGTAAACAATATAAAGCCCAATTCGAAGCCCAAATGTAGTGGACTATTTCAAGTTTTATAAATTCTGATGAAGTCTAATGTGTGCAGCCCAATAATCTTGATGAACAAATTCGACGGTTTAATAGTTTTATTTGTATGAAAATCAAGAATTTCATAGTTTTAGTTTGAATAAATACCGTTTAATACTCCAAAGTTTATGAATTTTTAGGTGTATGTCTTAACGCAAGTCTATTGATAAATCAAGCTCTAACATTTTAAATGGGTTTATAATGACATTTAGACTACAAAATTCATACCCGTATTGCCTAGCTGACAAATCTAGAATCTTTGTTAATTACACATGAAATGAAAAACTATACCGTTTAACAGTTAACACTACGATATTTGTTATAGTACATTTTAAACGAGTTCATAATAATGTCGGGGACATGTTTATGTCAGGTCAGATTCGTGTGCACCGGAGGTTGCACCAATCCTTGTTGGTTTCATCGTACATAACTTAGTGATTTTTTGTCGATTATTTTTCGCATTAAACCAAATTCGAATATGGGGCATAATAAAACAGTTGTTAATAATTAATTGTGGAAGTTCAATACTAATAATGATGTGATTTGAAGCTGCAGCTGCAAAGGTTTATTTTCAAGAAGATGGGATGTCGATCTCAAGTCTTTGTTCTTGTTTGATTTTAATTAATATTGTCTGATTAAAGCTCGATATTAATTTAACGCATTTAATTTGTCTAAATAAACTGGCATTTTCTTTTATCTGCTAACCAAACTAGCAACAATTTATAAGTTCTTCAATGTATATTGATAATTTGTTAGGGAATAGTATAGTGAATAAATTCATCAATGAAGTGACTGATCAGACTTAAACTGTTAATTTTATTTCTTCACATTTATTTATTATTCTCTCTTTTTAAGTTTTATGCTAGGTTGAGCTTAGAAATATACCGTGCTATAAAACAAAATTGAAATGGGCTTAATCATTTCATAATCGTCAAGATTTGTCGGTAGATAATATTGCAATTATTTGATCGATCTCATTATAAAGTATCATTCAAACTGTTCACGATTTTAATTAGTTGGTGCAAAACATAATCCAAAGTTATTACTTTAATTAGTGATTCGTCGTCTTCTGATAGAAATTCAAACCAAGCTGTCAAATAAATTATATAAAAAGAATAAAGTAGGTTGTGCAATGTTTATATGGTAGTAACATTATAGAATAAAGAAAACATGCATTTTTTTATATTTCCATAATAAGACAAATAATAAATCTAATATTCTCTCCAGCTCGTTCTAATACTTATTGTTTACGTTTACTCAGACACAAATCTTTTATGCTAAATATGATAATTAAGTAATGAAATCTTTAAGTTTGTATCTATCATCACTACAAAAATAACAATAAAATAATACTCATAATAGAAAGCATTAATTATGTTAGATCACGCTACGGATAAATACAGCGAAAACGATTTCATTTATAATATTAATAGCTACTGCTTCAAATTAAATATTGTGCATCACTATATTTTTTATTACTAAATCAAACATTTCACTTGATTTTGAATTAATGGAAGTGCTTAATTTTTTTTGTTAGACTTTAACCATTGACCATTGTAATTATAATACTACCGAGTTAAGACCAAGAAAACAATGCCCTAGTATATTTAAGACCATTTTTTTTATATTCCATAAATAAGAAACTATAATTGATAATTTGATATCAAAATTTGTCATGTTCCATCAAATATATATTTGATGGATCTTTGCTAGCAGTTCAAGGCAAGATTAGAGTTTGGAACTCCACCATGATTATAATATTCTTAATTATTCTCACACCAAAATTATGCTTTTCAATGTCACCTTTTATTCTTTGCCCCCACACTTATGTAGATATATATAACTTTAATAGTTGGCACACTTCCTCTATCACAAGGACTTCAATGTTTAAATATTATCACCTCTAGCCACTTCTCACTTAAATTTTCATAAGTTGCATTTTTAAAAGTGCTATTAACCCATACTTTCATATGTGTAATGTTAAAGTGAAAATTTTCAACATAAGGTAGTTAAGATTCTCCCTTAATGTCATATTTCTGGTTATTATCCTGAATTGAATTTAAATTTGAATATGACCATAATTACATAAGTATCATCCTACATAACTTGATTTCGTAAGACAATCTAATGGAAAAATTTTGTGTTCTAATTTTTATTGGCTGGTATATATCCAACCTAAGATTGAAGTGATTGCCATCTAATTGTTATATTGATCAAATTGGACATTTGTTTGTTTATTACATAATCAAGAATCTATGTATTGCTCAAAACTATGTAACACAACAAAAGTAAAGGCAGATTTCGATAAGATTCGAGACCAAAATGGGTCTTGAAATCGGTGAAGCTGATTGCATTCAACACGTTTATATAAAGTGGAAATGCGTAATCACGCTTTTGGATTAGGTGATCAAAAAGCGGGTTGACCCAATTCATATACTAAGATTACTTTTATTAAAGGAAAGAGTTAACAAAAGATTAGAATAAAGTACTACTTCATTAAGTTGAGAGACCAACCAAAGTAGTATTGTCAAATCAAAGTCAAAAAATCAAAATACTACCCACCGAAAATTTGCAATTGACATTTCAAATATTGTCTTCAAATTTTCAATCTATATTTACATTATTTAATTGCAAAATTGTTAATATATCTTTACTCTATAGTCTATACTAATTGATGAAAGTACGTACCCTCTAAATTAACCATTGACAAATGACAAGATATATTTGAAGTGGGTTACGTGCATGTTTTCATAATCCACACATATATCTCTGTTTATTTATTAATTAGTTATTGATTTAGATGATATATAATTACAACACCAATAATCAATTAGGTCAGCAGTCAACTTCTTTAGGCACCACATAAGCATTTTGTGAGTTAAAACTCAACTCATGTAGGAATTAGGTTCATGCCCAATACATGGTTTCTCAATTAAAAATAGAACAATGTAAAATTTTATTGTGAATATGAGTAGTTCTCCTAATTTGACTGTTCTCTACTATTTGTAATTAACTAGTAGTACAATATTTCTCTAAAAAAGAAAGGGGAGAGAAAATAGAAACAATAAGAAAAGTAAAAAAGAATGATGGGACCTTATTGTTTTAAAAGGAAAAAGGTTTGGCTATTATCAGCTTCAACTAATCAGGAAAATGGGTGTAATCTATTTCCTAAAATGGTATTTTGTCTCGGTTGGGAGAACTCAAAACACAATTTGAACTTTTTAATAGATCAATGTATATTGGTTTTCAAATAAAAAGATCTATGTGTGTTTGTATTTAAACAAACGTGAACAATTATTAAATGCCCAATTAAAATCGACACTGATATCTCACTTAATTACACCACTAAATACTGTTATTGTCCATAAAATGAAGATCTTATTCACCTTAAATAAGGAGATGTTAAAATATTAAAGGCCACGGAATAATTGCAAAGGTAAAAATAGCTTGTGCGATGTATTTAATCTACAAAAGTAAGTATATTCCAAGTAATCATAAAAGAGGTTGTTTTCTTTTTAAAATACAAGCAACTCAATAAAATTCCTAACTTAGATCCTAAGCTGACACCTGATAATGATGTTACATTTCACGGTGAAAATGAAAGATCTAATTCACATGATGTTATTGACAAAGAAGAAAAAATCAAACCCAGTATTATTAGTTGGGTTATTGCCTATTACCCCATGTTGTATATCACTATAAGATATTTTTGCAGGTCACAAAACACCTTTTGATATACTAGTCATATGTAGTACTATCATAAAGCTCAAACCAGAAGTAATGACCCCTAAAATTAACTAGTAAAATTTTCGTTGTGCCGCCAACACTAGTCGTATGTAATACTCTCTCCATTCACAAGTCGCAACTAGGGCTAACAATTTTCGTCAAGACACAAAATTCCAATACTAACATGCATAAAATTAATAGGTTTGAGTCTAGCCTTATTGGTTTCGTGTCATTATCGGATCGACTTTTAGAAATTCGATAATTTCAGGTTAGATTTAAGCAACCCATTAAAAAATAACTAAATAAGTATTAAGTATTATTTTAATTATTTTATTTAAAAAATATATACGTTAGTTTTATTCTCTAGGTTCGTGTAATCATGTTTTTATTTGTGTAAATCAAGTCTAAAAATCAGGTTTAATCATGTAAATATAACATTGGTTTAAATCGTATAAAGTGTATAGCATGTTCAAGTCGTTATTCGTGTTCAAATTTGAAGGTAGCATGTTGAGTTCTAATTTGGTTGAGGATTTTCTTAATACGTAAGTTTCAGAATATGCCTTATTAAATTGAGTCGTTATCAAGTTGATCAGATAATGACCTAATATGCATAATTTGGCATCCCTATTAGCATCTCATAGTCCTGTTTTGTGCAATTAGGATATCTGTGCTTGACTATCAGACTATGCAAGTAATTGCTTGGCATCCAAACTATTGGGATGGTAGTTAGTTGCCATATCAAAAATTCTCACCAGTCACACCAGGAAAACCAAAACACTCAACCCATGAAGAAACAACTCCACCTCAGCTAATGCCAATACAGTTAGTTCATAGCAGTTGTTAGACCATCCCATTCCATTTCCCTTCCCATCCCAATATCACACACACAACCCCCTCTTTTATACACTCTCTCAACCCCATCAATTCATCATTTCAATATGTCACAAAACTTCTACTACTACCACCACTCATCAACAATGACTAGTCCATCAAGAATCATGCGAAAATCCATCTTCACATTCCTCCAAAACTTCCACCACCTCTCCACCGCCCCGGCCCTCCTCCTCCTCCCCTTTGCCGCCTCCACCCTCCTCTCCCCTCCCCTCGTCGCCTCCTCCCGCCTCTTCCCCTTACTCCACGGCCGCCTCCACTCCCTCTTCCTCGCCGCGGGAATCCCCCCCCAATCCGAGCTCTTCGCCATCCTCAACCTCAAGCTCGCCCAAACCATCCTCTCCTTCTCCTTCTCCCTCCCCTTCTCCCTCTCCTTCCTCCTCCTCGCCAAGGCCGCCGTCGTCAAACTCCTCCACCACCACAACAAACCCCACTCATTCCTCTCCCTCATCTCCACCTTCAACCGCCTCGTCTCCACTCAGATATGCAACTCTCTCCTCATCCTCGCCACCAACGCCACCTGCTTCTGCCTCCTCGCCGCCGCCTTCAACCTCTCCGACGCCTTCAGCCTCTCCTCCCCGAGATTCCGGCTGCTCCTCTCCGCCACCGGCGCCATATGCTACTCCATCGCCCTCGCCAACGCCTACATCGTCTCCGGCCTCGCCCTCATCATCGCCGCCGCCGAAGATTCCGGCGCCGGCGCCGGCGGATTCAGCTCGATTTTGGAGGCGTGCGTGGCGATCCGAGGGCGGACCTCCGCCGCATTGTCGCTGGCGGTGCCGATGAATATGGCGCTCGCCGCCGTGGAAGCTCTGTTTCAGTACCGCGTGCTCAGCCGCGAAATTAAAGTAACTCCGGCGATGGTGGCGGAGGCGGCGCTCGTCGCGTATCTCTACGCGGTGGTTCTGATCATCGACACCATTGTCGGTTACGTTTTCTTGAAGAGTTGCAGAGAAGAGCAGCGTGATTTTTGCCCTCACCGGATTGAATTCATCAAGCAAGGGAAGGCGATGGAATCGGCGGTTTGAATTTCAGCATTCAATTTTATTTTTCTTGGGAATTAATAAAGGTGTGGATAAGTTTTTGAGTTAGAAAGTTTTAGCTGTGAAATGTAAAGATGAAGACAGATTCTTGGAAGAATTCAGAAATTTAAAAAAATGGAGTTTGTAAATGAAAATAGAGATGCAGAGTCATGTGAATTTTTTCAACTGCTTAAGAATTTGTGTATTGTTAATATGAAAACTGACAGTTGATGAACATACATATACTTTGGTATTAATATGTGTAACATTATTAAAGGAATTTGATGCTATTTGTGGCTATTAAAACCGCAAATGTTTTACCATATCAAATTATCAATCATGAACAAGTTATATATGCTACACTGCCTCATTAATATGCATTATGTGTGTATTTATGATTTCATTGAATATAGTGATCATAATAAATTTGTACTATAGATTAATCAAATATCTCTGTACATAGTAGGAGTATATGTTTTTATTTAGAAAAATGTGACATGATCAGGATTCATCAAATATGGTCCTTCTCCAAGTATGATCAATTTAATGTGCCATGTTTCTTGAAAATTACTCTTTCGATCCCCTTGAAAATAGTCCATAATTCATAGGTTCTGTCATACTCCTATATTTTAACGCGGAATCGGTAATTAGAAAGAGAAATAGAAAAAAAATAATTGAAATAACAGTGTAAGTTAAAAAGTGAGACTGGCATTTTTAATAGTGTATAGTTATATTTTGAATGGCGGTCTCTAGTAATATAGGTTGTAAATTAAAATATGTATGAGGGCAATAACATAATGTATTGTAAAAAAGTTTCGAAAAATACTATTGGACGATCCAAAATGAAAAATGAAACTATTTTTGTTGGATGTTGAGAGTAATAAAGTTAAAGACAATTGCCCCACTATCTGTTTGACCCTTCAATTTTATTTTTAAAATTGAAATTAATAACATTTGTGAAAAAAAGAAATTATAGAGCATATGTAACGTTGAAGGGAAGTTAAATAGGGAAGAAAGAGATGGTACAATTGAATATCGAAAATATAGTTATAAACAGTTGAGCAGCATTTTTTTTCTCTTATTGATTGCCCCAATGAGAAGTTTAGGTAGTTAAGACGGTTGAACTTATTTCATCAAACTAATTACTCAACCCAAGCCAAGTGGCTTTCAATTTTTATACTAACATATAGCTATATTTGTCATCACCAACATCCCATACAAGACTTGTACTTGCAACATAAAATATAAGATTGAAACACAAATGAAGCTAGATAAGAAAAAACAACAGATCAAGCTTGAAAACTTCTCACTAATGAATGAATTTATCCAATTCTTGAAAGTAAATGGAAACAGATGAGACCAAAAAACCTATGCTAGATTAGATCATCTATCTACAAATCTTAGACTATGCTCTTCTAGTTCTATATAATATATTCTCTCTACTCGGGTTCTATACAAGGATGCATTTCAACGCGAGGAGCCAAAACGAATTCTATAACTACACCAAAGAATTAGTGTTAAATCTAAGTAGAGGGTTAGCATTTATGTACAACTTTCATCTAGCGACCGGTGATTCAATGTGGTGATACTGAAAACCGGGAGAGCTACAGTTTTCTCACATAGAAACGAGCATGTGTTCTCATTAGTCCTTTTAACCTGCAATGTCGAGGGCTCAACACGTACCTCTAATGAAGAAATCTCCGTTGCGATCACCATCCCAACAATCACCGGGCTTTCTCAAATTTCCTTCTCTACAGTTTCAGGTTTTGTGATGGCTCGACAGCACCCTCTGCACCGGGTTTCCAGAAAAGCTGAGGGCTTGTTGGCTGCATCCTGCGGTGTATGCAGTCAAATATTGTAGACGGGCATAAGGCTGGGCGTTGGGAACAGCCATATGTGTCTCTGCTAAAAAGCATTCAACTCAGCGTTTGGCTCTCTTCGACAGGTTTAATCCTTGGGCATTCTCCATTTCAGCTTCCTTCTGGGCTTTCTTCTTTTCCAGTTCAGCCTGTTTGCAGTTTTCTTCATGAGCTTTCCGGAACATTCTGACAAAGTTCAAGAGGGTTGCAATGACTGCATAAATGATAAGGCACGGGATCAGTAAGGTGCTATGTGGTATATCAGCAAGGAAGAGAGCATATTGTAATGTTACCTTGCTCGAAAGGGCATCGTGCAGGGTCCTCACCAAAATACTGAGCTAGTGCATCTGCATTTCTCCCCTGCAAACAATAATCAATGATATCAGATAACCAACAGCAACCAGAAAATGATCTGAGACATTTGTTTAAAGAAATGTACCGCAATAGAATATAGAGATGTCACAGAGGCCACGTCACTCTCAGCAGTGGTGACGAATTCCTTCAATGTCTGAAAAAAAAGAATAAGCTTCTCATGTTAAGACAAAACATAACAGATTTTCACAAGATGAAACCACGGCCTCAATGACAAGTTCAGAATTACAATTTATACTGCAGAAGTGTAAGCATGCATGAAACTGGTAGAAACTGAAAACATATTGAATATACCAAAATACCTTGCGAAAAGTTTCAGATACAGGACCATCGTTTTCCGAAGCAGCCAATTCCTGCTTTACCTTCTCTAAACCTTTGATAATGGCTTGCATCTCTTCTGCCAAGGATTTCAATTGTATCTACACGAGGAAACTCATTATTCTTCAAATAATTCAAGGGGTTTTGAAATCTATCCAACAGATAGAGGATTTATATGAACCTTAGCGCCAGCTTCTAAGCTAACAAGATCTTGATGAAAGTCTAAAAGAGCTGGTGTCTTTGCAGCAAGCACCTGAAGAAAAGGTGTTTTTCGTTAACACAACGCCAGATTTACTGGGTATGCACAGCCTTTGATAATAAACGGCCAGGTCAAAAGAAAGTTTTAACAGATGTTGTAACATGAAAGAGGAAATATGGCATTCCTAACCAGCTGTCCAGTGGTTAAATTTAAACCAATTAAAATAGTTGGTGCCAGAACTTTGAAGAAGGTGATAACCAATCAAAAGAACAACATTTGGTCATTTTAATTGACTCAATTAGGATAACAATAATGCTAACTTCTTGGGGCATGAGAGAAATAGTAGAAGAATCATATAGATAAATACAAAATTAATAAACACGAGACAATACCTTACAAAGATAATGCATGAGTGTCATCTTGCTGTTGGATGCACGTGTATCTGTGAGCTTCAAGAGACTGTCTAATTTGAATCCAAGAGCAGAACCTAAATACAGAAACTAAATATTAAGCTTTGAATATGCTTTTAGAACTGAAAAAAATGTTATTCTGCAACAAGAAAAATCATGAAACTTTTCTAAAAATTTAAAGAACTATGCTAAAATCTCAAAATGATGGGATTCTTTGGTTCCGTAAATTAAAGGGGTAGTAGTCCAACAAAATTTCAAAAGTGCATAAATTTAGACCTTTTGCCCTCATTTCAATGAAGTCCTTGAAGTCCTGCTCTTATATAACTTGGACATGTTTTGATTAAAAAAGGTCCATACCTCTAGCAGTTCCTTGGTTTAATGTATTTCCAAGATATAAAATCTTCTTCATAATTTCTTTAAGCTTGAGGGAGCTCCGAACCTAGCACAAGTGAAGTTATGTCATTGAGGTGTTTCTGATAAATACATGTTGGCTAAATATAGAATTTCAGGCGTACCTCGTTACATGCTGAATTTACAGTGTTCAAGCTTTTCTTGAAATCAGAAGACTGAGAGTTGAATTGGATCTTGAATAAGAAAACCCTTAACTTAGATTCCACTCGTGGAACCTTCATCAGCTCCAGGAAAAACTGAGAAGTAAAACCCGAGACCCGTGAGTGATCATAAAGCACCAATAAAAATAGCATTACATGGCAGAAAGGGGAATCAGGAAATGAGGCAAAAAAAGGGGATTATATGCAGATATAATTTGTAAATGAGCTAGAAGTCTGAAATCCATTAATTAGTGTTCATGCTATGGTAATAGAATTAGGCCTATTTGCAAAAGGGAGGCAAAAAGAAAACAGGAAATTAATGTGCTTATATGCGAAAATTCTGTCACAATACACTATAGTCTATAGACCCTATACTCATCTTCACATATTGAATGTTATACCATGATTCAGAAGAATCGGAATAGGAATCAGAATATAGTACCACTGATTGCAAACCTATGAGGAACCTCAGAGTATTTCTCTTAAAATCATCTTTTCCATAAATAATGACTTCAAACTTGCAAGAATGCCTTAAGCCCTTAACAGAAAATAATGTCCTTAACTAATGCTTAGTAACTAAGAAATTACATGACCGTTCAGAAAAATAGGTGGACTAATCTAATCTCAGATTGCATGAGCACAAATTTCTCATTAAACCAGCTTAAGAAATAGTAACAAGATTCTAACAGCAAAAAGGATTAACTAGACTAATCCCTTGCGAGAAAAATCATCATAATGCAGGACAAACATAATAGACAAATAAAGTAATTTGGCTAGAGTTCACAAACCTGTTCGCACTTCCCCAAAGTCTCCTTGTCCCCTGTGTAGCCCTAAATAGTTACAAATACATTAGTTAAAAGACGATACGTTTTTTTGATTAGCAAACTGCAGAATTGCAACCAAGCTTCACCTTAAGAAGTTCCATCTCTTCTTTAGTTGGACAAAACTTAATGAGATTTTCTACTTGATCAGCATCCAAAATTGATTCATCCATTGCAAGTGCTGCAGCCTGTCAAGGTCATTCATCATGGTTATTATGGTATAATACTTTAAGAAAGTACACTGGATAGACACTAGGGATATATATTTCTACATAATCCTACATAAACAAGAAGGGACATTAACCTAACAATTTGGGAGCAAAGCGGGAATTCCTTCTCCATACAAGTTCTCGGAATTAAATATCCAACCATTTTGGCCTTAAATTCCACAAAATTGGAATCCTAAGTATCGCCATATAAATGTTAAATAATACCCTTCCCTCGTCCCTTAAAGTGGTCCATTTTGGTACGACCACAAAAACTAGTCCATTTTAATTTATACCCGACAGCATATTACCCTCAATATATCAACTTATTGACTCTTTCTACCACAAGTCCCAAGACTCTATCCACTCACAATACGTTTTAAATCATTACTACCACTATACTGAAGACGAGACCCCTTCTCCACTCACAACACAACAACAACTTTTATTAAAACTTGTGTGGCACTCTGTAAGGCCTATTTCTGAGGGTCACGGGGAGTAAGTGATAATTAGGGAATCGATTTACACTTTGTCATTTGCAAACGTCAAAAGGAATGATGCATCAATTATTCATTAACTTGAGTAGAAATGCAATGTTAAACAACTTAGGAAAGGGTATTGGCATTATTTATATTCTGTATGAAATTCAAATATTGATAGGAAAGATTTGAAGATTTGTCACATAACAATCCTTAGGCTGTTAACAATATGATGTCGATCTTCTAACGTGCACTTTATACTTCTATGACAGAACTATCTCTGAAAAACAGTTTACTGATGTAAAACATTCCAGTTTATATCAAGACAAGCTTCTACGACTCAGTTTGGTCTTCTCCAAAACATCATTTTCTAACTAACATTGTTTTCATTCATAGTTCTTCATTGTTGCTTACATGCCATTTTCACATTCTCAGGAAATTACAAAAGGCATCTTTCTTATATTAATGCAGTTGCATGTCAATTTTTAATATGCAAATGAACAAAACTATAGAGGCAATAAAGAAAAATGTAAGTACACAGAAGGCATCAAATTACACTGGTTTAGAAAGTAGCGCTAACTACGAAACCCTCTCAAGCTACATTTCACATATTAAACAGTTATACCTACAGAAATGATTTGTAAGGGACCATTGAAGAGAGAATGGGAATCAAAGCTTACCATCATGTCAGGAAGGGGCATTTTCACTTTTGTGAGCATAATTTCAGTGTTGTTTGCTCTCCTTAGGTCAATCTACAAAACAGAAGCAGTAAGATTGAGAAACATGTTGAAGAAAAGATTGACTACATGAAACTAGTCCAATCTCCATCTCCGATCCCACACTAACAAAATCCCAATGTTCATGTTCTTCAGCATTTTATCTGTCATATTTTTCATGAATAAGTAGCAATGCATCGTGTCTTACTGTTAGCAATAAATATTACCCCCTCTGTCCCATTAGTGTTGAGTCATATTCCTTTTTGGGCAGTCCCATTACAGTTGGGTCATTTCCGTTTTCGGCAAAATCCAATATACTTAATCTCTCTTACTTTATCCCCTCTCCTACTTTATCTCCCATTACTTATCTACTTTATTCTCTCTCTTACTTTAATCTCACTCCACTTAACTCACTAAATATATATTGCTTAATCTCCGTGCCCAAAGAAATGCATTAACACTAATGGGACAGAGGTAGTAGTAGTTTCTGGGCAGATATGAGAGATCAATATCAGTCATTAATCTGGCAAAGATGGGACTCTCAAGATCGAATGTTGTTCTCTTGTGGTGAGTTAAATAACACAATTTAGACTTATTAATGCAATATATGCGCACACCGACAGGCGACATGACACATTGTCACTATGAATAGATTTAAATTTCTTGAGATCATCAAGACTCTTCATCAGCTATTACATGAAGAAATTGGAGAAGACATTTGTCATTCAGTAAATCCAAACAATTCTTTAGTCATTTGCCTCTCCAAACCCCCAGGGAAATTATACCCCTAAAATGATAAAAAAAAATGATTAATATAACATTACCAGATGAACTTTTTCAGGCTTAGATCCAGTAGATTTTCTCCGACTTCCAGCTTTTCCTCCTGCATCTGACTTTGGTACTGTGGCAGAGAAAAGGGTCTCAAGTTCTGACACATCGAATTCTGGTGCCCTGGAGTAAGAGAAAAGCATAGCAGTCATTCATTAGCAGCAAAATGCGACAAAAGAGACAAGAATTGGAATGGAGTACAGAAATCTAGGCAATGAATTATTTGACATAGTGATGTTAAAGTGGTTTACTTTCTTTTCTAAGGAAAAAAGGAACCTATAAGAGATGCTAAAACAGAGTAATCCAATTCAAATAAGTCAACCAGTAGAGAAAGAGAAATACACTTGAGGATCGCCGAATCTCTGCAATTCTTCCCACAAGCTTCCTTGTAATACCCTGGTTACCTTGCTCCAATGAAGTGGCTTTAAGGTAGACCTTCGAGGTGCTGTTGCCATTGGACGTGGAAGCCCACGCCCTCTACCAGCAAGCAACCCTTTACTATCAGTTGCAGGTCCCTTTGCGCCAAATGGAGGAGGTGGGGGCGGTCCACCTCCTGGAGGTCTCGGAGGTCCTGGAGGTGGGGGCGGTCCACCTCCTGGAGGTCTTGGAGGTCCTGGAGGAGCAGGTGGACCAGGCACACGACCTCCAGGAGGTGGTGGTGGAGGTGGTGCTCCTCCTATGGGTGGAGGTGGTGGAGGGCCACGACTTGAAGGTGGGGGAGGTGGAATTGGGGCTCCACGTGTAGGAGGAGGTGGAGGTGGTGGAGCTCCCCGATTGGGCGGCGGTGGTGGAGCAGGCATTCCTCGTCCTGGAGGTGGTGGAGGTGGTGGAGGACCAGCCATTCCCTGTCCTGGAGGTGGAGGAGGTGGTGGTGGAGCAAACATTCTCCCTCCGGGAGGTGGTGGAGGAGGCGGTGGAGCAGACATTCTCCCTCCAGGAGGTGGTGGAGGAGGCGGTGGACCAGGCATTCCCCATCCTGGAGGAGGTGGAGGTGGCGGTACACCAGGTGCACCAAAAGGAGGAGGTGGTGGTGGTGGTGGAGGTGGGGAGGTGGAGGAGTAAAACGTCCACCATTTGGTGAGAGGCTAGGAGGTGCAGGTGGAGATGAAAGAACACTGCCCTCACCATCTTGAAACAATTCTGTAGGTGTTGAAGAAGGTTCATATAGAAAAGAATTAGCCTGAGGTGGAGGAGGTGGTGGTGGTGGAGGCGATTGCTGGGGTGTATCTGAAGGTGTTGGAGATTCTATGCTATTTTCAGCTTTACTTCCCACCTGTGAGGGTAAAGGTAGAGATGCAGCAGAAGCATCTTTAGCCAGTAATGCATCTAATGACGGTGAGCTAGATGCATGCCTGGAACGTCCTGATGCACTACTACCTCTGTCAGCAGTAGTGGTTACTGAAGATGAAGTAACAAAAGGAGGCTTAGATTTCCCTCCAGGCGCAGAATCTTTGCCAGAATCTTTGCCAGAAGTTAGTGATGCCGGAGCACTGTTATATCTTGACGGAGGATAATAAACATGCATTGAGCTAGTGTAAGAACCTTTATTAGTAGGTATCCACTTCGATACAGCATTTGGTTTTGCCACTCTAGCTGGAGTGCTCTGCGAATCCGGAAGCTTAGATTTTTTGTTGGTAGTGACTGCATCAGAAGCAGATCGGGAAATAGAAACAGGCGGCTTTTTAGATAAAGTCGAGAGGCTCCTATCAAACTTCGGCTTATTATTATCAACACTAGATTTCTGTTCCTGGCCCTGCTTTCCAAGATTCTTCATTAACCGAGGAGGTTCTTCGTTTCGCTCACTCTCTTCTTCATCTTCAGACTCATCACCCGTTCCACTATTAATAGATTTGGTTTCAGCATCAGTAGCTAGTTTATCAGTCTGAAGTCCAGACTCTACTTTAGCATTTCCATTACGCAAAGCACTGTCATTGCGTTCACGCCTCTGAATTCCCTCATCAGGTGCACAATCTTCGAATGCATGATGATCTGAATCATCCTTCACGACAACCTCCTGGTTACTCTCATTTACCTCAGAATTCGTGATTACTTCATAGTCATCAGACTCCGATTCCACCTTGCCATCATGAGTGTCCACTGCACTGCTGAATATCTCTTCGGCCTCAAAGAATTCCTCAGCTCCGGTATTTTCTGTCTCATTTCCATCATCACTTTCTGCTTCGTCGCTGTTTATAACAGAGCGAACAGAATCTGCGTCTGAAAATAGCACCTATGCAGAAGGGAGGGAAAAGTTTAACTCCTAAAAGTTCAGGAATAGACAAGCAAAGCATGAAAAACACAAAATCTTACCTCTGCTTTGAATTCCCTAGAGAACTGATCCTTGGAATCCCAAAGCACATCAGCTTCGTCACGGTTCAGCACCAAAATGTTTGACCGGACAAACGCTGTATGGAACATTACTCTAAAAATCATCTCTTCTCTCACTAAGTCATCCTCCAAGTGGATGCACTCAAGAACAATATCTCCTTGAACACGGCAACGGATATTAATTTTTACTAGCTCACACTCTTCCTGCATCCAAAAGACATAAGAACACCTTAAAATCGCAATCTATCCATCTATTTGATGTGAATTTAAGGATTGAGGCCTTACCTGTTGATAGAAGCGAATTTTCTTTTGGACTTTCGAGGTTGAGAACAAAAGCTTCGAACTTCTAGTAGATGTTTTTGAAGTAGGATCCTGACCATACACACGAACTACTGGCCGGCATCCTCTTCCACCATCATATACAGGAAGGATCCTAAGAATAATGCAATCCAGACCCAGAGGTGTATCTGACGGTGGCCAGTCCGACCCAATATTCCTTCTAGAGATGTACTGAAGATATCTGAGCTGAGATGGTTGGGGATTTAAAGGAGACAAGAGATGAAGAAGTTCTTTTGGTGCTTGTTTGTAGACCATTTCAAGCGTCTTCTGCTCGCCCGTGTACTGTTTCCTGTACAGAAGAAGGCCCGCAAGCATAAAGGCGAGCACAGGCCATCCTCCCCTTTCGCAATGCATCAGAAGCACATTCTGTTGGCCCTCCAGTGACAGCCAGCTCTCACTGGAACGCAAGAAGTGGTGAATCATCTCCAGCGGTAACAGCGGACACCCTTCATACTGCCGAGGATAATCCATCACTGTCATGTCATACTGAGATAACACATCAGATAATTGGCTCCTTCTTTCACCTTCTTTGAAGTTGAAAACCATAAAAGCAGCATCGGGGTAGTGGTCCTGTAACTGAGCAACAATTCCATTCATATACGTTCTGTACTCATCCTCGTCAAGTACATCGGTGGAGAAGCAACAATCAAACACTACAGTCAAAAAACATCAAATGGCATCAGCCTATGGTACAATATACAAGTCTAGCAAGCATCCATACAATCATAAAATTATAATCACCAAAATCAACATCATTTTCCCAATAATTCACAAAAATGGCATTCATGTGACAAATCCAAGATGAAACTCCAGAGCTATCAGGCTATTCATTTCAATATGAGAAGACACATGGCTTACAGTTTAATGATACTACCTAAAAACTTCAGGAAAACTTAAAACCACTAGGCAACAAAACATCCTCTCGAACTATCCAAGTTCGATGATTCCAGCAGCTGTTTTCGAATTCGAAATACAGTAAATATATCCCATTTCCATAGTCTATCCAATTAACAGCATCCACAACACAGCTCCATCAATCCAGCCAAGCTATACAGTAAGAGAAAGGCATGAATAATTGAGCTAGAGCTGCAGCTAGAGGTTGATACACATTGAATTGATTGACTCAAAACAGAAAACTTCCAAGAATCAGTCAAAACTTCAATGCAACAATCACTTGAAACTTGTTCAAAATTACAGAATTTGCATAATGCTGAAGAACTAAAACTCATCACAATCAAACAATGAAGCAGAGGCCGAAAAGGGCATACCGTAGACCCTCTCCGAGATCTCGAGAAGCCGATCAGGCGGCTTCCGGTAGAAGAACCTTCTGAACAGCGCCATCTAATGGCGCTGTTTCCCCCCTGACCGGATCCAAACCCCCAATTTCCCCCAATTCAGTAGCCCAAAATCCAAACTTCACCCCAATTTTGACCTAACTAACCACCAGATCTCCACAGCAGGCCAATCACCGCCGCAATGCAACTCAGCAAGCTGAACAAGACCCAGATCAAAAACACCACCGACCACCGCAATTCAGCTCCGGATTCCCAATTCGCACCAATCCAACAGTTCAATCGCCGCAGCCCAACTGAACTAGAACAGAAATAACCGAGAAAAAGATCCGAGAACAGCAAGAAATTGAAAAAGGTAAGAAATTTCAGCAGAAATTAAGTCAAATTGCGAGCAGCTGACGACGAATAGAGTGGTAGCAAGAAAGGATAACGATACACAAAATATACTAGGACCGTTTTGTGATTGCAAAAAGGGGGGACTTGATCACATGGGGGGGTGAAGAGAGAGAGAGGGGGAGAGTTGAAGAGAGAGAAAGGGGGGAAGAGACGTAGTGGGAGTGAAAAGGTGAAAGGATAGCCGTCAAGGGGAGACAGATCCGACCCGAATGAACAGTGAATAGGACCCGACTTTGCGTTTGTCGATTTCTTGAAATTGTTGTTTTCTTTTCTAACTCTGTTGCGTTTTGTTTTTGGACGGATTGCTTTTCTGGTGGGATGTGGAACTCACGTGGCTAAATGTTGACAACGATTAAGGGACAAATCTGCCTCTTCTAGCTGTAATTCATGTAATAATTCTGTCAATTTTCATGGTTTTTGACACAAATAAACCTTGCCTTTTATTCGTATGATTATTTGTAGGAATTTTTTTCAACTTGAATTCATACTCCAAGACTCAATTTTTATGTCATTTTGACTTGGATTTTGCAGTCAATATTTTTTCTTTGTCAATAACTCTTTCTATCAGTATTCAAATTTCAAACATATTTTTTGAAATGTAATTATATTGTTTAGTACAATTAGTAGAATCATGATAATTTTTCCTAAATGATTTAAAACATAATAAGATAGTAGTGATTCGTTATTAGAATGTACAATGGTGATTAATGAGGGTGCAATTAAAGGGAAAGATTACTTGTTTTAGGATATTGAGTAAAAATAGGTATATTGGGTAAAGTAATTCATTGAACTACGCAAATTCATTTGAAGATTATCTATATTTAGCAGAATATTTGTTTCGTACTTTATTAGAAAAGACTGAGAATCGCTTAGACATTTATTTTTTAGTGTAAAAGTAAAACATGTCTCAACATGGCTTCAAAAGACACAATTGTGAATGATAAAATGCAAAATTTTAGTGAAAAAATTAATTGGTTTAAAATGAAAATAGTCTTTATTACTGTCAAACATATTTACTTCATTTTTTAATTTGATAATAAGATTTTAATGTTTCAAAATATGTTTTGATTATTCTTAATACTTAATTGAAAACTTTCTTACATAAGAATTGAAGAAAGACAATCATTAACATTAAATGTGTGTAAATCATTAGTTTTAACTACTCAATTAATCAGTCAAATTGTCATTGAAATAACATTTTTAACACCTATTTTTGCTACAAGATAGTAGTATTTATTTTATTTGGAGTAGTAAGAAAAATCATGCATGAGTTTTTTTCATATACATTATGGTCTGAACGGCTAGCTTAAAATGTGCAATTAAAATTAGGCTTAATATATATTAACTCATTATTTTAACTGAATAGATTAATTCGAAACTAAGTGGGTTATATTGATCGACACCCCTAAATTAATGTAGCCTGCGCTAGAAAATCTAAAAGAGGACCATTAGTTCGATTCCATTATTATGAAATAATGACATTTCAATTACACTAACTTCCAATTGAACTACCAAGAAGGGGATCATTAATGTTTATGAGTGAAAAGTCTTGGTTGATCCATCATAATCAGAAAACAGAATTATTGTATTTACGATTTTTTTTATTAAATTGATACACTCCACTTGCTAAGATTTAGTAATAGTACTATACATTATTACAACGTAAATTAATAGTAATAATTATATAGCCAATTTGTTGGTTTTAAATTGTAACATATCTAACGGGACTAAACTGCAAAACGGTGACGTTAAAGAAATATGTAACCGTTTGTTGCATTTCATAAAAGGGAAAGGATAAATTGCATGTGATGGGTTTAATTTACAATAATTTGGTGGAGATTTAAATTGCCATCTTTAATTAGATATAAAAATATGAAATGCATTGACCATTTTAAGAACTTCTTCTCGAGTTCGAGTTCTTTCAGATATGGTGAAAAGTATTTCTAGAGATAACTAAAATGTTAGGGATTCACAAATTATTTTTCTATTTTTTATTACACAAATCAGGTTATTAATCCAATAATTTATAATTTAGCCGTATATGTATGTATGTGTGCATATAATTAATAATAGAGAGCCCATTAATGGAAAACCTAGGGTGGGTGAGAATGTTTAAATTATGGTGTCATGTCATCATAGTTGTCGTTTGACATTGTATAGCATTTTTATGTTGTTATACAGCTTATGGACATTGATAATTAATCAAAACTTTTGTTTCTTTGTTTCTTGTATTCCACTTATACTTATCTGATGCACTTCCATCAATCGACAATCACATCAAAAATGCCGATAACATCAACTATATCAAAATGACTCAAAATTTGCATAGTACTTGCGAAATAAGCTGACGAGTAAAACCCATCACCTTTGCCATGATATACAATGGATTCCATACACCTGACATTGTTCATAAGGTGAAATCGTCATTTTATTTTATTTTTATAGTACTACATTTTTCAATCATTTTTTTATTTCAATTTAAATTCTTTAGCTATCGAAACCATTTATAAATAATGGCTTTTATTGTTTTATAATCAATTTTGATTTATCAATTCCAAATTGTCATCTATCAAAACAACAAGTAGAAACATTTTCTTTCAACTTTTATATTTCCATCTCTTGGAAATAAGAAACATTGGAAGGTTTGAATAACCAGCTATTTATGCATACTTCCTGTACATTAGTGGTGGAGCAGTAATACAAAAAATATTCCAAGGCATGAAAATCAATTTTGATGAATGAATATGGAGAAGAAGCAGTCATGGCCTTCCCTCTTCTGTCTCTCTTTTCCACATCAAATCATTCATTCCTCACTCTTTTTACTTAGCTCCATTTCCTCATCTAAATGCTTCAGTTTTAGCAATATGCACTTACTTCCCATTTCTTTTCACTGCATATATGTAACATTCTGCTATTAGTGTTATTACAACAAAGTCATAATCTACATTAGACCAACTGAGTAATAATCAGCTTACCTCTCTGGAACCATGATCTTCGAACTGCCTGGCGAATGCATCGCTCGTGTTTCTCCAAGAGTTCGTCAATTTTCTTTGATTGAGATAGCAAGGGTCCTGAAAATTCAACCTTCTCACCTTGATCATCATGATAAACCTGCATCATATCCCAATGAATATTACCAAAAAGAACACATTTTTATCAATTTCATGAAACCATTATGTCTGTAATCTTACTGTCACGGAGTAGAAAATTATGCAAACTAACCATGTTTCGTCTCTTAACAGACGAAGCTTCCTCTTTATGGTATAGCGCCATCGACAGTTCTTGAGAGTGGTATCCATCTGAACCATCAAAAGAGTCCGGACACTCTAACTGGCTCCATTTCTTGAGCATTGATCGTTTAAACGTCTCATACGAGTCGTGGTCCTTTGTCCCATCTTTCACACCTTCGCACTTTTCTTCCCCGGCTGAATCCAAATTGTTTCTCAGATGCATAGCACCAGAAGATTCAAGGATCAGACTCCTCGAACTAGACCTACTCCGCGACCTCAAAGATGAATCCATCATCCTCTTCTTCGCCCAGGCAAAACCGCTCGACCCTGATACTTGTAGAGGGCCTGGATACACATCATCCCCTTGAGATGCATTCTTCACATGGAACGCCTCTTTGGTCACGTTCATTGGCTGCTTAGGTGGCTCTTGATCCAATACATTCTCTGCTTTGCAATTGCTGCCTCCGATTCCGTTCACTTTCTTTTCACCTTGCTTTTGAGGAGGCAAGTTCTGTAAAATACAGAAATCAGATCAAGAACTACACATAGATAAGAGATTCACATACACAAGAGAGAGCAGGAAAGGACCTCTTCTGGGGCTAGTTTATTCATTCCGTTTTGCTTCCTAGTAGGCTTCCTCGATTCAGGCCCCCGTGATCTGCCAGCAGGCCTTTTCCTGCTAGCCTCCTCGTGATGTTTAATGTCTATCTCCTTACTAGGAGGGTATTTTGGCACGCTCGATGGATCACAGGCGTAAGGCTTCGTCTTGAAGTACTAAACAACACATTGAAAGAATCAAGTGATTAAAAAGAATCCTACTTGACATGAAACCATTTGAACCATACAACTTGCAGATGTGAAAATGGACATTGATCTATCATTATTAATAGGGTACCTCGGAAGCCAGGGCTGAGGCAGCCGTACCCCTCTTGTGTGGCTCCACGGATAGAAGAGTTTCCACAAGGGAGACAGCAGACTCAGGTAGGTCCTTGAAGGTTTGCCACAGAGAGCTCTTATACGGATGTTGCGGTTTAAACAAGGTCGCATGAGGAAGCTTCGACTTTTTCCAGTAATCATCGGGCGGTGATCCACAGAGTTTGAATATTTTGTGCAGCTGCTCAACCTGTTTATACAAATAACATACATTTTTCACTATTCATGTGTCACAAGTTATGTGATGCTACAAATCAGTCATAATGTTTCACAAATTGTGTGATTTTGAGTGTTGGAAAGGATGCTAACCTCAGTTCTTCCTTGAAGGATGGGTCTACCGGTAAGAAGCTCAGCAAGTAAGCAGCCTACGCTCCATAGATCCACGGATGCCCCGTATTCTGTGGAGCCTAACAAGAGCTCCGGAGGGCGATACCACAAAGTCACAACTCGACTAGTTAGAGGCTGCTTCTGCCCATAAGAACTGAAGTTGGCTAATCCGAAATCAGCAACCTTGAGGACTCCTCCATCATCTACTAAAAGATTGGCTCCTTTTATGTCCCGATGCATCACTCCTCGTGCATGACAGTGCTCGAGGCCAGACAACAGTTGCTTCATGTAGCATTTAACCTGTAAAACCAAGCCAGTGGGATCATGACAATAGCCCCAAAAAGATCAATTTACTCTGCTCAAGCCTCAAAGAATGATCTATACCTGTGCTTCGGTGAAAGTGATCTCTGGGGAAGATAGTAGTCCAGAGATATCGTGCTCCATATACTCGAACACGAGATAGATGTTGCATGAAGATCGGGATGTGATCAGACCTTCCAACTTGATAATATTTGGATGGTCGAGCCTACGGAGAATTGTTATCTCCCTAGCCATGAAACGAACACTCTCGGGCTCAAAATTGTCAAACCGGACCTTCTTCAAAGCAACGATCTTCCCAGTTTCCAAGTCTCGTGCTCTGAATACTGTGCTATATGTACCCTGACCAATCTGTTCAAATACATTTGGAACTTTACATCTCTATCAGCAAAACCCCCAATTATATGAAACCTTAGTTCTTATCAGCTAACATTATTACTTCACCCCATTATCAATGGAGCTTATCATGCTCAATTGGAAAACTTCAAGATCAGATTTTTTATTAAAGAAATCATTTTCAGTAAGCAGTTAATGGTAATATGTAGCTGAAATGACTTACTACAAGTCTACAATTGAAATGGTAACAAAACTAATCCTTTTTAACAACAGTTATAAGTTATAACTTCACCAACTAAAAAATAAAGACTCCAGCTTGAATTAACTACAATAACTGCAACAACCCTAAACCAGTAAGAACTCATCAACTCCTCCTTGAATCTTTCCATCTATCCATAGTTAAGAAAACTCAAGAGAATTTCATACGCATATGAATGATCTTGATATGCATAAAATTGAATAAAAGGTACTCCATAATTAATGATTAAATACTTCTTCAACCTCTAAAACTCGGAATATACAGACAACTGATGCATCCCATAGTTAATGATTAAAATTTCCCAATATAACTCAAGAAAAAGACACAGGCAAAGTACTAAAAGTCCCAAAAAAATTCCACCCTTAATCACTAAACAAAAACAAAGATGATAACGACTTAATTAATCACATGTTTACAAGCAAAAAACGTGGCTAATCCCAATTAAAGATTGTAAATTTCAAACCTTTTCAAGTTTCTCAAAGGAGTCTGCTTTGAGCGGCACCCATCCCTGGATGGCTTCACCGGCCACCGCGCTCAGCCAAGCCGGCCACCCCGCCGCCACCTGCTCCCCCTCCACAAACTTATGCAGATTCCCCAGCCTAAAACTCACCGACTCACTCCCACACCCATTCGAACTCGTCCTCCCCGACTCGCCCACCTCGCTCCCTGACTCAGTCGACCCTCTTTTCTTCACCTTCTTCAAGTTCGCATCCAGCTCCGCCGCCAAACCGCCGCCGCCGCCGCTCCCCACCCTGCTCCGGCCCGACCCGCCAACGAACGCCCCCGAGTGGTCCAGCGCGGCCGGCGTAACCGACCCCGTCTGCTTCGACGACACGCAACCCATAGCGGCCGCGCCACCGGGTCGACTCACCGACCCATCACACCCGCCGCCGTGAGCTTCGGAGAAGAAAAGCAATTCAAGCCCAGATCAGAATATACCAAATCTTGAGGTGGGCCGAACTCAGTTTGGGGAAAAGCAATGCCGGTTTCGTGGATCGTCGGAAACTAAATTCAAGCTCCCGTTTTTATACGGCAAATCAAGAAAAAGAAGATCTTTTTCACTTCTCCCCCTCTCTCACTGCTCTCTTTTAAATGCGGCGATTGCGGGAGAGCTTCCCTCTTAATGGGTCTCGCAAGAACACAAGCGGAATCAACGGAGTGAGAAACCAGTCGCCTCTTTTTCCCCTGTATACGTACAAATACTGTATCTATCTATTCTGCTTAATAATTGACTCGTTTTCTTAAAGAAAGGCAACTGGAATCTGCAGAGTGTAAAACCAAGAAAAGTTGGCAACTATTCCAAAAAACTGAGTGGATGTATTTGACTTTTACGTTGATTTGGATTTGGCAATGGAAATTTCTGCACCATTCTTCTCTATTTTTGGTTTCATGTTGCTATATTACTTGCCTTCAAATTTACAAAACTAAATGCCCATTTTGGTGGGGATTGGTTGCAGAATTCAAAAGACCATTATAGTGACTGACACAGAATGAGAAAATGGTGGTGTTGGGTTGGGATTTTATTTATTTCTAAGGCATAATTTTTTAATTATTTGGTCCTTATTTTTTCAGTCTGTCATACGCTGTCCCACTCTATAGTTTTCCATGAGGGATTTTTTGAATAAATTTACAAGATGAAATATAAAAAAATTGATGAAATTTTATGATACTTTTGATTTGTTTTTTGTGGGGTGGGGCAATAATGGAGCGTGTGGGGGGAGTGAAGAGAGAGATTAGAGAAGAAACATATTGGTTAGGTTGGTGTTGACGAGTGAGTAATGTGTTCATATAATTATAATGATAGGGGACAAAAAGAGGGGGAAGAATAACAATAAAAAGAGTGAGCAGTCAAATTCCACTATAATATGTTTGTGATATATTACTATTTTACTCTTTAATAGTAGCATATTGTATTTTGATGTAGATATAGAGGAGTTCTTACAGCGTGGTCAACCGGTCACGGGCATATTAGTATAATTAATATGATTGCAAATAATTTGATTTGATTGCACGAAAAAAAGATGAGAAAGAAAATGAGAAGTGGAGTGATAAATGATGGTAATAAATTTTTTTTATCTACAGTGAGTTATTTAATAGTCCTTCCTAAGATACTTAAAATAATACTCCTGCTCCTTTATTTTCATTAGATATAAAATATTTTTTTTTATACGAAATTTTTTTAGTATTTTTTGTGAGTTAATAAAAGAGGATAAAGTAAGAAAGAAAGAAAAATATAAATAATAATATTTTCATTTTAATAAATTTAATGAAATAACTTAAAAAGAAAAATATTTTATTTTTAATTGGGTAACTTTTAAATCCATAGCAATTCGATTTGAAAAGATCAAACTTGATAAGCATACATGTTCTTTTAATTAATTAACAAAACTCGAGTTTTTATGAGAAGGGAAAATGGAAGACAAGAAAATAGGAAAAGTAATTAGTCGATAATGATAACATACACATTACAAAAAAAATTCAAAAATATTAAAAAGCAAAAGTGGCAAAAATTTCACCCCCAACAAAAAGAAAAAGAAAACAAGAAAATTATTGAAGGGGGGGTAAGCTTTCACCCACTCCCAAACTTTTTCCATTTTCTTCATATTTCTAAGTCCTACAACTAAAATTGTCAAATTTTATTTACCATATGAAATTGTGGATTTGTGCTACCACTCTTAAGGCAATATTAAATGCATTAATTTTGATTGGTTGCTACAATAACCCACAATTCAAAGCAACGCACATGCACGCCCTTCTTTTTGCTCAAACAATATTTCTCTAATTAGTTTTTTGTATTTGTGTGTCCCCGTTTTATTATTTCACTTATTAATGTTTTTGTGTTTGTGTTAGTTCGATGTATTTAGAGTAATATATGTGTTTGTGTTTAAATAGAAAATACAAACGCTAAACAATGAACGACTCAACTTCAAATTACACTCAAGGATTTGAGTACTGAGAGAGATTAGTATAAAACAGCCTTGGTTAATACTTATATAATCAAACAGTTAATTATGATTTATTGAGATCATGAATTTTTTATTTTTTTATTTTTTATTTTTGTTATCTGGTGGAGTCCACTAGTGTATAGATAAAGAAAATATCAACGTATTGAATCGGTTAAATAAATACTCTTACAATTTTTTACATACTACTATTTTACATTCTATCCGTGAAGCAACACTATTTATTTAGCAAAAAGTAAGAAAATTAAATTCAGATATATCACTTTTAATTATTTTGCTTAAATTAAGTAAATGGTTATTTTATATTTTGTCTCTTTTTATAATTACTAATTCGTCCTACACGTATTATTAAATATATTTTGGTTTCATCTATCATATGACAGTGACTGTAAATTGGAAATTGTCTACTCGTAATAAGAAAATAATGAGACAAATACACTTGTTTTTGTTTTTTCTTTTGTATAGTTTGTGTACTTGCATACAAAAGTGGGCAGCAATCGGTACATTATTGTGCTAAAATTGTAGTAGTAGTAACAAAAAGATGAACTTCTAATTAAAATATTTTGAAATTTTGTAATACTTATAAATTCAGATAATTAATGCTAATATCTTAGACAATTAACCGATATTTTAAAGTTTTGATGAAATGTGAATTCCCTTTGACTATACAATCTAAATAAAAAGGTGATGTTTATTTATAAACCTTAATCAATTAAAAGAAATTTTGAAATGATAAGTTGGTGTCAATGCCATTATTTCATGGATGACTTGTGCTCCTGGGAAGCTTATAACAATCGGAACCATTAATTCCTCCAACCTATCAATATTTTAATAGTATCATTTCTTTTCCCATAAAAAAATCATATATAGTCTTATTTTATTCAATAAGATTTTATAGTCCATTCACTTACACGTCCTTAATTAATGAGAGTATGGTCGGAATAAATTCTTGTTATTCAGTGCACTTATTAATTGAGAATAATATATTAATATATGAAGTAGTATTACATTTATTTTCAAACTTTAATATATACACCAGTTTGGAAATCTATATGGCTATATTGTATAAAGTGGGAGTAACATTTGCAAGCTATTTTATCTCCGGCATAATGAATCGTTGATTACTATTATTCCAATCTAAGTACTTATTTATCACTTGCACTTTCATAAAAAAATCACGAATTTATTTCCACATAGAAGTACATTAAGTTTTTCCATGATAAAATGGCATTAAACTATCAATGATAATGATCATTTGTTGAGTTTTATATTTCAAGAATGTCAAGTAAATTGGTGAATGGCCATATCTTCAATTTTTTTAAATCTTTTTTGTCCTTGAAACTTCTATTTTTTGAGGTGATATTGTTAATTGTATTCGCGGCCATGATCAATTATATATATGAAAAAAAATAGTAACTTGGATATTCGAGGTAAATCATTTTTCGATTCTTAGATCAACGTTTACTTATCCATAGACTACAAAAATATGGATAAATAAACAATTCTAATATTTTTCATTCCCAATTAATTCTAGTATTAAAAAGGTTAGCCCATGCATATAGGAGTAATCGCATTTAAGATTACTTTGCGCTATTTTCTATTGGTTTTTCCTACTAATAATTGATCGAAACACATTAACTATACATCATTGCACTGGTCTTTTGGTTGACACACGCTTATTGACTGATACGTATCAAGTATCAACTATACATCATCACACACCACATTAGCAGATACACATTGATTGACCAACACAGATCTACTATACATCATTGCACGTCACTTTTGGCTGACATATTTCTTTCTTTCGTTTTTTCCTTCTCTCTTCTTTCGTATGCTATTCTTCATCTACTTTTTTTTTCTTTTCTTTTTCTCTGAGTACTTTATTTGTGTAAGCCAAAATTGATAGTATGTAATATATATAATATAAAGTTGATGTGTGTACTAACGAGTATCAATAGTTAGATATACTAGCGAATGTCAACAATTGGTAAGAAAGTCCATGGATAATAATACCCCATAAGGTAAATTTTTAAAACAACAAAAATGTTAATTGTGCAAAAAGATATCAAATGTGAGTACTCATATATTCTTAGATTATTCTTACTAACGAAATTCACTGGGGACCAGAGATATTAGAACTGCATTGTGGATAGACTATTTTGTGGCTTAGTCATTTATAATAAACAAAAGTGAGGGAAAAACCTTTCAAGTCTCTGAGTATAATTAAGTTGCACTTTTAAGCATCATAAAAAAATAAAGTTCTATTAATTCACCTCACATTTTGTGAGTGACAGTGAAGTTGGTTGGACATATAATAGAAATGGACCCCTTACAAAAGTCGGTATATCAAACGAAATGGACTTATTTATTTTGGTTATGAGAATATAATTCTCATTCATTACTGGATAACTCTCATTACTGGATATGAACGAGAATTATAAGAGTGCGCGCATATATCATCTATTTCATGTACAAAATAAAATACGTGAGACTGAAGCAGTAATACTACGTGACACCGATAACTAACGAATTATGAGGCGTATTTTAGAGTATCTGATTCAGTTCATACAAGATATTAAGTTTAATTAATTAACTCTAATAATACTACAATACTGCAAGATTACAGCGTCGTTAGTAGTATTTCAAGTGTCGATCCACAGGGAGGTAGAAGATTGTTTAAAACTTATGAATTTAAAAAGATGAAACATAAGGATTTGATTTTTTTGATTTTGAAAGATTTAGACAAACGAAAATAAAAGATTAACAAAAGATGGATTTCTCAAACGGAAAAGCATGTCACTCCAAGTTGCTCAAAAGACTTGCATATTTCTACATCTATCAAAAGCACAAATTTTGGGATTAATTCATCAACCTAATCGCTTGCACTGAACATGTTTGCGACGTATAGTTCACAGTCAGCTGAACACTTGTTCCATGAACTAATTTTCGATGTTTATAAACTCCTGCGGAAGCGCGGGAGACATAAACATCTACTATATAAACTTACCTAATCCGTTGTCAAATTATCCTCTGAACAATTCAAATTCAACAACACATCAATTGATTACTCCATCCAAGTCTATGTTAAAGAGACGATAAACAAGGATTAAACATCTATAACGATAGAGGCCTCTAAAGTGATAGAATCTAACATTAAACACATCAACGATGACAAAACGTGGATTCAAAGGTGTAGATACATTCACAAAAGTCTAAATCACAACTTGGAGCAACATTGAGAGTTTAGCCTAAACACATGATAAAAATCACAATGAAAACCATAGGAAGCATGCTCTCGTTGAGTGGAATTGAGATTTGGAGACGAATAGTCGGAATGTTGGCCGTAATTTCTTCCTTCTCTTCTTCCTCCTCTCTTTCTCTCCTTTCCCCTCTCTCTTTTCGTCCAAGGAAGTCTCTCCCTCTCCAAAAACCGCCCATAAACCAATTTGAACAATGAAATTCGGCAGTTATCGAGAAAAATGCCCGGCCCGGGCGAAATGATAACAATCCGGGCATTTTGTATGCCAACCCGGGCGTTTCCACTGGACCCGGGCGTTTTTTTATGCCGAAAACGCCCGACCCGGGCGTTTTTGCCGGTTTTGACTGCTTCGCGCAATCTTCGTCAAATGGTCATAACTTCTTCATCCGAGCTCCGATTGAGGCGTACAATATACCCACGCGAAGCTATTTCAAAGACGAAGATAATGGTGGTAAGATAAAAGAATTTACACGCCATCTTAATAGGCAACGAACAGTTTCAATCAGACCCCACTCCACATATACATCTATCAACTAATATATAATAATCAAGCTTTAATGATTAATTGATAGATGATTTTAAGGTACAAAATAGGAGAAATCATGTAGTAGAACAAGCATTATTTGATTCACATCAATAATCATATAGGGTTGTGAATTTGTGATCCCTATAAATAAAGTTAACTTTTGCATGTGATATTTTAAAATACTAACCACAATCATTGATGCTTCCCACGTCTTATTTTTCATTATAATGATAGTGCAAGTCATTATACCACATGATTTCTCTCAACTTTCATATCTTGTTCAATTTCTTGAAATATTTATAAAGACATTGCAAGGAGATTTATGGGATTAGTTTAACACTAATTTTTGGGATAATGAAGTTACTAAATGATGTCGTGATACGAAATTCATGAGACAATGTCAGAATATTGCAGTATTTAAGGACAGAAATCAAGAAAGTGGCACTTTGGACCTAGTGAAAAAAACTAAGGCTATTTTTTAAGTGTGTGTGTGTATGATGGGGTGCCAAAAAGTTTAATCATAGTTGTTCCCAACACCCACCCCACCCAACAAATTTAAGTATTACCAAATTTGCTTGCTAAACCCACCTCAAATTAAGGTTTAGGTTTAATTACAAGCCTTCACATATATGGTGCAAACATTGTCCATTATTTGAAGTGTAAGTTCTTGTTTGCTATCTATTTAGCACCAAATTTACGGATGTAGCTGATCAGCTCTTTTTTTTTTTTTTGGGATGTAGCTCAGCTCTATCAATATAGACTATGTATATAATAAAAGCATTTTTAAGGAACAAATTATTATCTTTGTTCATAAAAAATATTCTTAACAATAGACATACGAGTTACAATGAATATTCTTAAAATAAAGAGAAGAATCAAAGTAATGTTATTGGAAAATATGGCACACTTCACTAGAGAGAAATTTACCATAAACAAATGAAGACTAATTTTGGTGACACAAAAATTAAAAAGTCAATACTTTTGACTATAATTAATTATATATATGTGCAAAGATCAATAAGTAAAAATTACCACAAGCGTCTCAGTTCTTGTTTCAATATTTATAATTCTGATATATGAGTAGAATTCTGATAATAATAAAGCTGTTGTCAAATACCCATTTCCAAAAAATAGTCTTTTTTTTACCATTTAGTTCGTCCACCCAAACTTAATCAACTTCTGATTTTGAAAATATTTCACCAATTACACTCTATCAATAACTTGGTCACACTACCACCAATACTATTTTATGAATATCATGTATTAAAACATGTGTTGTTCTCAAAGCCGCTATTTTTAAGAGATGGAATAACGCATATTGATATTGTCCAAAATAAAACGATCAATAATATATGTATCTATATATGTCGACAATAATGAAAAACCAAAAGACTATTTATTAAATAATGAAGAGGACATTTAACCATTGGAGGGGGGGTCAAAGGTAGGTCAATTGGACTGTCTTAAGCCAACTACTTCACTCACTAAAACTAAACAAAATATCATCAAATGGTAATTAAAACATTAGAAAAGAATGGTTTCATAATTTTGGGAGGTATGGTTGGTGATGACATTACTATGCTACTTGATGATTTCCTAGATGAAAGAATCTTTATATGCACCAAAATCTGTCACACCCCCAAAAATAAAAGTTCCTTACACTTTTCTATAATGTTACCACTTATTACAGACCAAAGAGTCAACAAAAAAGCAGCCTGTATCATGAAAAATGAGCATTTTTTGTTTTGCTATTTCAATTCTTCAAATCATTGTAGCTCTTTTCCTGAGCATTGAATTGATGTGTCAAAGTACATATGCAATGCTAAAGAGTAAAAATTTATACTACTATAAATTAGTTGAATTCAACTGATTTTGAATTAACACAAATCTAGGTATTTTCTCAGCAAGAGATAAACAGGAAAATCGACATAATATGAACAATTGAAGATGAATGAGAAACGATACAAGATAAGAGATTGCAACATGATTCATCAAAATAGACTTAATTATTATACACTCAAATCATAGTATATCGTGTATGCAATTGGAAATTGCAACACTAAAATGGAAATAATTAATGTCAATTTTATGTGTGTTGAGTTGATAGTTTGTAGAAAACATGATATTCTCCAACTAATAAAACACATGATGTGATAATCCTAACCAAATTCGTAGCCATCGACGGAGACAGGTCATCATGTTTCGGAACACGGCAGGTGCTTAGAGCAACCAGGTCGTGGCACTGCGTTCCGGGTTGGATCGATCCGTGTTCTACTATTGCAGCTTCAAGGGGTACGAGGGCACCCTCTATGTCCACTCCTAGCCCCAATTCTACCACATCTGCGAGACTGCGACATCTAAGATTGTGTTTAAATGCTCAACTTACAATATCGATTATGAATATATATATCTGGTTCATGTCCGTAATTTACTCTAAGGGGAATTTCTAACAATGATATAATTAGATTTGTATTCTAAGTTCTAACTATTTGTAGATTAAATTTACGAATTACTTCTTTCCGGTCCCTACTAATTGTCCCATTTCAGTGAATATTACTCCATTAGTCCATTACAAAGAACATAGTATCTTTTAAGGATACAAAAATTGAGACGCAAATACTTGTATTGGAAAGTTTTTAAAAATAACCACGTATGCAAAACCTAAATCCCTTTTTTTAGGACGTTTCCATTTGCGTCTTCTAGTTTTAGTTGAGACACCAACAATAAGGACACTTTTTGAAACATTGGTGGTATATTTAGAAACACAAATTAAGGTCCTTAATTGCATTAAAAAATATTCCGATTTTTTTGTTGTAGTGCCTCCTTTCGTCCCTTAAAAATAGACCACATTTGCCATTTTGAAATATCTCTTAAAAGTAGACCAATTCTATTTAAGACAACTTTTTTCTCTCTAATGAGGTGAACCCCATTATCCACTAACAATACTCTAATCATGTTTTCTTTCTATCTGTCTCTTACTTAATTTACCAATTATTCATTAAAATCTGTGTCATTCCAAATATTGTCTTTTTTTAGGGATATGAGGGAGTATTTCGTAAACAAAATTTTAAGAATGAAATAAGATTGTCTTTCGCATGAAAATCAAATTATTTTTCCAAAATCCAAATCTTTCGAATGGATTTCCATAATCCAAATACTAAGAATGAAATTAGATTTCAACTTCTTCTGGAAAGAATTTAATATTGGAAACCCACGGAATACCTATTGAGTCAGTTCAGAACATTTAGAACGTAGAATGATTGTTTTGTGTAACAAAATAATACCTACTCCTATGTTCAATAGGAGATTTCATGGCTTTCTACCAAAAAATTGTTTGGGCATCAGATTAGCAATGTATATGGATACATGAGTAATGAATTTGCAAGTGCAAGATTTGATCAATCCCTCTAACTATTGTGTGTGAATGTTGAACATGCATATTGATTGTGAAAATTTGATGTCCATAATTTCTATCACATAGTCATAATAAGATTTGATTATTCACTCCTTGATTGTATGAATCATTCTTTAACAAAATACGGAGTAGTTGATTACATTAATCCTTGTAAAAGGACAGAATAAAATGAGGCCAAATATTTTACAACAAAGAAAGACAAAATGGTGGGGAAATAGTTTAATGAGTGTTGCTAAAAAGAAGATCGGCAAGGGCTAGAATCGATGGTCGAGAGGAAAATCCGTTGCATGCAGAATATTTATGGGTTTTTCTTAGTGGCATCAGCAGTTTTTTTGGCCGCCACAACCACAGCTACTAGGGTACATCTAAGCAAGAAACTGAGCGAAACAGCAGGAAGAATGATTCTTGGCGGAAAATTTGCCACCGATCATATCAAATTTGCCATTTAAAATAATTATTTCTGCTGTTTTGCTCAATTTCTTGTTTAGATGTGAGTGCCACTTTAGTACACCCACCGGATGGCACTAATAGCTGTGGCCATGGCCACCAAGGAAACAGCCGCTGCCATGAAGAAAGATCCTCAAATACTGCGGACCTTCCCTCTCGACCACCACCGATTCTACTCACTCGGCCTCAATGCTTAATTCCTTGAAAAACTCACCGATGATCTTCTTAGCTAATTAAACTATTTCTTCACCATCTTGTCTTTGAGCATAAGAGTGTTTTTTTGGGCATGCTCATTTTATGCTACTCCTATCTCTTTACTTTTAGAAGGATTCCCATATTCAATTCTGTACTTTCATAATGAGGGGATCTAATTATATACTCCCACCGTCCCATAATAGGAGTGTTGACACAGATTTTAAAAAATGTAAAGAACAGGGGGTTAGAAAAGTTAGTGGAATATGATGTCCACTTTTTCATATCGTTTTTATAATAGAATGTGAGTGAAATGAGTTTTTTTTCTTTCTTCAAATTAACTCCTATATAAAGGAGGAAATTACAACTGACGTCAAGAGGGCTCGAACGCAGCACCTCACACATTGATGTCTAAACTCCTTGCTGCTAGGACAAAGACTCTAGACATGTGAGTGAAATGAGTTAATGGAATGTGAAACCTATTTACTATTTAAGGTAAAATTGAAATGTGACTTTTAAGGGAAGAGATTTTTGCAATACCAGATTATGAGTTCATAAACTAAATATTCTAGTAGATGAAATGAGTATAGGAATTACGGTGGAAAAAGGCTTTAGGCAAGAATATTGGTACGTAATTGTTCAATCCTTTACGTAGCAGTCTTCGGCACCTGCGGGTTTGGGTAACCCGATGTGGGTATCGGGATATATACCCGCAATGCCTTATGGGTAAGGTTTCGAGTAGTAAAAATTTTAAAATTTCAGGTTCGGGTACCCACAATTTGGGTTACAGATACGGTTTAGACACCCTTAACTGTGCATGCAAGGTGATGTGCAATAATGAATTTTTTGGATCATAACGGATTTCATAATTCAAATTTTGAATTTTCGCACAATTCAGATTGGATTAGTTTCATTTATTTTATAAATGTTAAGATCTTCTAATCGGATTGAATTGAGAAAAAAATCCGATTCGATTACTACTCACCCCTAACAATATAATTGGGCTATGGGCTTGAAACAGATTTCGTAACCAAAAATTGGGCTATAAACTGCATTGCAGTGTGTAATAAAAAATTGGGCTATTACTGCATTGCAGTGTGTAATAAACAATTGGGCTATAATTTGCACTGGAGATTAACAAATAATTGGGCAATAAACTATGTTCGATACAGATCCAAAATTATGGAGAGTTAACCACATATTATTGTTAGATATATATTGATAGTTAATACTCCTAATTAGTAGGAGTATTAAAGATGCTTTGATCCAACCAACATGATCCGCATGATAGTTCAGTCCTCGTCCGTTAAGTTTAAGGTCAGGAGTTCTATCTCTGTCCATATGAATTGAGCAAACCATTTGGTCAGTCCTAATATCGCTAAGAGCCTAAGACGAGGGATTCTTAGTGTTTTAGCCATTGACAAGAGAACACCTTAGAAAATATCCAATTTTGTTAAGTGTCTAAGTTGTCAAAGGTGTATGTATTTCAAAGGCAAGCTGTGGGAATATGCAGCTTTCTTCCTTTTATGCTCAAACCGTTAATTTCGACGTTGATTCTCCCCTTCTAGAAAGTTATTCCACTTTTTTTCTTTTTTTCCTTTCGTTTCCAAGAACCAAATGCCAAAAAAATCACTTGAATTATAATAAAAAAAATGGATGCCATTTTCCTCATATTTTCATATATTCTATTTTGGTCTGCTATGCCATCAATCGCAATTTTCTTTTCTAGAACCAAGTTTTTCCTATAATTATTGAGAAAATAAAATATTGAGTGTAGAATGGGCGGGTTGATATAATTAATATTCATTCAATTGTTTTCTCTCATTTTGCTATTTGCTTCGTTAATTTCGGCTCCGCAAGGTCATAAATGTTGATTCTAGTTTTGAGCTGAATAAATATTAGTGTTGTACTTAATTCTTACTTATATAATAATTTTATAATTAAATGATCCGTATATGTATAGACATTAAATTAAGATCGAAGTGTATTCCCTAAATAATTATAATCCGGACTACTACGTAATTGGCATTTTTTAAATACCAATCCTCCCCATAAATGGATTGAAAGACTAGTCACCTTTATTCTAAATAAAATTAATAATATTGACATAAAAAAACCAGTAATATAGATTGAATTAGACTTATACAGAATTTTAAAAATGCCACACTAATTAATTATCGACATTGAGCTGAAAAATCTTACTCTTGAAAAGTCCCTTTTTTATTTTTTTGATGCATATAAATTCATCTTCTAGAATTTTACTTGAGCCGATTTATTGGACATGTACATGCCCCTTATTTATTAATAAGATTGAATTATATTTGAGAAGTTATAGTACTCCTAAGTTAGGCTCACCCGATTAAAACTAGATGTGCAAAAGTTCAAATGACAATTTTGAAGTAGTTTTTGTAATTAATAGGATAGCAAGAGAGTTAGGAATCTATTTTAAGATTTCAACCGTTATGATATTTCTGAATAAATATTTTGATTTATATTATTAATGAAAAACACTAAAATTAAGTGGTTGGGATTAGGATGAGATCAAAAGCGAAAGAAAGCGCTAAATAGTACTTTGGTCGTTGCTCATTGTTAGTGTAAGTGTGACTCTAATCATGGTTAATTATTTGTCTCCAACCATGGTTTATTACCTCGGATCTAAGTTGAATGTGATAGTGCATTAGTGCTATAAATTGATGTGCTTATCCAAAACGCAATGCCTAAGCAATAGTATTCCTATCCATAATTTTGATTTTGCGCTGGTGATGTTTGAATGGTCATACATTCGTCCGTACAGTTGAATCATTACCCTTTTCTTTTCAAAATCAAGCAATCGCAATTTTGAGGTCTGAATTTAATATACAATATGTAGGAAAATGAAGAACAAAATTAAAATAGTAGTAGCAAGTGATTTTTCATTAGAATAAAGAAAATAGAGTTTACTTTTACATTTTTAGAAATATGGAGTACTATAATTTTTTATATGATCAAAATTAAACGAGATCTTGTATAAGAGAGGTATAGATCTCCAAAGTCCAAACCCATGTCCAATGTATTTATAACTTTTTTTTTAAAAAAATTCATTTGATTTGATTTTATTTTCTCTTCGTAAGTAAGGATATGAAATTTTATTCTATGCTATAAATTATATACTAATTCAATACACGTATTTCTAAAGACAAAAACTTGATACATTTTTGTCGATCATAAATATTTTTTGGAAGATGGGATTCGACTCAAACTATTTTAGGACTTTTCCAAATCAAATTAATAATAATAGACTTGGTTTTAGACGTGCATGCCTTATAAATTAATATTCGATGCACTGAATATGTAATAGTAAATTCATGTTATTATTATTTTTAAATTAATGCATGATTATAAAATTTGACGATATGGATGGGCAAACTTCCCAACGACTTTATACGGACACGTCTCCTATGTATTCAAATAGTTCATTAATACAATCTTATATCATGTGGTCTTCGATTTTGCTTTTTCTTAATTTATCAAAGACTGCCTCCTAAACCTAAAGTCAATATATGGACCTTTTCATAATATTTTCCTTACAAATTAATGTTTTCAAAGTTTTAACAATTGTGTCTTGTCGATCAGATTTGGGCTAATCTTGCCTAGCTGGCACATTTGAAGCCACGTAATTACGCGCATAGAATAATAATTTATGTAAATTAAGATAAATTAGAAGCCGATGATGTTTTTTGAATGTATATTTTGATTTAAGTTTTATGTGTAATCGACGTGGCATTCATAGGTGAATATTAATCATACTTAGGTTAGTATATGAAAAGATCTGTATAAATTAAGATGATGAGTGATATTTTCATTATAATTTATTAATTTGATAGTTTTGATGATTTTTTTTCAACGGCTACATTCAATGGTCTAAGCAAGTAAAATACTAAAAAAAATGTAGTAGTAGCTATACATACAGTAGCATTTTCCATTTATGAATATATCTATTTTTTCTAAAATTTTTATCCTAACTTACTTGGATATTTCAGAGTAACAATTTTCTAATGGATGCTCGTGTGATGGTGAGTTATGAGTAATTTGTAAGCAATTTAAAGAAATTCTTTTTCATTTTATTACTACTCCATTATATATGTGCATGTGGTCCTGCTTCTTGTGTGTTTGTTTAATGGTTGCTAGAACTTGAACCACTGAGTTTGGTGTGGTTAGATTCAGGGAGAATCAACTTCAACTTTGGCCCTTTTCTTTAAGGAAAAGTAGCCACTTATTTATTATTTTATTATTTGTAATATTCAATTCACTTGGCAATTAGGTAGTAGCTGTAATTCAGTTCTACATTGTAATTTTGCCTGCCAAGTTGTTGTTCAGCCATATGGAAATATAGATGCTTGTTGGTTTTGCCAAGAATGTGGAAATTCTCCTTTACTATTGGTGGTGTGATTTTTTTTGATTTTATGAACATGTGGCTCACCGTTTCCTTATTGGCTTTCAACGTTTTTTATGCACCAAAGACTTCAACACCGACAAACTATTACTCGTGTAATATTATCATTTTGTCACATGATGCAAATAGAATTGCCATGAGAAACACAAATTTAAAGATAAATACTAGAAAAAAGGACACATCAACTGACTTTTTTTTATAGTTTGGATTCAAATAAACCGGTTAGAACATAGAAAAATCTGGTCAACTTAGGCGGCCACCTTTGCCCCCATTTTGTAGTCACAAATTCATCAACCTCTTCTTCTCCCTTTCCCACCTCACCATAACAACAATAAAACCTAATAGTAATACTAAAACTAGACACATAAATTTAGTATATATTCCATTTCCAATCTATCAACAAATATACTATTCCTTCCCATTCAAAATCTGGTCAAATAAAACAAAAAGATAGTGTGTTTCACTTCACATCACTAAAATATTCGAGCGTACGTGCATCTAGTTGCCGGGCCCACCCCCTACATTCAACAAAAAACAATTGACCTCAAAAACTAAAAACAAAAAAACCCCATTAATTTTCTCTCAAATTCCACATTTTCAATTCGTTAATTATTTTCCAAGAACATGAAATCCCAACCACCACTGTGAGAAGTAATCCCCAATTCCAATACAAGATCAATCAGGATCATGTCAGAAGACGAATCCGATCACCTCCTCCTTCGCGCCGCAGTTGTCGTCTTCCTCCTCCTCATCACAGGTATAAATTTAATCATTTCTTGCTCAATTACATTCTGCAACTGTGTTTGTTTATTGGATTTGAGAGTTTCGAGGATGATTGTCGGATTTGACCAGCATTTATTACACCAACTTGGATACGATATTAATCAATCAATCCTCTGTTTTTTGTAGGAGAGCTCGTGATTGCCCAATCACCGCTAGAGAGAGACAGAGACATCCTTCTCCAGCTGCAGACATTTCTCAAGCGCGAAAATCCAATCGCCGAGAATCGAGGCAAATACATGAAATGGAACTCCGGCGACGCCTCCCCGTGCGCGTGGGAAGGAATCACCTGCGACAACTCCACAAACCGCGTGAAATCAATCGACCTCTCCGACTGCAACGTCGCCGGAGAGCTCTTCGATAACTTCTCCGCCCTCACGGAGCTCACTCACCTAGACCTTTCATCGAACACCATCGGCGGAGTGATACCGGCCGACCTCGGCAGCTGCCGGAACCTCAAATTCCTCAACTTATCGCACAACATCATCTACGGGGAAGTCAATCTCACCGGCTTGGAAAATCTGGAGGTTCTCGATCTCTCACTCAACAGAATTCAAGCGTTTATCCGTCTCACCATACCGGAAAACTGCTCCAGTTTAGCCGTGGCGAACATCTCCAGCAACAATTTCACCGGAGAAGTAGGAGGCATCTTTGAAAAGTGTATCAATTTGAAGTTTCTCGATCTCAGCTCCAATCGGCTGGAGGGAGACATATGGCCTGGATTCGATCGGATGGAGGAAGTCTCGTTATCGGAGAATCAATTTTCCGGCGCCGTTTCTGCTGCAATTTTCTCCGAAAATTGCAGCTTGACATCGTTGGATTTATCTGAGAATCGCTTCTTTGGAGAATTTCCATCTCAAATCTCCAATTGTAAAAATTTGGAGATATTGACGCTTGGGGGAAACAAATTCAAGGGGCTAATCCCTAAAGAAATCGGATCATTGCCTAAAATCCAAGCGTTATATTTGGGGAATAACAATTTTTCAAGAGAGATTCCAGAAAGCTTAGTAGGTTTAGCCAATTTGAAATTCCTGGATTTGAGCAGCAACAGCTTCGGAGGCGAGATTCAAGAGATTTTCGGCCGATTGAAGCAGGTGAAATATCTTCTCCTCCATAAGAATTCATATGTAGGAGGAATTCACACATCTGGTGTGCTCGAGCTTCCAAACGTCGTTAGACTGGATTTAAGCTACAATAATTTCTCCGGCGAGTTACCTGTGGAGATATCGCAGATGTCGAGCTTGAGATACCTAATTCTCGCCTACAACAGCTTCACCGGCGGGATACCTTCCCAATATGGAGACCTCTCCGGCCTTCAAGCACTCGATCTTTCCTATAACAGCCTCAACGGATCCATACCTAACACTTTCGGCAACCTCAAATCACTCCTATGGCTGATGCTGGCAAACAATTCCCTCTCCGGCGAGATTCCGCCGCAGCTGGGAAACTGCAGCAGCTTGCTGTGGCTCAATCTCGCAAACAACCAGTTTTCAGGGGAGTTACCAACTGAATTAACCGCCATCGGAAACGACGTCGCGCCGACCTTCATGCTCAACCGTCTCGAGAGCGATGTGGTGCCGGCTGGCTCCGGCGAGTGCACGGCGATGAAGAGGTGGGTTCCGGCGGACTACCCGCCGTTCAGCTTCGTCTACGACCTTCTCACGAGGAAGAAGTGTAGGGATTTGTGGGACAGGATACTGAAAGGGTACGGCCTGTTTTCGGTCTGCTCCCCAGGATCGAACATTCGGACGATGCAGATTTCCGGCTACATCCAGCTCAGCGGCAATCAGTTATCCGGCGAAATCCCCGAAGAAATTGGGAACATGCTGAATTTCAGTATGTTGCACTTTGGCCTAAACCGGTTCAGCGGCGAGCTGCCACCGGGGCTGGAGAGGATACCGTTGATGGTGCTGAACGTCACGCGAAACAACTTCTCCGGCGAGATACCGCCGGAGATAGGCAACCTCAAGTGCCTACAGAATCTTGATTTGTCGCACAACAACTTCTCCGGCCAGTTTCCGAGCAGCTTGAACAATTTAAGTGATCTCACCAAGTTCAACATTTCTTATAATCAATATATATCCGGCTCTGTTCCGGCCGTTGGACAGCTGGCGACGTTTGATAAGTGGTCGTTCGTCGGGGACCCTCTCCTCCGGCTGCCTCCATTCATCACCAATGAGACGAATGGGGCGCCACCGTGGAGGAACAGGGGAGGGAGGAAGAATGAGCCTAGGGGAATAGGTGTGTTTTTAGTGGTGTTGGCTTTGGTTCTTGCTGCCTCAGTTTGTGGGATAATGACACTGATTGTGTGTCTCCTTATTAAGAGCCCTATTGACTCGAGAGGGTATCTCTTGAATGAGTCGAAGGGAGTCGAGTTCGGGTCAGGCTCGAGCTCGTCATCGCCATGGGGGTCGAACACGATCAAGGTCATTCGCTTGGACAAAACGGCCTTCACGCATTCGGATATCTTGAGGGCTACTAGAAGCTTCTCGGATGAGCGAATCATCGGCAGGGGAGGGTCGGGCACGGTGTACAGAGGTGTGCTGCCCGACGGTCGGGAGGTGGCAGTGAAGAAGCTGCAGTCGGAAGGTGTGGAGGGGGAGAGGGAGTTCAGAACTGAGATGGAGTTGTTGAGTGGTAATGGACTAGGTTGGCCTCATCCGAACCTAGTCACACTCTACGGTTGGTGCCTCAACGGTTCGGAGAAGCTGCTTGTCTACGAGTACATGGAAGGGGGCACCTTAGAGGATCGCATCACCGACCGAATAGGCCTCAACTGGCGGAGGCGTCTGGATGTCGCGGTGGACGTGGCACGGGCGCTAGTGTTCCTGCACCACGAGTGCTACCCGAGCATCGTGCATAGGGATGTCAAGGCGAGCAATGTGCTGCTCGACAAGGATGGAAAGGCCCGGGTGACTGACTTTGGTCTGGCACGGGTGGTGGACGTGGGAGACAGCCATGTCAGCACCATGGTGGCAGGGACCGTGGGGTATGTCGCGCCAGAGTATGGGCAGACGTGGCAGGCGACGACAAAAGGGGATGTGTATAGCTTTGGTGTGCTGGTGATGGAGCTGGCCACGGGGAGGCGGGCCGTGGATGGTGGTGAGGAGTGCCTGGTCGAGTGGGCCAAGCGGGTCATGGGGGACGGCCAGAGGCCTCTGCCGGTGGCTCTGCTCGTGTCGGGTCTAGCTGATGGAGCTGACAAGATGGGTGAGTTGCTCCGGGTCGGGCTATGGTGCACGGCTGAGACGCCTCAAGCTAGGCCTAACATGAAGGAGGTGTTGGCCATGTTGTTTAGAATTACTTGCACACAAAAGGATTTTGAACATGTTTCTGATTTTATTTGATTTTGTTCAACTAGGATTGATGTATAGGCTCTCTCTGTTATTATTCTTTCTTGTAATTAACACACATTGTTAGAAAGGGGAAATTTCACCATTTTTGCATCATGCTGTTATTACAATAGATTTGACAAATAAACATCAATATTTCCTTACCAAATCACACTAAAACATATTTTGACAAAATTGCTTGGTTTTCTCAACATGAAAATACTAGTTTTATTTTGGCAATCTATGATGTTGAATTCTTATAGTACTAGTGCAACACATAATTGTGTTGTGAAAATTCAATAAATAGATCCATCCAGTTTCTAATTAGGTAGAATCTTGAGGTCCATGTTGAGTAAAATGTGTGCTGGTATAAGCAACTTGAAGCATCTCCTCATCTTGTTCATACGATTCGCGATACGTCTCCAAGTTCGTTTCAGCATTCACAATCGCAGACAAGCAAAGCACCTTCCTCCACTCCTCCAAATGCGGAAAACCAGTGTAGTCCGCGTATTTGTCACAGTACTGAAAACAAATGGAAAGTAGCAGCACATTGTTCAATAAGGTGAATTCCATTCATGAAAATGAACTATATCAGCGTAGTCCTTTTATACCTCAAACTCAGCAATGTCATGTGTGTAGTGCTTTGGGATGCCAGCAGCCTCCCTCGAGTCATAAAACTCCTCGATCGATTGCATCATAGCATCCCATGATGGCAAACTCCGTTTTCCAGACAAGTGTTGAGCAATCCATGTTGCTTGGGATTCAAAGAAAGGTAACCCTATGATCTACACATTAACCAAAAAAAAAAACAAATTTAGCAAAACTTGAGTTAGAACACCCTAGTGTGGTTTTACATGGAATACATTTACCTTTCTTGGGATGCCAATAAAAGATAGAGAAGGTGCTAGTGAAGGAGGGAAGGCATGCTCATAGAGGGGTCCCACCCTCTCATCATCTATCCTCACTATTCCTTTAGTATCAAGAAATGGGAATGAATATGAGTACCTACACAGTCCCCACTTATACTAATTAGCTCTTGTCATCCATGAACTAGTGTATGCTTCAAGATATGGCCACATAAAGTATAGTTTGAACTAAGCATGGTCATGGTAAAGTGACGGTTTACCCGGTACAGTATATGATGGTGTCGGCTATGATCCACGAGCCATCACGGAATAGGACCTTCCCGTCCTCGTATAGGGACTCTATCTGCATCCATGAAGAAGCTATTAAAAGGAAATCAACTATGAAATGTTTTTGCTTAAAATGTTGAAATAACAAACCTGTGGTTTGAGGTTTAGATTGTCATGTTTAGCAATGACATTTGATAGGCCTTGAGAAACATCAAGAGATTTAGAACTTAGGTAGATCTCCTTCGCTACATTCACAAGCTCCATTGAGATGTCTTGTCCACTCAAAGAACTCCCAACAACCACAACTACCTGTAAAGATTAGAATAATCACATGGAAAATGAAATAGTAAAAAGTTAGTATGTTTGAGAACAAAGTAATCAACCCTTCATCAATAAAACTGATGGGATTTAGTTAGGTATGCATGTCTACCAATAATTGGCAGTTAAACCTTTCCTTGCAAATTATTTCTATGTCTTGTCTTTACTAAATAGTATAGTAAAACATTAAATTTTATGCTACCTCATTCTTGAATGGATGTGGAACTCTGTATATGTGGCTGTGCATCTGTTTTCGCTTCCATGCATCCATTCCTAAACATATTTCAAGATATATATTGAGTCGAGAACTGATATTCATTAATCAACGAACTAACATTAATATATTTGCAAACTGATATAGTACTTTTGTGTTCTGACTTTAAAAAAAGTTCTGAAATAAACATCTCCATATGATAAGATATATCTTGAATAATGGAATATAAATTATACCTTTAATTGAAGGCAACCTTGGGTGGGAGTAATGCCCGGTGGCTACAACCACCGCGTCATAGACTTCCTCCAGCTCCTTCTCCATCTCCGCCTTGCTTTTCACCACCCACTTCAAATGCTCCTTGTCAAGAACAGGCAAGTCAAGTATCTCCACATTCTCAACCCGAGAATTGAACCGGATATGCTCCCTCAACCCGAAGGAGTCACAGAAATCTTGCAAGTAGAGAAGAAGCTCTTTATGGCCAGGAAACCTCCTCATGTCCCTACCCTTCTTGCCACTAAATGGAAAATCAGTGAACCCCATGATTTCTCGAGGCGACATCAGCCTCAGCGAGGCGTAAACGCTGCTGTGAACCTTCAAGAACCGGGTTCGGCCTAGAGGGTTTTCTTCCTCCACTTTAGAGTCATAGAGCCATTGACCTCCAACATCATGCTTTTGTTCAATGACCACCACTCCATGGCCCTCCCTCCTCAGCTCCCGGGCTGCGACCAGACCGGCCGGTCCGGCTCCGATCACGCACACATTCTTGGACAATTTCAAATATGAAACCATTCTTATTTTGGTATATGTATATATGAGATGTGTGACAAGAATTAATTTGTGTGATTGATATATGGGTCCATTGCATGTGAGGCTATTTATAGTTGAAAAGATTTGGGATTGCTAGTTTGGTAGATAGGAGACAAACGTGAAAATATGCGATCATTTAATACACATTATACGTCTTGGGACTCATCTTTTGGGAATCTTAAAACTGAAAGAAATAATGAGTTTTTTCCACTCGTCCTCGTGTGAGGCTGTGGTTCATAAATATAAACACAACTAATACATGAATTGTTTACCTAGTTCGATACAACTTTTTTTTACGTCTAGAGAGCCTAAACTCTCTATACAATATTGACCAGATCTGGTCATACTTCATTATAAGAAAATATTCATGAGGAAACAAATCTTAGTGAAGAGACAAAGGAGCTCATTCATTTTACATTATCATATTTTATATATTTTCTCAATCTCATAAAAAATGTCACACTTTTTTTTGTCTATTTATTTTGAAAAATTGATACTTCCTTCGTCCTAAAAAATTGATAAATTTGTATAGGACTTCAAGTTTTAATGTAGTACTTATCTATCTTAAAAAATCTGAAGGGGGTACTAAACAAAACACGTTCAAGGTATAGAAATTGGTGAGCTAAAAGTCCAACAAATAAGAACAACAATAAAATAACTAAAGCATCCAATGCACGGAAAATCAAATATTATTAAATTATAAGGGACATTTTTTTAATTAGAGTGAACTACGTAAATGGTATTCCCTACGTCCCACAAAATATATCACACTTTCTTTTTCATATTTTCCTTTTTAGAAAAGTTCTTTCTCACATGAATATAAAAATTATATTTTCTCTCTTCGTTTAACACACAAAACAAAACCTCCTAAAATCCGGTGCCGTCCCACAAATGTGACATCTTTTACATTCGCATGCAAATGGTACCTGATCTTTATTTTATATCATTTTTGGTACCTAGTGACAAAAATAACCCTATGTACCAAACATGTGATTTTTTTATTATGGAGGATATTTTTAGAAATTTCCATTAAATAGTAGTACCAAATATGTGATTATTTTTTCCTTCTCTTCTTTCTTTTTCTTCTTTCTTTTTAGTATTTTATCTTCCTTTCTTCTTTCTTTCTCTCCTTAGTTTATGTTTCCTCTTTTTTCTTTCCTCTTCTTTTTCCTCTTTCTTTTTAGTATTTTATGCATACAACTAATTGCATTTATAATATAAATTAAGAACAAAACACCTAATTAAATTAATTATTTAAAATAATTAAATCAATTAATTTTTTATTGAATGATTTATACTCATTTTAGGATTGAAATACTAAACTAAAAATATTCAACTCTTAATATCATTAGGAATACAATTCACAATTTTTAATTTTATATTAAAACTATATTGATTAGTTATTAATTTAATGTATAATAATAATAATAATAATAATAATAATAATTATTATTATTATTATTATTATTATTTTATAATATTATGTGATTCATAATTTAAATAATTATAATTATTAATTTTAACTAATTTTAAGTATTATAACAATAATATTATTACAATAATTAAATATAATTATAACTATAACTATAATTAGAGTGAACTTCAAAAATAGTTCCTAGACTATGGATTTATCTCGAAAATGGTCCCTGGACTTTAAAAATATAACCAGTAGTCCCTGGACTAAGGGTTAATATAAAAAACGGTCCTTTTGCACTGTTTCGAGACGAAAATGCATTTGAGGAGTTTTGGGGGATTTGGGCAATTTGGTCTTATTACACTTTTAACATTTTAAATCTGATATTATTTCAGTTATGTACTAAATCTGATATTATTTCAAAATTATCATTCTTCTTCTTTTTTGTCATCCTTCACTTTGTTTCTTTATTTCAATATTAGATTTAATACAAAATTACATCTTAAATTTTAATTTTTAAATATCAATAAATTTTTTTAATTATTAAAATTATTATATAAAAAATTAATAGTCATAATCAATATTTGATAGTGCCTAATATTTAATCAATAAGATATGACAACGCCTTAGTTTTCATTAATATTTAATAGCTTTAATCATAAATAGATCATATAACACGATTTATTCTGAAATAAATATGCATCTAATGTAAGACTAATATAATTTTCGTTTATTAATTTGAAAACAATCAAAATGACTAGAAAATTTCAACAAAAATACTCCTATATAAAATATTTAGTCAACTTCATAATATTCAATCACAAGCAATTATAACAACCGAACGAAGGCTAAATAGAATAGCTCTTATTTTTCCATTATGATTAATATTATTTTTCTGTACTTCTTCAATTCAGCTGAATATTGTATTAAATAACAAAAATTAATAGTTTTAATCAATATTTATAGTGTCCATGAATTAATAGTTTTAATTAAAAAAATTTATTGATATTTAAAACTGAAATTTAAAATTTAATTTTATAAAGTTAAATCTAATATTGAAATAAAGAAACAAAATGAAGGATGATAAAAGGGAAGAAGAATGATAATTTTGAAATAATATCAGATTTAGTACATAACTAACTGAAATAATATCAGATTTTAAAATGTTAAAAGTGTAAAAAGACCAAATTGTCCAAACCCCCTCAAAAGGGCATTTTCGTCTCGAAACAGTGCAAAAGGACCGTTTTTGATATTAACCCTTAGTCCAGGGACTACTGGTGATATTTTTAAAGTCCAGGGACCATTTTTAAGATAAACCCATAATCATGGGACCATTTTTGAAGTTCACTCTTATAATTAAGTATATCTGAATGATATTAAAAAAATAAATTATTACATCAAAGTAATAATATTAATATTGATTATTAATAATAGTATAAAGAGTGAGAAGAATGAGTGAAGATATTATAATATCACTTTTGGTATTTAGTTTTGTGTATGGCTGTATGCCCAAAATATCCTCAATGACACAAATGGATAAATGTATTTGTTTAGAAGGCATTTTGGGGTGAAAATTGTATCAGGTACCAAAAATGTGATTTATAGGTACCAAACATGATATAAAATAAAAATTAGGTATCATTTATGTGTGAAAGTGAAAGTTCAGGTACCATTTATGTAGATCACTCTTTTAGTTATTACTCCTTTTGTCCCGAAAAATTTATCACTTATTTCCTTTTTCGTATGTCCCTAAAAATTTGTCACCTTTCACTTTTGCCCTTTTTGGTAGTAGATCCCACATTCTATTAACTCATTCCCACTCACATTTTATTTTAAAACTACTACTAACATACAAAAGTAAGACCCACATGCCATTAACTTTTTCAATTCACTTTCTACTACATTTCTTAAAATCCGTGTTGGATCAAAATGGTGTCTAATTTTAAAGGACGGATGTAGTATTATAATTAAGGGTAAGGGAGAAATTAGAGATTTAAGAAATAAGTCTTTTGGCACACATCTCTATCATTTAATTGCTAGCTAAAAGTCCAACAAATAAGAACAATTAAAATAACTAAAGCACACCCAATGCACAGAAGATCAAATACTATTATTTAATTATAAGGGACCATTTTTTGAGTTACTATTACTATTATTAAGGGTGAAAGAGAAATTAGAGATTTATGAAATAAGATCTTTTGGTAGACTATCTCTATCATTTAATTGTTATTGAAGTGCAATGGGATGGAATCAACAAATCAAAATATTATTTTTAATTATAAGGGACAATTTTTTGAGTTATTATTACTATTATTAAGGGTGAGAGCGAAATTAGAGATGTAAGAAATAAGATCTTTTGGTAGACTATCTCTATCATTTAATTGCTATTGACGTGCAATGGAATGGAATACAAACCTCATTATTGTACTGCCTTGCTAGAAATTAATTAAGTTGGTCGGACAAACATTGAATTTGAATTTATTGAGCAAAAAAATAAAATAAAATCAGGGTTCTATATTTCCAAGTCATATTATCAGTACTTTTTATGTTATTTGAAAATAGTTTACCATCTCCGATCATACACTAAACTCATTTTTGGTGCAGGACAATTTCTCCAATCATACACCAAACTCAAACTCATTTTTGAGTTTTTCAATGAAATAACACCATATTTGTTACTGTAAAATTTTTGTGAGACAAATACCCAAAAATAGTGTAAATTTTAAATATGGTGTAAATGATTGGAGTAAAACAACTTTTTAGTGTGGAGCATGCTAAAAAATAGGTTTGAATTTGACGTAAATGGTTTGGAACGGTATGCTTCTGCAATTGTTTTCAAAACTAATAAAAATATTAAGGTACTCATTTATATTAATTAGTACTTATCAAAATATGATCACACAATATTAACGATAGTGGAGTTATTTTGATGTCAACGATTAATTTTAAATGAAATAATGTTAAAAAATGATTAGTTATAAGTAGTTAACAACTGTGAATCATGGCTTACAAATTACCTCACCATTTTAGTATTTTAGAAGAAAAGTCAGATACATGAGCAAAATATATGAATTTATATATAAAGATATCAAAAAGAAAAATCGACAGTTTACTACGTTATCAAGTTTTTGTTGTATTTTATAAGATATAGTTTATAACAAGTTATAAAGTTGGTAAATGGAAAAATATTTCCTCTTTTCTATTTACCTTTATTTTTTTTTATTTTTTTTCACAAAGTTTAAAATTAAGAGAAGGAAATTACATTTAGTAACTAAACTTTTATATTTGAAAAATAAAAAGACAAAACTTGCAGGTAAAAACACGTTAACTCGCATTCCATGTAAGTCGACAATAGCAATTATGAAACTATAAATTAATATTGTGAAACTTACTACATAAAGTATATATGTAATGAATTCAATATTTTCATATATTAAATTTGACCCTCAAAATGTGTATAATCATTGAAATTTTTAAACAAATTACAATAATCACATACAAAATTTTCAGATTTTCCTTACGCTTATAAAATATCCTTAACAAGTAAACTTGTCACGCCCCGAACCTTTTGACGAAAATATTTATTAAAATAAAATACAATTTAAAGTAAAGAGATCACATATTAAATATTTCACCATCTAAAATACTATAATTACAAAATCCATCATTTATTTTTGCTTATTTACAATATTCTAAATCCGCACATATAAATAAACATCAAATATCATATACAATTTCATATTCATACGCATATACCAATCTATCCCATTTATTATTCTGTGACAAATCAAACCTGGTATATGCCTGAGATTCCATTGT
>NC_062965.1:29456127-29464782 GCF_023119035.1 Salvia hispanica | reverse complement strand
AATCCCACGGTGGTGGGGAATTTTATTGTGGTATGGTGGTAAGGATCGGTTAGTAAACATGTGCACCTGCTTATTATTCGACGGTGCACCGGTTTTTTTTTTTTTTTGGGGGGTTTTATTCTAATAATGCACAACGGCTAATAATGCAACATTATAGACTAATAATGCATTGATCACAACCATCCAATTCAAAGATCCAAGGGCTCAGATTAAGAAGGAAATAGGACACTAATGAATGCAAAGGAGCCTAACGCACTATATATATATATATATATATAGGTTTGTGTTAAAACGACAACCCTTCTTAAATGACTAACGCTGGACAACGCTTTTTATACAAAGAATATGATAAACGGCACACACATTATACCAACACGTTAGGACAAAGAATTTATAGATTGTCCGCCTAACGTGTTGGATATTGCCGTCTCAAGAAAATTGCCGTTTTAAAGACTAGAACATTGTCGCCCCCGTCTTTTGGGGGTTTTTTTTTTTGGCCACGTGGCAGCTTATTATTCGTCATCACGCGTACAAATGATTGGTTGTAGGAATGGTGGTATGGTGTTATTTTAAGGGGTGGTGGCACCTTAACATGCCCCTATATATATATATATATATAGAGAGAGAGAGAGAGAGAGAGAGAGTAGTAAGCTCCTTTTACCCCTTTAGATACTATTTCCTTTTTAATATCATTAGATTGATAGAATGGATGTACAAGATTAAAATGTGAAATCTAAGCCCGTGTTGCATTATTGGTTCTAATGTGTGCATTATAAGGGTAAAGCTGTAAACACGAAAATATATCAGCAGTTTCAAAACTGCAAGTGCGAAAATTACGTGGTTATTTGGAGAGACGATTGACAAATCCCTCATTCCATTCTCTTTTACAATCCTATGAAGATCGGTCTTTCTCACCACCACGCTGCGAATAACCACTGCGATTCAATGACTTTTCTCGGTGAGGATTTTTCTTTCCACTTCCAGCAACAGCAGTCGGAGATCGATTGAATCAATTTTGAATTTGATTTTTCAGTGAATTTATGGTTTATTCTGATAAATTTGTGCGTAACCGTCGGTTTTCGCAATTTTGAATTCGATTTTCAGTGAATTTATGGTTTATTCTGATAAATTTGTGATGAACAGACGGAGAAAGTGAGGTTAGAAACCCTAGCTGCTTTAAAATCGGAGAAACTCCATTGAAAGAGTCAATTTCTGCTAGCTTAACACCTTCGGTCGACGCAACACCATTTTAATCGGTGGAAGATTTTCAATCGACAACAAGGTATGGTTCCAAAGTTTCGATTTTTGGTAAGAGAGCAGTCTCCGAGTCGATTTTAGCCGTGAAAAAACCACAAAGTCGACGATTTGGAGTTTTATACTAAACATAATGTACAAATATTTCCGTGTAATGGATTTTATTTACTCAGTAATGGACGATTTGTGTCCTGTAATGTATATGTTTCTGAGACGTTTTTGTTCTGATTTTATGAGTAGTTTTAACTTATAAAAATAATGTGAAAATATTTCAGTGTAATGGATTTTATTTACTCAGTAATGGACGATTTGTGTCCCGTAATGTATATATTTATGAGACGTTTTTGTTGTGATTTTATGAATAGTTTTAACTGATAAATAATGTACAAATATTTCAATGTAATGGATTTTATTTACTCAATAATGGACGATTTGTGTCATGTAGTAATGGACGATCTGTACATTATTAACTGATCTGTGCACATTATTAGATACTATTAGTACATTATTTACTGTATCAGATCTTAAACGCATTAAAAAATAAAATTTAATTCATGTTGTGGTGCTATAACCTAGCCCCATGGGTTGCTAAACCCAAGGGGAATGATTCAAACTCTCTGCCCTTTGTGATGGTTCTGTTTGTGACTGAGTACTACAACCTAGTCCCATGGATTGCTAAACCCAAAGGACATGAATTCAATATCCTTTTAACATTTTTCTATTCAAACCGTACATTATTCACTGATCCTTTGCACATTATTAGATACTATTAGTACATTATTTACTGTACCAAATCATAAACGCATTAAAAATGAAATTTAATTCATGTTGTGGTGCTATAGCCTAGCCTCATGGGTTGCTAAACCCAAGGAGAATGATTCAAACTCTCTGCCCTTTGTGATGGTTCCGTTTGTGAGTGGGTACTGCAACCTAGCCCCATGGATTGCTAAACCCAAAGGGCATGAATTCAATTTTCTTTCAACATTCTATTCAATCTGTACATTATCCACTTATCCGTGCACATTATTAGATACTATTGGTACATTATAGCCACTTTCGTACATCAAGGATTATATGGAACCAAAAACAAAGAGTAAAAACATAATATTTTTATGGTAACAAATAACTAAGTGTGCGATTTTTATGGTCAATACTTTTACAAGAAATCAAACTAAGATATTGTAAATCTTTATATATTAATTTAAGTAAATTATAGATTGACTATTCAATGTGCTAGTGGCGTGATTTTAGGTAATTATGAAAAATAAATCTGAAAATATATTTACTAAACTTAATGGAGAAAATTAAGGAAGTGAAGAATAATGGAGAGAATTAAGGAAGATAATAAACCACTGCAAAAAAGAACTCCCAACATTACCCTTTTCTCATTTTTTAAATATTTTAATTAAATACATGTGGCATGATTTGGGGCCATCAGATCTTGAAATTGAAGGGCCAAGATTGATAAGGAAAAAGAACAAAAGATGAGAAAAGTATATGAATACATCCCTATATCTATATATATATATAGGGATGTAGGGGTGCGTTAGGCTCCTTTGCACCCTAAGTGTCCTATTTCCTTCTTAATCTCAGCCCTTGGATCCTTGAATTGGATGGTTGTGATCAATGCATTATTAGTCTATAATGTTGCATTATTAGCCGCTGTGCATTATTAGAATGAAAATGCACATTATTAGTCTATAATGTTGCATTATTAGCCGCTGTGCATTATTAGAATGAAAATGTGCATTATTAAATGACACGTGACATTAATCTAACCGTCAGATGACAAAATCGTGGGGCTAGGATTAAGAAGGAAAAAAGACAAAAGATATGAAAAGTATTTGAATACATCCCTAGGGATGTATTCATATCCATTTTCTATATACTGTTCAAACATTCAACTGAATCTCAGCCCCACGATTTTGTCATTTAACAATTAGATTAATGCCACGTGTCATTTAATAATGCACATTTTCATTCTAATAATGTACACCGACTAATAATGTAGCATTATAAAATACTAAAAATACGTGTTTCCTCAATTTTTCTCTCAATTCTTCGATTGCCGATCTCTTATTCAATCTTCATCGATCTTTTTCTCGCAATCTCCTTCATCTTCATCGAGCTCCTTCTCGCAATCACCTTCATCTTCATCGATCTCCTCCTCGCAGTCACCTTCAATCTTCATTGATCTCCATCGCCAGACTATTGTGTTGCCTCAATTCACGATGGCCGGACAATGGCCTCTATCGCGACCTGCCTCAATTTTCACAATCTTCTAAATCTCATCCATGGAGAATTCCACACGTGAAATGCATCAGCATCTCGATGTAGTAGGAACAACTCCAAAAAATTCTGCGGTAGATGTGGAGCTTCAATCTCGATCCGTCGCCGGAGGATTTGCCTCCGCTGGTAAAGTAGTACTACAACGGCGACATCAACTGTGGGATTTGGTGAATTCCGTTAGAATTTTTCTATCTCTCTCTCTGAAATGCTAGGGCTTTTGTTTGCAATCCTGATTTAATTTTTTCAATTCTGAATTCTAGTCAAATTGGATGTTATTTTGATACTAGTATGTTTTTAGCCTGAATTCTGAAATCCTAGCCAATTCCGAATTTTGAATTATAGCCAATTCTGTATCTGATATATGTTTTTAATATTGATGAAAAATCTCTTGTTGAACCTTGTTGGTAGATATTTTTTCGATTTTTTCATGTTTGTTGTATAAACAAATCTATAATGAAGTAACAGTTTGGCTTAATGAAGTAATCCTCAGGTTGAATGAAGTAACGTGAACTTAAATGTGTTTTATGCATAAGTTTGTGTATAGCTTTAGTTAATATGAACCAAATATCTAGTTGAATGAATTAATAACATGTTCAATGAACAAATGCCGGTTAATATGAAATGATAATATAAAGTGTATTGTATGCATAAGTACGTGATCGGTTGTACTTATGATGAACTAAATTGCCTTTTTAAATGAAGTGAACGAACTTAAATTCTGGTTGAATGATGATTTTTGTTGTTATTGTTGTGGTGGATGAGGCTAGCAGGAATGGTGATTTGCTCAGCTTATTGAAGGCAATATTGATCAAATACGTACATTTTAATATATCATTGCTGAATGGAAAAAGAAGTATTTTGTGAGGGGGCTGTCTTGTCCGTAAGTGACGAGAGAGAGACGATTTAGAATTTTTATGGCTTGAAAGATGATTTAGAATTTCTATGGTTCACAAGGCCTAGTGAAGTAAAAGTCCATCCTCCTGATGTCGTCACCACCTAAGGTTTGCAGTAGTCGAAATAAAAGTCTAAATTACTTCATTCAACTAGACTATTACTTCATTCAGTTACATTATTACTTCATTCACCTAGATTATTACTACTTCATTCAGTTACATTATTTACTTCATTCAACAAGTATACCACTTCATCACAATAGGATTTTACTTCATTGAAGTTCAATTGGGTCAGTTATATTATTTACTTCATTCAACAAGTATACCACTTTATCACAATAGGATTTTACTTCATTGAACTTCAATGGGGTTATTTCTTCAGTCCATTACCTTATTGATTGTTTGTGATAATTTGTAGAAACCGCGTCGGATTTTAATTACTTTTTATGCTTCTGGCTGCGATCTGGTCGAATTTGGGGATTGTGTTGTTGATTTGTTGTTTTATTGTGTTTATGTGTTTGTTTGTGGATAATGAGCTGCGTGTGTACTTCAATTTGTAGATCTAGCTAGTTCATGCATGAGTTGTGCATTTTATTTAAAAAAATAAGAGCATTTTTCACTGCTGAATTTGGAAAATCTTCTTTTTTAGATAAAGATCTTAACTTTTCTGCAACAGCTATGTAAATTGTACTTGGAACACGGACACACACACATACAAGCATGATACATACAAACTCGAGTTGCTGGGTATTTAATTAGCACTGGAGTCATTGTTGTTCATTTTTAGTGGATGTCACGAGATTTTGTTGATTGTGAGTTGAGTGTATGCTTTTCTGTTCCTGAAATTGTCTTGAAGTATATGTATATATCTCTCTCACGTGGACTTGTGCACCAAGATCCAGTCAAATTTCTTGATGCACATCATGATTGACCGCTAATTGTTGACTTTAAATGAATTGTAGAGATTGGGGAGGATGGTAGATAACATGGTGCTGCCACTTATGGTTCAACATAGGAGAGATGGTGAATAAAGAGATGCAAAAGGAGATAATTGATGAGGTTATAAGGCCACATGGAGCGAGCTGGAGAGGATGTTAGACAAGCTGCAGAGCAGCGTTGTCTTCCTCAATCGTCGCAGTTCATTGAAGGCATTTCGAATTGGAGAAGAACAAGTGTGGGAATCGCCAATATTTAGATTTCTATATTACTTCATTCAACTAGAATATTACTTCTTTCAGTTAGATTATTACTTCATTCAGTAAGATTATTAAGTACTTCATTATTTAACTTTCTTATTACTTCATTGACTAAGTCATTACTTCATTTTCTGTTTTACTAATTAATTCAAATAGTTTCATCACTTCATTCGACTAGGTTATTACTCTAAAGGATTTTGGAGCAAAAAGAAAGAGTGAACACTACTTCATTCATACGTGTAATTAATTCATTCAACATGTATATTACTTCATCAAAATAGGTTTATACTTCATTAAACTTCAAGTGAGTTATTACTTCAGTCCACTACCTTGTTAAATGAGGTTATAACTTTATCAATGAGGTTATAACTTCATCAAAATAGGTTGTTTTATTGTGTTTATTTCGGATGCTGGACGGTAAATTTCGGATTGTAGAAGAACAAATTGTTGTATGCATAGTTTGCAAAGAGTTATAATTGTAATGAACTAAATAACGTACTTGATGAAGTTATAACCTCAAGTAATAAAGTAATATGAACTGAACTTGCGTAGTTTGCGAAGAATTATAATTGTAATGAACTAAATAACGTACTTGATGAAGTTATAACCTCAAGTAATGAAGTAATATGAACTGAATTGTGTTGTATGTATAAGTCTGTAGCTGGATTTCTACATGTGTTATAACCTCAAGTAATGAAGTAATATGAACTGAATTGTCATTAAGAATTCCGATTACTTCGTGAGATCAGATTACATCTCAAGCTTACCTTTTGAATCTCAAGGGGAATTCAGATTATGAATGATCTACAAACACCAATTGACACTATTCTTTATACAAATTCAGATTTAGAGGTAGAAGAAGACGACAACTTATTTGAAGGTTCACGGTTTTTTCGATTTATTTTTTTTGGATTCCTGATGTGTTTTTAATTTTGATAAAGTTTTTTTTACCAATCTGATGAAAAATCTATTGTTGAACCTTGTTGATGAATGAATTATATTTAAAGATTTGTATTTTTTTGATTTTTTTCACGCTTATAGTGATAAACAGATTAGTATGAAGTAATAGTTTAGTTGAATGAAGTAATCACCAAGTTGAATGAAGTAATATTACCATAACTAGTTGTATGCATAAGTTTGTGTAGAGCTATACTTATTATGAACCAAATATCCAATTGAATGAATTATATTTAACAATTTGTATTTTTTTCAATTTTTTCATACCTGTAGAAACATACCATTAATGTTGTAATAGTTGAATGAAGTAAATGCGCCAAATACGGCGAGGTTGGTCGGCATGATTCAAGAATTGTGAGAAGATACAAGTGACGTGCTTATTTCCTTATAGTAAATTATTTCATGCCAGTAGGTTTCATACTTCATTCCTGTAGTTATTTATTTCATTCATGTAATTATTTACTTCATTCATGTTGTTTATTACTTCATTCATGTAATTGTTTACTTCATTCAATTGTTTATTATTTCGTTGTAATTTGAATTTGAATTTGTTTAAATATTTGGCAGACTTTAAATCAAATAGACTATGTGAAAGTGTTTTATTAATGAAATATTTATTCTTTATTATGACGTATTCGTATGTCAAGATTGAACCTACCTATTATTCATCCTAGTAGGTTCATTACTTCATTGCAGAAGTTTATTACTTCATTATAGTAGTTTATTACTGTGCGTGAACTAAAATCGTTTAAATTTTCTCCAAAATAGTCAACTATTCCCACAGTAGGAGAAAGTTGTAAACCACATAATCCTCACTATATAAACCCCATAACCAATACAAAATCTCCATCACTAAAAAGGAAAAAACACAAACTTGTCCAATACAAGATATCATCCAAAACTGACACACAAACACATCTCAATGGGCTGCGTCGTGATTTTAGGCACCACCCATTTGTTAGGCGTGGGGACAGACTGCACAAATGTCCTCATCTGCATGTCATCGTGCCTCAACTACATCTCCAGAAACTCTTCATTTTGCTCCTCCAATTTGATTTCTCACCCAGCTGTGAGTTAAAGGATTTTTTTCAAGCGTTTTCTTCATCTGTATATAAGAAACGCATAACAACAATTCAACATTTGAAATGATAATTATATTACATCATTAAAATAGTTTGTAACTTCATCATATTTAGGTTCTTTAGTTCATTACAAGTATACTCCTAGCTAAATATACATACAAAACAAGTCAGTTTATATTACTTCATTCCATAAAGTTATTACTTCATCAAATAGGTTATTTAGTTCATTCAAAATATTTTCTTAGCAAAATATGCATACAAAACAGACCAGTTTATATTCCTTCATTTCATAAGGTTATTACTTCGTCAATTAACTTAGTTGATTCATTCAATTGTTATTTCTTCACAAAATATGCATACAACACAGTTACTTCATCCCATGAATTTACTACTTCATCAAATAGGTTAGTTACTTCATTCAATGCTATTTCTTAGCAAAATATGCATACAATACAGTTAATAAAATTCAGACGAACATCAGACGAACTTTCCTTGCGATTTGATTTCCACGAAGCAATGTCTCCAAATTATGAAGTAATAAATCAAATTAAGAAGATGCAGATTATTTTTTACCACATAATTCAAAGGAGTCCAGAAAATGAACTAGAAACACACATTAACAACATACAATCGAAAAAACAAAAATCAAACACCAAACCAATAGCCTCATCGAATGAAGTAGTAACCTCGTGAAATAAAGTAATATCCTCAAGAAATGAACTATATCGATTTACGCAACCAAATTTGTTTTATACATCTTCTCTCAAATATCAAAAGTACAGTGAAGTAATTGATTTATGCAACAATCAAATGTTGAAGTAATCGCCCCTAAAGACAAATCAAAGCGAAAAATCAAATGTGTCTTACCTGAATCAGAGGTTCGGCAAGAGGATGGAGTAATCTCTCAAATATCAAAAGTATTGTGAAGTAATAAAAAATTAATCGTTGTTAGTTCATTACATGAGGTTAATACTTCATCAGATA
>NC_062965.1:29453013-29456027 GCF_023119035.1 Salvia hispanica | reverse complement strand
GGTTTGGAGGGTTCCCAAGTTGCAAATGGATGGTGGAATCTTTCCATTCAAGTTGTTAGAATGTAGTACGAAATTAACCACCCTTGATTGATTTACAAATGTTGATGGTATTGGACCTGAAAGTTTACTATATGAGGTTTCAATTTTGAGCAATTAGGAAATCTATGGTTGTCATAAATAAATAATGCATTATAGTACTAAAAGGTGTGATCCATTGCTAAGTGTATTAAAAATGTCAAAACGATGATATTAAAATATCAACATAAACTTAGTTGACATTTTAATACACTGTGTCGGCATCAATATTTAAAACATTTTAACGTCATCGTGTTGACATTGTTAATACAATGCATTGATGAATTAACAGAGTTGCACCTTAAGAAAGTTACAAATATAACACATCCCAGAGTACTAATAACCAATTCCTATTGCACACTGATGTCACTTTTAGATACAAAATAGTTCATTTTTAAAACGAAATGTGTATAAATCAACATGCATTTTCCAATACATTTGATTTTCTTCATTCCCTTTTGATCCAACTACATTTCATGCATTAATGAAATGGACAAGAATTTATATAACCAACATTATCAAAGAGCAAACTGAGATAGGAAATCATATCATACCGCTTAGATTATTTTCGTGAATCCACAATTTTTGAATGGTTGTGTTACCAATTTCTCTCGGCAGTGACCCACTAAGTCGATTGCTTCCGAGGTTCAATTCCAATAAATTATTGAGAAGAAATATTTCTTTTGGAATTTCACCTGTGAGATTATACAGTATACAAACATAATTTTATTTTTGAATATTATTAAAACATGTTACACAATACTATAATTTAAGAAAGAGAAAATATCATACCGCTTAATTTATTACTATAAAGCAATAAATAAGAAAGGGATGTCATGTTCCCCATTTCCTTGATCCATTGTTCAGAAAGTTGTAATTCAACTGGAGCTCCCACAAATTAACAAGACGACCCAACTCTTTTGGTATAGGACCTGCAAGAATTTAACACCATGAAAATTCAGAGTAAAAATAACATGTGATGTAGATGATCCATTCATGTTGACAAAAAATTGATCTTCACAAATTTAGTAGCAATAAGCACAACGAAAGTTGACGGAAGAGAGGAAAGGTTGGAATCGTACCACTTAAAGCATTATTGGCAAGATATATTGATAGAACCTCGTTCTATCGGGATTGAGCAAACCGTTTGTAACAAGAACAAAAGGAAGATAAACCTAGTTGAAGTACTAGGGTTTCGGAACCAAGAATGAGAATAGAAGTTAATTCATATTTCTCAATGATCATTATGCTAAACAAATGACTAATTTATAGAATCTATATTACTCAATAACATAAATGTAAAAAGATACGGACTAAGGATTTGTGATTGATGCACAAAATCCCTAGACTTAGAAAAGAGATATCTTGTGATATCGTTGGGATTTGGCAGGTTGTGAATCTAGGGTATCCTTGCTGGGCTGGGCTGCTTGAGATTGTTGTCGACGGGCTGATAGGGTGAGCATGGTTGGATGGACTCGAGTCCGAGTCCCTATCAACTCCCCCGCGGTTAAAATCCACCTTGCCCTCAAGGTGGAAGTCAAAATAGTTGCGAAGAACATTGATAGGATGTGGAGCTGCCAGGTGGTGGCGAGAAGAGTATAATGTGAGCATAATTGGTGTCCAGCTTCTTGCTTCTCAATATCTAGGACTAATTTTCGGGTTATAAAATTTTGCATTAAATGCCTTAAATGCTATGATATGTGGATTAGTTGATGAGTAATTAATTGCATGGTGTCTTTGTGACCTAATTGCGTATGAGAATTGAGATTGAGTTGAATAGTCAACTTGTTGAAATGTTGACGTGGCTATTGAATAGTCAAAGATGGGGAAAATATGACGTGGCCGTTGAAAGGTCAATGCGTTGAGAAAATGAAGTGAAAGTGAAGAAATGATTGATTTGGTGTGAATATTTGATGCGGAGTAATATAATTGTGGTTAATTATTTTCCTAAGGGATGAATGAGAATTAAATAGGAGCATTATTTAATCATGTGGAATTTTCAACCCTCCTATTAATTGGAAAGAAATCCTATTTTTCTTGGATTTAATTATTGCTTGGGATAATTATCCGAATTAAATCCAAAGTACGATTATTCCTTATTTGTTGATGAGGTTTTCGAAACCTCTGATTCTCCATGAGATTTTCGAAAATCTCATATATTGTCGGAGAATGGATTATTTATATTATTTGATCTCTTATTTATTCTATTCCATGAATAAATATAAATATGCTAGAATATCCTACCATATCTTGCCATATCTAAGAAGATATTGCCATATCCTAACTAAATTAGGATTTGAAATTAAATCCCTTGTGAGATAGGCATAAAAATCGCCTACTACTATTATTTGGAGAGGATTTAATTAATTATTCTGCTCCGTGATATATTATTCTACTCCGTGAAATATTTGAATTTAATTATAGGCTAATTAAATAGCCTATAATTTTCGAAATTCCCCTTTCTTCTCAACCAAAATAACGCCAACTACTATCAAATCTCTCCATATCTTCTCAAATCTTTAATTTATTTAATTAAAGATATTATTTTGGCACTCTATAAATACATGGGAGATCCTAAACCCTAGCAACATAAATCACGCCTCCCACTCCCCCAATATTTTCGAAAATCTCTCCCCACTCTCTCCAAAATTTCTTCTACTTTTCTTCAAGAATTCTTCATCAATTGAGAAGAATCCAAGTTGAAGTTCAAGATTTTATTGAAGAATCAATGCCATAACTTGTTTCTACCGATTGTTCTTTTGCAAAAGGTACTTTAATTTTTGATCTTCTCTTCTTCTACCGATTAATCGGTGTTCTTGAGTCCACATGCATTTAGATTAAGAGGAGGAAAATTAAATTGATGAATTTTGGGATACATGTGTGAGTGTGTGTGTGCGTGACCATGTGTGTGTGTGCACGCCTCGGTCGGCGTGCACATG
>NC_062965.1:29394626-29452913 GCF_023119035.1 Salvia hispanica | reverse complement strand
AATCTAACGGTGTAGCTGAACGCAAAAATCGAACTCTAAAAGAGATGATGAATGCGTTGCTACTGAGTTCAGGATTACCCCAGAACATGTGGGGGGAGACTATTTTGACAGCCAACTATATCCTAAACAAAATTCCACTCAAAGGAAAAGACATCACTCCTTATGAGTTATGGAAAGGAAGGAAACCATCATACAAATACCTCAAAGTGTGGGGGTGTTTGGCGAAGGTGATGGTTCCCCTGCCCAAAGAAGTCACAATTGGACCTAAAACGGTTGATTTTATCTTCATTGGATATGCACTTAACAGTAGTGCATATAGATTTGTTGTTCACAAGTTTGAAATATCGACTATCACAGTAGGAACAACAATCGAGTCAAGGAATGCCGTATTTCTCGTGCTTGTGCTTGTGCCCGTTTCCTTGCACTTTCCCTTGTCCTTGGACTTGGACTTGGATCTTGGCAATTGGTCTTTGGGTGGTCTTTGGGCTGTTCTTTGGGCCTGTTCGTGGGCTTGGCCCAAGGCTAGTGGGTCTGGTTCTTTTTAGGCCACCACCGTTTCCACGTCAGCGAGCCAAGCGGGATGACACCTCGTCAGTATGACGCGGTAAGCTAACGTGGCTGACACGTGACAGTCCACATCATGATCGAATCTAGAAGCTTCTAGATCCAGCCTCTCAGCTCTTTAACGCTTCGTCGTAACCGACGACCGTTACGGTCTAGCATTGATGACAACCATCATGGCTGTTGACCCTCTGTAGTGGACCGAGCCTATAAATAGGCTAGCCATTCCATGCATTCTACACACCAAAAAAATACTAGAAAGCACTCTGCATCATAAGCTCTCTCCCTCTCTGCATTGTTTTTCTGTCGAAGCTCTGCCCTCTCCTCCATCCAGTTCGCCGGAGCTCTGTTGATAGCGGTGCTGCTTCATCAGAGACGCAACCGTTTTATCCTTGGGGACGAAACGCCAATCCGAAGAGCACTACCGGGCGTATCTCGTCTTGCGGAAAGAGGCCTCCTCGACTCGGCTATTTCCTTTTCCTACGGTTTATAGTTTCGATTTCCATTTGTAATTTTCGTTTCAGTTCTTTTCTGTATTCCTTCTTGGGTTGTATTACGCCCGGTTATCTCTTGTAATTCCAGAATACCAACATGTACTTTGCATAATATCTGATTTAATAGTTGGCATAGCATATACCTATAGTTGACATTGGTTATCAAAAAAATGTGTTGATGTTTTGTGTTGATCTATTTGTTCAATAGGTATCGTATGGTGTTTGGTCCATTTACCGGGAAAGACAATCATGGTTGTCCTATTGCGTTTGGAGCTGGTTTCGTATCCGGTGAGAATTGTGATGCATTTTCATGGCTTTTCACTGTATTTGTTGAATGCATGGGTGTTGCTCCAAGAATCATAATCACTGACCAAGATTGGGGAATGAGGCTTGCCATTGAGAAGGTATTATCTGGTACAAGGCATCGTTTGTGCATGTGGCATATTGTGAGCAAGTTGTTTGAGAAGATACCTAAATCTATTTCTAATAGAGAAAAGTTTAGTAAGGAGTTTAAGTCTTGTGTTTGGTCAGAGTTGTTAGATCCGGATGAGTTTGATATATTATGGACTAGTATTGTTGAAAAATATGGTGTAGAAGATCATAAATGGTTTAAGGATATGTTTGCTATTAAACATATGTGGATCCTAGCCTTCTTTAGAGATGTTCCTATGGGTTCTTTAATGAGAACAACATCTTTTTCAGAATCTGAAAACAGTTTTTTTAAGAGGTACTCGAAACCGTTGTTTAATTTTGCTGACTTCACTCTTCAGTATAATAATGCCATTGATGCTCAAAGGAATCAAACTGAAAGGCTTGACTATTATGATTCTGTAATCACTCCAAAATATGTCACTGATTTAGCATTTGAGAAGCAATTGATATCTGTATACACAGATAGGATGTTTAGAGTGGTACAAGAATTGATTGCTGAGGCTGATAAGAGTTGTCGGATGATTAGCATGTCCACATTGGAGAACATCGAGGTCTTTAAAGTTTCTGATGCTAGAAAGAAGACCTTTACAGTTACACATGAGATAGAGACTGAGTCATATGAATGTGAGTGTAAACTATTTTTAAGGTGTGGTTATCTATGCAGCCACCTTTTCTTCATCCTCAGAAACAAAGATGTCAACAATATTCCAGAGAAATATGTTGGTAACCGTTGGCTTAAAAGTGAATTACTAAAGGCAGTTCATGGTCTCACGAGTGATGAAAGTGCGTCTGACAGAGGTATGCAAACTGTTTTCTATACATATTTCAGTTTAAGTTTTAGCATGTGTTGTATAAGCTGTTGACATATCTTATATTGGCGGTTGACATTTTATATGTCTGCAGGTTCTAACAAAGATGACAAACTACAGATTGCTAACAGGTGTCATGGACGTTACTTTGGTCTATATCAGCGTGCTTTTAGGAATAAAGATCATTTGATTGCTTTGGATAATTTGCTTGCGGGTATTGGTCCTCAAATCTTTAAAGATGACTGTGCTGGATCGTCGTCTGTTGATAAAAATGATTCAATCATGAATATATATGGTATTGCTGTACCTGAAGAAATAACTGTCCATGCTCCAGATGTGGTTAGTACAAAAGGAGGTGCAAGTGACAAGAAAAGCAAGATTAAGTCAAGCATAGAGAAAGCAATTGAAAAAGAAAATAAACCTCATAGGTGTTGTGGAAAGTGTCACAAAGTTACTGATCATAATGCTAGAAGTTGTGGCAGAAAGCAGACATGATTGTTTTTTTTTTTAATAGTCAGAGTTGTTTTTTAGTTGTTGACATAGACTACAAATTATTGACATTTTCTTGTTAGTTGTTTATATCTGATTTTACTCTCTATTGAAATCTATTTATGATTCTGTTTTTTTAATTTTAAGATTTGTTTTCTGAGTTGTACACCTTTATACAAGGTGTTGACATTTGGTTATAAGTTGTTGACATTTCAATACAAGTTGGACCTGCCTTGCTTTCATGCTCCTTCATGTTTTTAAGGTGCACATGTCAACAACTTAAAAATTATGTCAACTATATATACTGCCCATGTCAACTATGGTGCACATCGTGTCAACGGCACATACCAGTCATGCAACTACGCTACATATCGTGTCAACTACACGTACAAGTCATGTCAATTATGTTACAAGCCATGTCAACTACACGTACTAGCCATGTCAACAACTAATATAATTATGTCAACTATGGTGCACATCGTATCAACGACATATACTAGTCATGTCAACTATGTTTCAAGCCATGTCAACTATACATAGAAAACATGTTAATATCAGTAATACAATTATATCAACTATGGTGCATATCGTGTCAATGGTACATAAAATTCATGTCAACTACACATTAGAGCCGTGTCAACTACACATACAAGCATGTCAACTATATTACATAGTATTAATCATGTCAACAAAAATTATAAGTCATGTCAACTACGTATAGACTCGTGTCAACTACGTTACATACTATGTCAACAACAATTATAAGTCATGTCAACTATGCACAGAACTATGTCAACAATACTTATAAGCCATGTCAACAACAGTTATATCAACTATGGTGCATATCTTGTCAACTGTACATGAAAGTCATGAAAGTCATGTCAATTACACGTTAAAGCCTTGTCAACTATATTTCATACTATGTTAACCACACATAGAACCATGTCACAAAAAATTATAAGTCATGTCAACAACAATTATAAGTCATGTGAATAACAATTATATCAACTATGGTGCATAGAGTGTCAACGTTACATAAAAGTCATGTCAATTACACGTTAAAGCCGTGTCAACTATATTATTTACTATTTTAAGTACGTATAGAACCATGTCAACAACAATTATGAGTCATGTCAATAAAAATTATAAGCCATGTCAACAATAATAATAAGTCATGTGAATCCTAATAAAATTAACAGAAAATATACATTTTAATAAGTTCAAAAGTAAGAAACCACAATAGTAGCTGTTTTGAAATCCATCCCAAAACAAGAAAGTTAACAACATTAAACGTTAAATACATCCCAAATTTTGTTTCACTTCTTTCTATTAACAAACCACTTTTTGTATTTGTTGTTTAAACTAATTAATTTGTGCTTTTTTTCTTCCATCCATGCATCAGCTACTTCTAAAACGGGCACTCTTTGGTTGTTGTAACTTAATGCAATCAAGTTGTAGCAATATCTTCCACGCAGTACCTGGAGTATCTTTATGTTGCGTGCAGAGAAGCCAACATTCCATTCACTACCTTTTTTTCCAACATAAGTTTCCATGTGTCTCATTAAATAGACACCATAGTCCTTTATGTTGGTGCTTGTGGCCCACTTCAAGGAAAGAACATTGATGGAAGACTTGTTAATATTTTCGAATATCTCTAACAAGTTCTTATTTTTGTAGTATGCCTCCAACATATCTTTCTGCAAATATATTAATAAATAAATAAAAGTACACATAAAAAACATTTTAACATTGTGCATAAATTATATCAACAAAATGTAGAGACTGTTTCAATAAGATAAAAAATATCATACCAGTAAACCAATTTCATGTCTATGATCTCAATCTTACTTTGTTTCAGCCAAAATACTACCAGGTAGTAATGTCGGTTTTCACAGATTGGAAAGAAGACCTATATCACATGGAAGATAAAATTACATTCAAAGAACACATCCTAATATTTTCTCAAAAATTTAATTGTTAGATATAATTACCAAATCAATGTTTCTCCAATCAAGTTCTAGTCTTTTTTGAATCTCATTCTCTATTTCATCAATGAATTTGTTCGTTGCCATCGTAGTATTCCAACTTTCTGGCCGATTTGTAACATTGAAATTCTGCAATTAACATATTCGGTTAAGGAGACCTCTAATTCAAATATTTTATATAAATTTTTAGATTACTTACGGTTGAAGATGTGGTCATGAAAAAGCGTGCAGGTGATGTTGTTGGCTTTTCTTTTTCAATGTTGTTCTAATGTGAAGCCCATGAGTCAATAACACCAGATTTGATTTCTTCATGGGGCTTCAGTGAGTTGAGCAATTCCTTGGTTGCCCAAGTAAAATCATCATCACATACATATGCATTCCTGAAATGAAGTTATAAAAATGACATATGAACAACAATCATAAATCTTGTCTACTGTTTAGAAAACTAATTTTTTTTTATATCGTGAATATAATTAAATTATGGGTTTTTGGCTTTTTAAACCGAAACCTTTCCCCGAATTTCGGTTTTTCCCATGAACTATGAGATTTATTTTTAAAATCACGAACTTTCATTTTGTTAGGATTTTCCCCCCGGCGGGTCAACGACGAAACCCGGGTTGTCTACATGTCAATTTTAATCCTATTTGTCACTAAATTGATTTGGATCCTATTTGGCACAATAATACATACAATCACAATTATTACATAACAAATGACAAATTTTGAATAAACAAAACACAACTTTAACATTTTGAATTATGCTATTCGGGTAGGAATTATGCTATTCGGGTAGGAAATCGGAATTCAGAGAAAGGTTTTGGTTTAAAAAGCCAAAAACCCTTAAATTATACATACTCATATGTTCTTCCTGTTTCTACTATGTAGTAGTAGAGATCTCTTTCATGAACTTCCAGGTATGGCAGTATATCAACAACATATACTTCTGCTTTGTAGAGTTCTGTTTTGTTTGTATCTTCTGGAAGTGCAATATCAGATAATGAAGCAATATTCTGTTTTCATTGGACATAAAATTCATATCAACTACAAATTCTTGCTATGTCAACTACGGTACATAATATGTTAACTACTCATAGAGGCCATGTCAACAACACTTATAAGTTATGTCAACTACACGTAGAAGCCATGTCAACTACACGTAGAAGCCATGTCAATAATTATTATAACTCATATCAACTACACTATCAAGTCATGTCAACAACATTTCACTCATTTTATAAAAATAAATAATGTTTAATCTTAGTTTTAGTTACCTCAACAATATTATCTTCTTTATCCAGTGGTTTTTCTCTGTCCGTTTCAACATGTGTGTCATCTTGATTCTCCTTATCTTCAAGTTGTTTCAACTGGAACATATTACGTTATGTCAATTATATTTTTACCTATAATATGCAGAATATCTTTAGAGTTTAAGATAGTTATTGTAAATTGTACCTGTACAAGATCTTTCTGATTTTCTTTCTCACTCCCCTTGTTATCAGATTCTAGTACAGGTGTTGATATACGAGACACTGATTCATTATTGACGCCACATGTTGTGTCCTCTTTTGTGCCTTCTCCTTCTTCTTGTTCTTCATTTTCTTGTTCTTCATGTACTTCTTCATCAGCAGTCTATTGAAATAGTAATTTATAATTAGTATTAAATTAATTTCAACTTAGAGAAACATATGTAAACAAAATGGTTCATGTCAACTACACGTAGAAGCCATGTCAATAATTATTATAACTCATATCAACTACATTATCAAGTCATGTCAACAACACTTCACTCATTTTATAAAAATAATATATTGTTTAATCTTAGTTTTAGTTACCTCAACAATATTATCTTCTTTATCCAGTGGATTTTCTCTCTCCGTTTCAACATGTGTGTCATCTTGGTTCTCATTATCTTCCTGTTGTTTCAATTGAAACACATTACATTATGTCAATTATATTTTTACCTACAATATGCAGAATATCTTTATAGTTTAAGATAGTTATTGTAAATTCTACATGTTCAAGATCTTTCCCCTTGTTATCAGATTCTAGAATAGGTGGTGATATAGGAGACGCTGATTCATTATTGACACCACATGTTGTGTCCTCTTTCTGATTTTCTGTCTCAATCTCCATTTGAAAGTTGGAAATTTACTCAAATCTTCAAGTGCTTCCTTTTTCTTTTCGACAGTAACTATTGATTCACAGATTGTTTTACAGTTGTCAAATGCCTCATCTTTGTCTTGAAGAAATGACTCTGCCAATTTTACACACTTGTCTTCCACATATTGAATAGAAGTTGTTGGGCTTCCAATTGCAGATCTAGCAATATCACACTCTAATCCAAATAGATGATTAGTTTTGACGTGCGTAGGAACTTCTTTAAGGGTTTTTACTAGATTCCCATAATTTATGTGTTGAATGTATATTGCACTACATTCTGCATGATATCTTTTGGGACAACGCTTTGGGAAGACCCAACCCCACTGTCAACTACATGTGGAATCTGTTGTTGAGGCTCCTGCTCCTGCTCCAGGTTACGGACATATCTTTTGAAGATAAGTCCATTACCAAATATTCCTACATCTATCTCTCGATTTTCCCTAGCTTGCGGATGTATGCTTGTCCAGCCTTTCATTATTGGGAATGTACGAGAAACTGAACGTTTGGCTTGTAAAACTCTATCTATGTAGCAGAGCTGCATATAAAATCCATAACAATAACAATTACTAGCTATATCAACTACTCATACAACCTAATGTAATTATGTTCACTGTTAATAATCTGTAATGTGAAATGTAAAAAATACCATGAGCAAAGGAAGTGGTCCTGCAAAAGCATTCTTCTTTTTCTTTGACCAATTTTCCTTTGCAAACTTGAGCATTGTATGAATACCAGTTGACATTTCTAATATTGTCCAGATCATCAACTATTTCCCCAATCTTAGACTTGATTGTTCCACATGTTGATGGCTCAATCAATGTTGCTTCTAATAGTACCAAGAACAATCTCTTGATCCTTATCCCTCCTTGACAATATGCTAATATAAGTTCTTCAACGGCTTTATGGCTAACGTTTCCTCCTTTTTTTATTTGACAATCTTTTCCTAACTCTCTCATGAAAGCTGCATTACTTTTACAGATATATCTGGAATAACTAATCCTACCTCTCGGAAATCCGTATACCAGCTCCACATCGTCTTCTGTGATATTAACACTCCTCCCATTATTAAGCTTTATCTTGCACTGTTTTTCATCAAAACTCTTCACCAATTCGAATGCCATAAAGCTAGGAATGTACTCTATGTTGAAATGCAAAACATTCCCAAAACCCAACTCCTACACAACATTAACCTGTGCCTCATTCATTTTTCTCATGGTTTCAATAAAAAACAACGTCTTCCTTTTGATTAGAAGCCGTTTAGAAAAGTAATTACTTTTCTTATTCTGTTCCTTAACCTCCGTGTGCTTGTCATTCCGTTTTTTGCTTCTAATCTCAGAAGCAATTAATTGTTTCCGGTCATTTCTTCTTTTGCTTCTAATCTCAGATATAGTTAACTCGTTCTTATCAATTGCTGTGCTTCTTTTTCGCTTTGATGTGTTCTTTTTTTTCTGGATTAAAATCAAGTACAATAAAAATGTCAACAATACAGTAATATCATGTCAAAATTCATAGCAACTACAACCCTACATATGGCAAGTGCAGTCATACGCTTTTTAATATAAATAATACCGTGTCAACAGAACATATACGGTTTATAGCAATCATATGACTATATTGACAGCCATTCAAACAAGCATATATTATGTCAATAATTATTGTATAAAATGTCAATACCACTATGTCAACAAAATGTCAACAATATAGTAATATCATGTCAAAATTTATAGCAACTACAAGCATGCATATGACAAGTGCAGTCATACCCTGTTGATATATATAATATAATACTATGTAATCCTCTCACACTTCACATATGAATTCATCTTTGTGTATACAGAACATATCTATTTTTTAGCAACCATATGACTATGTCAACTACAATTCAAATAAGCATACATTATGTTAATAATTATTGTATAAAATGTCAATACCAATATGTCAACAGACATCTTCTAATGTCAATAATCATAAAAATTTAAATATATAGTACTTAACTGCAAGAATATTTTTCTGCTGTTTAAAAAAAGCATAAGTCGAACTCATCAGAAAATTAAATAATGAAATCTAAAAATAAAATCTTTTGAATAATCAAAATGTGTTTTAAAAAACTAAAATTGAAGTCATACAATTAAAAAAAGAATGAAATCTTTAACCTGAATGAGTCGTTTCATTGCTTTTTGTTGATTTGGTGGACCTCCATTTCTGATGTCGTTTTTCCAGGAACGGTCGACGATCCAACTGAATCACTTGTGTTTTTTTGTCCGGTTGACATTCCTAATACTCTTAATCGATTTAGAAATCTAGAAAAGAGATGAAGTCGAGTAGATGAAGGGTTTGTATATGAGAGAGTAGTCGAAATTTTTTGAGCGGTAATCTATTTGTGAGAGAGTAGATGGTAGAGAAATATTTATTGCTACGCTTTTTTGTGAGTTAGCGAAATAGTTTGTAGAGTAGAGGATTTTGAATTAATTTTTTTTTCCTCCATTTTATTAGAAAAAAAGGCAGTTGACATTGTTAACATTTGAAAAAAAGGCAGTTGACATGACAATTATTTAGTTATTGACATTACATACAGTTTATTTATATTTTCATTTTTGTTTTTGACACTTAATTTGCTTTATATTGACATGTATTGTATGACCATAATTCATGAATATGTTCCAAATATTGAGTTTTCTGAAATTTTATATGCAGCCTATTGACAAGCTGTTGACATTTGATAATTAAGGTATGGACAAAATGTTGAGTTTTGATATGGAAACTATTAACATGTATTTTATGATAATGATGCCAGTACATGTTTTAAATTAAAAAAATAAGAAAAATAGTTGTATATTTTTTTTAGTTACAAGAATTGTTTTTGAGCTGTTGACATTTAATTTAAGTTGTTGACATTTCTATTTAAGTTGCTATACTGATTTGATAGTTGATATATTATTACAGAATGCATAGTTTAAAAACCACATTTGATAATTGTATTACACATCCATCTAAAAAACATGATAACATCAAATATTCAAACCACTCTTTGTTCAAATCAGAATATAACAGTTTTTTACTTATTGCGTCTACAACTAAACCATTCCTTGTATTTGTTCTGTAACGCAGACAATCTTTGCTTGTTTGCATTCATCCAGATGTTAGCATTGCGTATCATATCCATACACTTCTTGTTGCTCTCTGATGTAAGCATGGCTTCGCAATATCTTCCTCTGAGTACCTGTAGAATCTTCATGTCACATGGAGAAAAGCCGACATTCCAATCCCTTCCCTTGCTGCCAAAGTATGTCCCCATATGTCTCATCATATAAACATCGTTGTCTTCTTTATTGGTGTTTGTGGCCCAATCTAAAGCAAAAACTTTGTATGGTGTAACACCCCGACTTTTTCTACCTTTTTATTTGTCATCGAAAGACATCGTTTGTGCACCTGAAAAATTTCTACGTTTATTTCTTTTTTCGAGAAAAGGATTCTACATTTTGCGCCAAAATAATTATTCTTTCCAAGACCAATTATTCATATAAATTAAAGTCTTTTGAGAAGGCCTATATACCAAATTCTTTTTTCCAATTATGCAGTCAAATAGTTGGTAAAATATATCTCAACTCCCTTCCCACGACTCTTCACCCATCTTCCCCTTTTATCTGAAAAATCTCCAACCAAAATTAAATCAAATCTTTGAGATATATATATAGATATATTTTCCCAACTATAGTATAAATAGTCCATGTTTCACGTTCTTCCACAACTAAAAATCTGAGAGAGAACCACCAATCTACTGCAGTTTTTCTACCCTTTCACAAAGTTGAGAAGAAATAGTTTGGAGAGAAGAAACCGAGAGTTGAGGGAAAAAAAACAGCGACGAGGCGGTGCTGCTCAAGTGTCACGAATGGCAGCAATCGGGCACCGAGCAGCAGGGGCTCATGGCGGAATCACGAGCATCGGCACATAGTGACAGCACTGGCCATGGCGGCAGCTATCGGCTCGACGGAGAGACTGCGGCGCTGTAAAATCAGAAAGAGGAGATGAAGGTAGAAGCAAGACGGAGAGAGTAGACGACGGAGGAGAGAAACAAGTGAAAGGGGGAGGAAGATTTGAGATTGCAGGCGTTAGCAAATTGAGAGATGGGAGTTCACGTAAGGAGATGGATTGGAGTACTTGGTATGAGCCAAATTAATTAAATGAAGATTGGGCCGGAGTATACTAAACCAATAGGTGACTTCATGCACGCTTTTCGAGAATGAAACGTAAAGAAGAATTAAGAAGCTAAATGAACGAGGTGGGCTTTCTTTTTAAATAAGGGCAATGCCCTAAGTATATTTTTATGTGAAAATGAATATTTGTCATGCCGTGTTTTGTTTTATCTATGGAACCTATCTGCTGTGGCTTTTGCCATCTATGGATAATCGAATTCGGGTCTGACTAGGGAGTGAGTCCCTACTCAGGCTAGTGTACACCAATGGGGATCGTGAGCCGTCTTTTGGGTCGGCCGGTCTAGTGACTTGGAATGTGGCCACATTCCTTGTCATCAATGGATCAGATATGGTAGACATCTATGGGAAAATGGTTGATCAACCGACTTTTACGATGGAAATGATTTTAGTGTCTTGGGTATTTTTAAAAGTTAAAACCCCGAGTTCACTCATTGGTGGCATGATAAATACTTTTTATAAAATGTTTTCGGCATGAGTCCACTGAGTGCATCAAGTACTCAGCCCTGCATTTCTTCTTAAAAAAATGTGCAGGTTGAGCTGTGACGAGCGCGGTGGGTGTTGAGCATAAAAGTGAAGAAGATGTTTATCAAATGTTAGGAATATGTTGTGTCTTCATACATGACATTATTCTACTCTCGAATGCTTCCGCTAAATAGTATTTCTTTTCAGTTCAAGTATTGTTGAGATAATATTCATTCTGAGTTGTTGATTGTTGAAGTGATACTCTGATTTTTATTCGAGCTATTTCCTATTATTTCGAGCTATTTCCTATTATTTTGAGCTATGGTCGAGTTGTGTTGTTTTCCCTTTTCTTCCCCGCTTCTTTAGTCCTCCATTGGTCACGATTCACCGTGTTTTCTATCCTTAGAAAATGCGGGCGTGACAAAGGAGACTTCTTTACATTTTTTGATAGATCTGTCATGTTATTCTCTATAAAGTATGCCTCAAACATATCTTTCTGCAAATATATAAACAACTAAATTAAAATTTTCATACAAAGCATATTAGCAAGATACATAAATTATGTCAACAAAAATCTAAACATACTGTTAGTTATATTTAAAAAAGCATACCAGTATTGCAACATCAAAACTATACTTTTCCAAGGGATTCTTGTCTCTAGGTGGTTTGGCACTATCAATTATCTCAATTTTGTTCATCTTCATCCAGAATACCACAAGATAGTAATAGCCACTTTTAAAAACAGGGAAGAAGACCTGTATTGTATGATCGATAAAATTAGAGAAAAGAATTTGACAACTTCTGTCCAAAATTATGTAGGTGAAACTGTGAGATCTTTGTACAAAAATAAATTTGTTACCAAATCAATCTTTCTCCAATCGAAATCTTCTATTGTTCTAATCTCCTGTTCAATTCGCGACACAAAGTTGTTCTTCGATTGTAATGGATCCCAATGAGGCTGCCGATTTGTTATATTCAAATACTGCATTTAACAATTTTTGTTAGTGAAAGTTGTCATCCAAATAGGTGACACAGAAATTTAGATTACTCACGCATGGGGATGTTGTCAGAAACAGTCGTGGAGGTGACGATTCTGCCCTTTCACTTTCCTTGTAGTTCAGGTGCGCTGTCCATAAATCAATTACACCTATATTGATTTCTGAATGGGGTTTCAGAGATGAAAACACTCCTTTGCTTGCCCAAACAAAGCCATTAGTGTAGACACATGAATCACTGAAATGAAAGCGTGGAGACAACATTTAAATATCATTCATAAATTATGTCAACTGCATGGAAATATAAAAGTATTGTATAGATTATTCAAAGAATTACATTATGCATACTCATTTGTTCTTTCAGTTTCTACTATGTAATAGTACATATCTCTTTCATCTGGGTTCAGGGTTGTTTTCATATGCACGACTCGTATTTCAAATGGTGAACGTAGCACTGGGCTAGGACGCATTTCAGCACGAGTCTGTCTCTCTCTAGCTTCAGCCAGTGGAATCTCAGAGATCGGAACAGGGTTCGGGTTCTGTTGTCAGTGAATTTAATGTTACTTGCAATTACAAATCATGTCAACTATATTACACTAACCGTGTCAATAACTAATATTATTATGTCAACTACGACATATCATGTCAACTGCACAGACAAGTTATGTAAACTAATCTACATGCTTTGACAACTACACATACAAGCCATTTTAACAACTATTACAAGCAATGTTAACAATAATTCATTCATTTTTTAAAGAATAATAAGGTTAATTTTAATTTTTTTACCTGGTAAACAGTCATTCTTCTGTCCGTGTTTTCAGGAGTTTTTTCTTTTTCCTCATGCATCTTCTCTTTCCATTTATGTTCTTGTTTTTTTATGTTCGATTCAGGAGGGGTGTCATCCAGTGTTTCAATACCCTCTCTCATCATATACTCAACAATTGAGCATGTAGCTGCATCCTCCATGTCTTCCTGAAATTCCATTTTATACCATGTCAATTATATTTTTATCTATGTCAACTACGATATCCACAATGTCAATAACTAATATAAAATTATATACAAAGCTTCAAAAGTTTAATATAATCATTATAAATTGTATCTGTTCATTTATGATATCAACAATAGCGTTTGTTGCCTTGATTGCTTCTTCATTGTTGCTGATTTCAACGTCTCTACATGCTTTTGATAATATATGCAAGGCATTTTGTGTTCTTAAGTCTATATCAGATTCATCTTTTGCTTGAATTTCGAACTCACTTCTCCTGTTCTCAAATCCTATAATTGATGCTTGAATATTGACATGTCAAGGAGATTCATTTATTGGTGATGGCTTATTAGCTTCAACTTCTACTTGAATTTCCAACTCACTTCTCCTGTTTTCAAATACTATAAGTGATGATTGATTATTGACGTGTCCATGAGATTCAGTTGTTGGTGATGCTCTATCAGCTTCAACTTCATCTTGCATTTCCAACTCACTTCCTTTGTTCTCAGATCCTAAAACTGATGCTTGAGTGTTGACATGTCCAGGATATTCAGTTGTTGGTGATGCCTTATCAGCTTCAACTTCTACTTGAATTTCCAACCCACTTCCTTTGTTCTCAGATCCTAAAACTGATGCTTGAGTGTTGACATGCTCTGAAGCATTGACTTCTTGTTGTTGGAGAGATGGGGATGCTGTCTGTGGAGATCCTAGTACGGCTGTCAAGATAGGAGAGTTTGATTCATTATCACCATCACACATCATGTTCTCCTTGCTTTGTTCATCTTCTTCAACAGTCTGTCTGACCTCTTCAGGATTATCAACTGGTGATGTACGTAAATTTTCTCTATTTCTTTCTTCTAAAGCCTGTTAAAAAATTAGTTCAACAATGTTACTTTCTAAACTATAGGAGTAATCCAGTGTCAACTAAGAGAAACATATATTAACAAAATGATGTATTAATCTCAATATAGGTTGATTATGTGCTTACTTTATCGAAGAAATCTCTCAATCTGAAAGTTGGAAATTCATTCAAATCTTCAAGTGTTTCATTTTCTTTTACAGCATTCAGTATTGAGTCAAACACTACTTTTCAATTATCAACAGCAACATTGTTGTCTATATGAAATGACCGGGACAAATGCAGGAAAGTGTCACTCACAGATACAACCGGAGATTTTTGGCTTCCAATTGCGCTTCTAGCAATATCACAAACAAATCCGAATAAATCATTATTCTTGATCTTTGAAGAAGCTTCTTTGAGGACTCTAACAAGATTGGTCCTGCCATCATTTATCTGATTGATGTATTTTACTACATTTTTCACCATATCTGATGGGAGTATGTTATGAGAAGAAGACCCCACTCCAATGTCATCTACATCAATACTTTGTTCTTCATTCCCTTCCTGCTGCTCCTCATTTCGAATGTATCTCTTCTTTATATGTCATAAACCAAAAACTCCTGCACTGATCTCTCTATCTTCTCTGGCCTGAAGATGCTCACTTTTCCATCATTTCATTAATGGAAATGTTCGAGGAACAGGACGCTTGTTGAAAGGCTGCAGGTTTTCCCTCGGTCAACGTATGTAATTGGGAGTGTATCCAACTGATCAGGAAGAGATTCCCGACCCAGCTGAGTCGTTGGTACGACAACCGGGACCTGGTTTCAAACAAGTTTCCTCAACCCACTTCTACTGATTAGTATAGTGGAGGTAAGGGTCGAATCCCACAAGGATGGACACGTTCGGATAACTGCGGTGACTTTCCTGGGTGTTTTTGGTTAGCTTCCACGCTTGGGTTGAGATTTTACCTAGGCAAGAAATAAAGGTGGTACTCTACTGACTAGTAGGCTTGAAAATAACAGACATGTGGTGGTGTTCGTGAAAATAAGGGACAAGGTGTCTCAGAGGTATATGAAAAGTAGACAGTTACTAAAAGAGGAAATTTAGACAACAAGGGTATATCTGGTGGCTGGTTGGCTCTCTGACAGGTCTGGACATTACAATTGAAAAGTAGGGAACAAAAGCAAAAGTAACTTAAAAGTAAAGTGGTCCAAACTAAAGTTGATTTTGACGTTTTCTTCTTCACCAAGTATTAACAGAAATCATATACACACAAACACCATAACTAAACTCAGATTCATAACTTCAAACTCAAGATCCATTGATTAAAATGCTCAAACTTAAAATGAACGGTGAAACTGCAGTTTTACTTCTACTGACTAACATGCAAGGTGGTGATCACAGCGCAGAACAGAAAACTCATGCACGAAAATTAGAATGGAAACATGACTACAACTTCAGATCAACAATTCCAGATAAGAAAACACTTAGAAATTAAAAGCAACGACTAGATCTAACTTTCCTAGGAAAAATGAAGCAAACTCTAACCAAAGAGACATTCGGAATAGAAATTTCATAGTTAAAACGTTTGGATCTTCACCAAGTATTTCAAAAGGCAACAAAGATAGATGTTAGCGCAGATCCAACGAAGAAAGCGAATAAAGATTAGACTAGAAAGCAAAATAACGATTGTTTTGCCACTCCTGGCGGTGATAATGCTATACTACTGCGACAAACTGGCTGGAACGGTAGATTGATGACTTCTCCGGCAGACTCTTGGACGTCAAGTGACCATAGCTGTGGCGAGGAACGAGAGATTGGATAATGCTGAAGGACTGATCTTCTAGAGAGAATTCTACTAAGTGTGTATGAGAACCGAGAACTTGGAACTCCCAACCGAACTCTCTTTTCTCTCTCCAAGTGGCTTCTTTTATAGGGAGGCTTGCCCTTACTTTTAGGGTAGACTTCCTTCAGACTTTGACATTTCTACCCTTGTTAATGATTATCCCAGCTATCCTTCTTCTCCATCTCGAGCCTTTTCTCTGGCATGCATCCTGGTCAGTATTGCACCCTTCTAGCGCCCTTTTCACTTGCGTCACCTGAATCGTCTCCTACTGATTTGGATCCCTTAATCCTGCACACTTGAGCAACTGTTTTGCAGATAATACATGCATTTCACGACATACTGACCAGTAACCAAGGCTTAGAATACGACTTATCACTTGTCTTGTGTAACTCTGTCTAAGTAGCAGAGCTGCATATGTTAAAAAATGCATGTCAATTACTATTATGTCGTGTCAACTCAATACACAAGCCACTTAAATAATTAATACAACTTATGTCAACCATAGTACAAGCTATATCAACTACACACACAACCTAATGTAATCATGTTAATAATCAGTAATGCAAAATATAAAACATACCATAAGGAAGGGAAGTGGTCCAACAAAGGCATTCTTCTCTGTGATTGACCAATTTTGCTTTACAAATTTGAGCACAGATATTACATACGAACACCAATTTACATTTCTAACGTTATCCAGATCATCAATTATCTCTCTAATCTTAGATTTTATCATTCCACATGTTGATTGCTCAATCAATGTTGATTCTAGTAATACCAAGAACATTCTCTTAAACTGCTTTCCTCCTTAAAGATCTTTCAACATAACATTTTCAACATCGTTATGGTTCACACTTCCTGCTTTCGTACCACATTTCTCTGCTATCTCCCTCATGAAAGCTGCATTACTTTTACACTTATCTTTGGAGTAAGTAATGTCACCTCTTGGAAATCCATATACAAGCTCCACATCCTCTTCAGTGATATGAATTTTTTTACCATTACTAAGCTTTATCTTGCACTTATTCTCTTCAAAAAATTTTAATAATGTTAATGCTAATCTGCTAGGAATGTAATCAATTTTGAAATGCAGGACACTCTCGAAACCCAACTCCTTTACGGAATTAATCTGTTCCTCATTCAGTCTGCTTATTGCATCAACGAAATACATTGGCTTCCTTTTCACTAGAAGCCTTTGAGATAGATTTTCAGCAATAACAATCTGTTTTCCATCCTCTAAACTTTTCTTTTGCTTTTTCTTAATAATAATTAACTCTTTCTGAGATACTAAGGTACTTCTTTTTCGCTTGGATGTTCTTCTGTTTTCTGATTTAAAATCAAACACAATAAATCTATGTCATTTATACAAAGTATCATGACAATAACAAGTGTACTCTGTTGACATCAAGTGCGTGTATATTACTAAAATTATTTTATTAGATATACCAAGGACAATTAATAGAATTTCAGGAATTAAGTATGCTCTGTCATTAACAAGTGTTTCCCATATATAGTTAGAACAATTATATTATTACTATTATGTCAATAGTTAAAGTTTATAATGTTGACATAACCTGTTGATTATTTTATAAAGTTTATGGCAAGTATACTCTGTTTACATAAATATGACTATGTCAACTATTATTTAAACAAGCTTAGAATATGTCAATAGCTATTGACATACTACTACAACCATACATATGTTTTCTACAACCATCCTAACAGCCATTGAATCAAGCATACCCTATGTTAATAGTTGTTGACATACTACTACAGCCACTCTAACAAGCATACAATATGTCAATATTATTATGTCAATACCTATTCAAACAACCATACACTACTGTCAACAGTATATTATTATAGCAATGTCAATAGCTAGTATATAAAATGTGAATAATCTTAAAAATTTAAACAAATCCTTAACTAGAAGGTGAAGCTTGTTCTTTTCCATTTTTTGCAGCAGCATTTTTCGTTGCCATCTCTTCCGATTCTACCATCGCAAATCAACAAAAAAATTCAGCAAGTATCGAATTCATAAAAAACGAAATCCAGATGTTTTTTAAAACACCAAAATCAAAGCAATATACTTAAAATTTGAATCAATTTCTTAACCTGAAGAAGTGGCTTCATGCATCCATTATTTGGAATGCTGTTTCTTAGCTTCAATCGATATTTCAACCGATTCTTTCTGATTTTCCTCTTCATTCGTCATTAAAAACTCTATTTGAATGTTTACGGTTTGAATTTTGAAGATCAGCGAGATTTTGCAGATTTTGAAGGGATTCGAATTGTATGAATTGTATGAAGATTTGAAGATTTTTGAAGAGAGATTTTAGAGAGATTTTTAGAAATTGGTTTGAAATCAGTTTTGATGTTTTACCTTTTTTCATTAATGAAATTACAATTTTACCCCCTTGTTGACATAATGTTGTATTTGTTGACATTTTGTTTTAGCTTGTGGATTAGTGGCCCATATTGCATCTCATTTCTCAATTTAGCTAAATAATCTCAACCTAACAAGACCCTATATATATATATATATATATATATATATATATATATAGACGAATAATCAGCTGCCATGTGGCATTCATAAAAAATTCGCAAGGGTAAATTTACGCGGACTGCAATATCCAATACACTAGACTGCAATTTTTCTCGTCTACAATATCCAATACGCTAGACTGCAATCTATAGATTGCAGTGTAACGTTTATACTATTGCAGTCTAACGTTTATAATATTGTAGTCTAGCGTGGTGTCACAATGTCACTTTAAGAGGTGTTGTCATTTTAACGCACCCCTATATATATGACCCGAAGGTCCATTGCCATTGTATGTATGACCAGTAGGTCCCATTGCCATTGTATACATATATATGACCCGAAGGTCCATTGCTATTGTATATATGACCCGTAGGTCACGTTGCCATTGTATACATATATATGACCCGAAGGTCCATTGTTATTGTATATGTGACCCTTAGGTCCATTGACATTGTATATATGACCCGTAGGTCTATTGCCATTGATATCAGACCCAGGACAAAACTGTCACAGATAATAATTAATTAACTACATAACATATCCTCCTTCCGTTCCAAGATAAGCGACTCAAATTCTTTTTTGGAACGTCCCAAGATAAGTGAACTATTTCCTTTTTGGCATTCTCTCTTTTACTTTATTCACTTTCCACTTTCCTAACAAAACTTCATTTCCTTAAATCCCATGTCGAAAAGTTTGTTCTCATTTATCTTGGGACGAAGGAAGTATAAAATTGTTAATGTGACACACCTGTTTACACCAAATATATTGGTCAGACGTATGATTTCCCTTCCCCTTCACCATTCTTCGTATCTTCTTTCAATTTTTCCTCATTTCTTTTATTTTCTTTTTCTTCATACTCTGCCATTTTCTTTATTTCTATTTCTTGGAGACAATTTCTACTGCCCCCAAAGACCTCTCGTCCGTTGTATGCATATATATATATATGGATAGTACTTTAACATATTAAACTTAGCTATTAGATTTAGCCTTGATGGATCACCAAAATACACGCGTAGGGATGCTTAGTTGTTCTGTACTTTCTCCGTTTCGCCATAGTTGAAGCGAAACTTTTCGGCACGGAGTTTTAGAAATGAATATTGAGTGTGTTAAATAAATAGATAAAAAAGTAAGAGAGAGTAAAAAGTAGAAAGAATAAAGTAAAAAGTGAATAAAGTAGAGAAAATAAAGTAAGAGAGAGTAAAGTAAGAAAGAGAAAAAAGTTACCTATAAGGAAATGACTCAACTATGAAGAAACTTCCCGAAATGTTAAAATGACTCAACTATAGTGAAACGGAGGGAGTACTAAATTACTCCACGTGTATGCATTAAAATATTACTATCGTACATGTATATTTATAATATGACTAATAAAATTTGCACGACCACTAATAAAATTTCGTATATTACGTACACGTATTAATTGATAGTTGATTAGGTAGTTATCTATTTTTATGCATTTGGAGCATGAAATATTTTATTCCTACATATGGAATTTATTTGTAAACACTGACTATACTTTTATCTACCTTCTTGATAATTTTCAAGCTCTATACTATTATAAATACTTATTATTGTTAGAATTATTTTCTATTTTAATTTTATACTCCCCATGTTACAATTCTTCACCCCTTTTATAGAGAACAAAATATAATGGGTCATGAATGTTACAATTCTTCACCTCTTTAAAAATTTTGTCCTCAAAATTCATTTTCTCTTATAAACTAGTGTATCTAATACATATTTCCTTGTGAATAGTTGTATTTTTCTTTCGGAGTTACTCATGGCTTATACTCATATCTTTGGCATTTATGTAAATGTCATACGGAAACTCTGCCTCATACTTTGACAATCTTTTTACTTTATAAAATCATAGAATTCTTAAAACTCAATATACTTCGTTCCAAAACAAGATCTCATACTTTGACAATCTTTTTACTTTATAAAATCATAGAATTCTTAAAACTCAATATACTTCGTTCCAAAACAAGATCTCTCCAAACATCACATTCTTTTTAAGAGAATGACTTTCTCAAGTTTAAGGCTTAATACAAGTACACACGCTATATGCAAGTTCACGTGGTACATCTTTTGATCAACAACTTATGACTGATTACAAAACTTTGTATTTACACTTGATGGTCTAAGATAATAACACATATACCTGATTAACATATATTCATACTTATAGTCCAATACTTTTTTAATATTCTTTCTTCTTATATGCTTACTATAACTCTTAGTTTACTTACAAAACTGGCTACACTTATCATTGATACATTACTTCTTGCTCCACCAAGCAATATTTAATTATTTCCATGTGATACCACAGTTAAGCAAAAGATTATAATGTAAACATTGATGCACGAGAGCTAACCCTTCTCTCCTCGTGGCACACACTAGACATTTCTAACATGTCAAATGCAAGTATAACTTATGGCTGGCATATTTCATATTATATGCACGAATGCAATCCAGATTATATCCCTGCTCTGATATCACTTAAACTGTTACATCCCAACCCTTTTAATGAAAATATTTATTAAAATAAAATACGATTTAAAGTAAAGAAATCACATATTAATCATTTCTCCATCTAAAATACTATAATTATAAAATCCATCATTTTTTTAAAAAATATGTTCATTAAAAGGGCTGGGGTGTTACAAAACTACCTTAAATCAAAGAAAGAGGTTTATAGAAAAGATATGAGTTCTGGAAACATATATGTGTGAGATTTTTAATTCATAAAATATAATTTGGTGTCTGATGATGATTATCTAATTAATACAATAACAATGCAGAAAGGTAGTAGTAATTAATCAAGCTTCTAAATGGGGAAAGGTTAATTTGTCCAACAACAGAAACATAATAGGGAAAGCTAATGTAAATCACAAGTAATAAAAAAACAAATTGTTCACCTCACTCAATACAAGATTACTTGATGCTTATTAACAATAATTAGTAACTAAAATTTACATAACCATTGGCCCTAATAATGAAACCCTCGACCAATAGTTAATCACTTAATTATTACTAATTTAAATATAAAAATAGTTTATTTAACAAGTTAATGCACGGCTTTCATCAAAATGGCAAATTAAAGAGTTTCAGCAAAGATATCAACCTTTTATCTTTTAATCAACAGCAAATAGTAATTCGTAATTTATTTTGACAGTAACGATATACTCCCTCCGTCCCCGATCAAGAGTCACACTTTTCCATTTCGGTCCGTCCTCAATTAAGAGTCACACTTCATTTTTACCATAAATGGTAGATAGGTCCCACATTCCACTAACTCAATTCACTCACATTTTATTATAAAACTAATATAAAAAAATGGGTCTCACATTCCACTAACTTTTTCAACCAACTTTTCTTTACATTTCTTAAAACCCGTGCCCGGTCAAAGTGTGACTCCTAATCGGGGACGGAGGGAGTAGTAGTTAATAAGTACATTCAAAGTTGCAACTTAAAAAGACTAAAATTAAGAGCATCCCCATCCCAAATCCGGGCAGCAAGTCCCCTCCACGTCATCATTCCCCTAGATTTAAGTCTCAGGCCACAACTCCATTAACCACGCAGGCCACAATTCGGGCCACAACTATTATTTTGCACTATTCACATCTATACAACCTATTTTACTCGTAAAATAGAATACGTTGAACAATTAAACCGGAAAAATTCATTGTTCAGTCGAAAAATAGAAAATTGCAAATTCTAGAAAAAGAAAATTACAAATCCTAAAAAAAGAAAATTACAAATCCTAGAAAAAAGAACTACTTTTTTTTCATTTGTGCGCGAAGGTATTCGATCATCTCACTGTGCAACCCGAGGTCGTACTCCGACATTGTCGAGGTATCCCATGATGTCAACTCCGTCAGCTGGCCCATCCGCAACGTAATACTCATATCCGACATAGAGTCTGATATCTTATCCAGGGAAGGATTGGGTGGCGGCAGCGGCATAGCGGAGTAGCTCGCAGTTGCCTTCCCCTTTGCTTTCCTCTTTGCTGCCTTTGATCCCATCGGACGGCTTTGAGGTGGACCTCCTTCGCTCGAAGAAGTCGTCGACTGTCACGTTGAGGTGGACCTCCTTCGCTCGAAGAGTAGTGTTCGGCGGCGGAAACTTTGGTTCTCTTCGCCGCTGCTTCTGCCCCACCGGTGTACTTCGGGTTCTTCTCGACAAGCTTCCAAACGTCGAAGTACTTGAAGTGCTTCTTCCCGTCAGCGAAGTAATCTGCCTTGGCCTTCTCCACAAGATCTATCTCGTTGTGCCCGTTCGGCCACATCCAGACTACGTTAGTCCACTTGCCATTCCACTTGTTCATCTCCGCCTGGACCTGACCCCAATGCTTGTGTAGCTTCACGTAGGTACGCTCGAACGAGCAGTAAGGTCGACCAGCGTTGTACTTCTCTGCAATCCGCTGCCAGAACAATTTGATGCTTTGCTGGTTGCCGACTGATAAGACTAATTTCATGCATTGGTTATGGGATTAAATTATGTAATTTCCCGGGTCTAACAAGGTTTTGTAAGCCAGGTGTGTAGAGAAAATGCCAGATCCAGGAAGAAGGAGAAAATCGCCTGGAGAAGGGAGCTGGCAGAGAAAGTGAGCAGAATAGAGAAGGAGTTTACCAGACGAAGGAATATCTGAGAAAAGGGCAGAATGGGGATTACAAGGAAGAATCTAGAAGCTCCACTCCTTATAAATAAGAGCACGCCGCTTACATAAAGATCTTCATCTATCATCTTTTAACTCTCAGCTCATCTTTCTCACTCTCTACACACACACTTTAGGGCATCCACAATGGGACGCCCTAAGCGACGCCCTATGCACCACCACGTCAGCATTTTATCCTCCTCCTATTCCACCTGCAGTGGGGCGTACTATAGCCCGCCTTAAGCGACGCCCTAAGCATTTTATCTATTATTTGAATATTTAAATACTTAAAAATTTGGAAAAATAACTTCATTTCATTAAAATTCAAACATTAAAATACGAAATAAAAAAACTACAATTTCTCAATGGCGGCGGTTGCGGTTCCAAACTTCTTCAATCATGTCGGTCATGAGCTGAGTATGGTCTTGTTGGTTGCGCATTGAGGCCTGTCGCTGTAGAACCACAATGAAACTAATCGGTAATCCTCAAGTGACATGCGAGGTCGCCTTGCTGGAGCTAGATCCGGCTTCATCATCCACCCAATCGGTGACATGTCCATGTTCTTGTTCGACTATCATGTTATGCATGATGATGCACGCATACAATACGTCGGCGATGACTTCCTTGTACCAGAAATGCGCCGGACCTTTCACGAATGCCCACTGCGATTGGAGCACCCCAAAAGCCCGCTCCACATCCTTCCACGCGGATGCTCCCTAGCATCCGGCTTCTAGGATCATCGTCGGGTGGCTGCCCTTGTAGCCGCTAGTAAATTGGCCTCTCCAGGCCGTCGGGCAGTTCTTCCACTGCCAGTGCATACAGTCGATGCTCCCTAGCATCCTAGGGAAGCCATCCACCGTCTCGTGCATCCGCATCAGGCTCTGGCCATCATCAGCAGTCGGGCGTCGCAAATATGTGTCGCCAAAAGCCTCCACAACTAACTTACAAAAAGTCTTGAGAAATTCGCGGCCAGTTTTCTCCCCGACGTGGAGGTACTCGTCGAACATATCCGTTGTTGTGCCGTAGGCCAACTGGCGGATCGCAACCGTGCACTTCTGCAACGGCGTAAGTCCGGGTCTAGCGATCCCGTCTTCCCGATACTGGAAGTACTCATCACGTCCCTCCAACGTGTGCACAATGCGGAGAAAAAGATCTCGGCTCATTCTAAAACGTCGGTGAAAAACATTCGGGCCCCACCTTGGATTCTCGGCAAAATAATCTGCGAACAGACGTTCGCGCGCTACGTCATGCTCGTGGGGGACAAACGTCCGACGTTGTATCGGGCGAGGGACCCGCGCCTCCGCCGCGCCGCCGCCTGCTCTCGCTGCATTTGTGCCAAGCATTCCTCCTTGGCTTCATTAACGGCATTGAACAAGGCTCGAGTCAAGGCCCATCCGCAGCCTTCCGATGTACTCAAATTGTAGTCGTCGGGATTCATTTTTGAGACGATAAGAGAGAATAATTGAAGAGAAATTGAAGAGAAACTGAAGAGATGTGAAATCGGGCGCGGACGATGGTTAACCCATCGTCCGCGATGCTGCAGCTGGCGGACGATGCATCGTCCGTCGCATCGTCCGCCCATTGCGGATGCCCTTAGGGGACAGAAATTGGGGGTACGGTTCAAAGTTTCATCGGAGTTGTGCAACACCGTCTCTACGGGAGGCGAAGATACAATCTATTTTCTGTTTTAAGTTTACGTTTCTGAATTTCCCGAGTCTTCGCTGTTCGAAGCTCGGCCGTATTTTGTTAAATTTCTGTTGAATCTGCACTTGATCAGCTATGGAAATTGTTGCTATGGTTTCATTTCATGTTATTACTTCCTTTTCTGTTTACTTTGGATGTTTTTCGCGATTGATCTGAGTTTTGAGTTGAATTGTGTGGAGATCGTAGTTGATTGTTTGAATTTGTGTGATCGGAGATGGGGATTGCTGTGGTTTGTCAAGGAAAGCTTGGATCCGGAGCAGATGAAGCGTCCAGTGTTTGGATCTGTTCTTTTCTGCATGGTTTTGATGTTTAGTTTCTGCTTTCGCATTTACCGCGTCTAGTAATAGTAGATCTGCTTAATTTCAGTAGTTAATCGTAGTTTAATGGTTTGATATAGCTTAATCTGTTCCGTTTCATAGCTTGCTCTGTTTTCCTCTGCATTTCGATCGTTAGAGAAGATTAAGTTAATTGTTGGTTAAGCCTTTAGTTAGTTATTTTGCAGCTTTTCATTTGTACCTTGCCAATTTGGGAAATGGTCCCCACGATTTGTCTTTCCTCTGCCTAGGTTAATTTTAGGAAGTTATTCACTAGGTCTGGTAATTGTTTTCGCTGGAGAGTGATCTTGAGTACGTCTTGTTTATCGGCATGCATGTTTATGTTATTCTTGCCTAGGTCTAGCTGTTAGAATAGAGCATTTCATTGTTAGGTTTGGTATACTGAAAAGCATGTTTCGAGTAAGTTTCGCGCGAATAGAATCTTGCTTGTATACGTAAAACTCTACAATCCACTTTTAACCCGATTCAGTATTATTCGAGCAGTCTCGCACGAATAGAATCACTATTATTATTACATTGTGTTTGCTTGTGCATTTATAAGATGTTTTACAAACATTTAAATGCATAAGAAGTAAACAAAGTCTAAGTCTTTTGCTTAGTAGACCGGTTGTGGGCGTCGTCCACTTTAAGGTAACACGGTCAGATCTATGCAATGCTTTGCAAAAGAAAAAGAAGAATTTCACTAGATAGGCTTTGGCTACCTATCGTGAAAGGTTGCAATGTCAGTCCGCATATTTCTAAGCCTTACTGAAATAAGATGACATTGGTGTGGTATAGCACTGAACGGATCTAACAGCAAGACGTGCCTTTATGCTATCTACTGAAAGACTAGGTCTTGATAAAATACTATTTCTTAATCTACATATGTTAGCATTGAGCATACGGTATTGATTATGCACTACTTTGACTTATCAAATGGTGCGGGTTTTTCGCAACCCAATAATCCTGATATATTGGGTAATGGTGATTAATATCTAGCGGTGCTAGGATTGCTATTATGTTGAAACGTGTGCAAGGTGAGTCTCGTTTGATAATGTCCTCAAGAGGAGCTCGAACAAGGTTTTATTATTCGTAAAACTGGCCAGTTGGAGTTTTATCGCTCTATGAATAATAAATAAATGTTTCATGCTAAGTCCACTCTTGAAATTAATAAGATATTAATTAATTAAGTCCATAGCAGACATTAATTAATTAATGGACATTTATATGTTAAGCGCGGGAAATAAATAATAAACAAAGTGGAAACCCGGATTACTTGTAATTTCGGATTTGGATGGGGAGAGTTCAATATTACTTCTGTAGTGGCTGCTCATAATATTCCAATATAAGCTTGCATTAAATTGTGGGTTCAATTTAATTAGTAAAAAAGCTAATTGGGCGAGCCCATATCCAAAACCTTCCATAGATCCCTGTCTGGGCCCAAAAGGAACTTAATATAAATAGGAGAATAAAGGAGAAAGAAATCATTCATTATTATTATTCATAATTTTCGTCCCCCTCTACCTAGAGGAGTTCAAATTTCTCTCCTAATTGGAGAAGGATTTCTTCTGTCTTCTTTATTTGAGTCCTAATATTTTGATAAGATCAGCCCACCCTGATATCGAGATACTTTCTTTGAGCATGAATTATTTGTGTTCTAGCATGCAATTATCTGTTTAACATGTGAATTGATTAATCGCATAATCGGTCAAATAGATCCTACGTCTGATTTATTTGTTTTCTAGAAGTCTTCTGCTGTGCAAGGGGCACTAAACCCCAACATTCATCTCCCCAATCTAGTAGTTAAATCTCAACCCCAAAAATGTGTGGCAGCAGCCAAAAACAGTGTCCAGGTCCTCTTGCATGTTTACTTACGCCTCCATCTCTATGGGATTCGATCCCTACTTCCTTATACTAATCCTTTTTAGTACAGTGGGTTGAAGGTTTTGAAAACAAGGAAAAGATCGTGTGCCCAAAGACCGAGGGTTTCAAGGATTCTCTGAGTTCCTAGACCCCATGATCTGGTGGATTCCCTGGATCTAAGAAATCTGATATTATTTACAAACACACGAACGCTTATTCAGGCTGTTTCACCGACCACAGTGTCCTCGGAGACGTCGACGAAGTTCTTGGCCAGCCACAGTGTCTCCTGCGGACTATAATTCTTCGGCCCCTCATCATCTGCATCCTTGCCCTTGCCCTTGCCCCTCCCTTGAGCGAGCTCCATATCACTGATCTCGTACTCATTAGTGCTAACTGGCGATTCCTGCTCCATGTTGGTAGGCAACCCGGGACTAGGCGTTGCATTTGGGTGGGGCGTCGGCGGCAATTGCCAGTTGTTGGAGTTGACAAAATCTTCCATCTTTCGTTGGTCGCTGTTAAACCAATCTATAGAAGCCGGAAATATTGGAATACAAGAGGATTGAACTTGAGTTTGAGTGGAAAAGTATTAAAATGGAGCAAAACAAGTGTATAAATAGGCAAACAATTTTTTTTAAAGAAAAATAGGGGACTTGCGGCCCGGCCCGCACAAAATTAACGTCGGGACGGGACGGGAGGCTTGCGGCACGGGCACCGCTAACGCCGGCCGAGACGGACCGCTGGTGCGGCCCAGGAACGCAACTGCGTCCTCGGGACCGTCCCAGGCCGTGACGCACCATCATCTAACACTGCTCTCGGGCCGGGACTCGCGTGTTGCGGCCCGGCCCCTCCGCGTTATGGATGCTCTTATGATGAATATTTATGTTACTTTATGAGATTGCCTCCATTCGAAGTGATCGACTGGGTAACGATATAGTAGTTAATAAGTACAGTAACGATATAGTAGTTAATTCTCGCCTACAACAGCTTCACTAGAGGGATACCTTCTCAATATGGAAACCTCTCCGGCCTTCATGCACTCGATCTTACCTATAACAGCCTTAACGGATCCATACCTAACACTTTCGGCAACCTCAAATCACTCATGTGGCTGATGCTGGCAAACAATTCCCTCTCCGGCGAGATTCCACCGCAGCTGAGAAACTGCAGCAGCTTGCTATGGCTGAATCTCGCTGAAGGACCTACTAGACACACTAGTAGATGGGGGTAGTCACTGTGTGCACAGAAAGAAAATAACAGGTTTCCTAGGTCCAGCAAATCCGCTAGATTACACGGTCTAGGAACTCGTTGGTCGTCGGAAAATCCTGGTCGTCGGACACACAGAGCACTCCTTCAAAAACCCTCAACCACTTTACTAAAACCTAGCACATGGAAGTAGGGATCGATCCCACAGAGATGGATGCGTAATAATCTTGCTTAAGGATTTGGGGATTGTTTTTGGGTTGGCTGCTGCCACGCATTTTTTTGGGTTGAGGAAATTTAACTTGACTTGGGATTTAAACTGCTACGCTAACAGCTAGATCTAGGCGAAACAACAAAGCAAGCACGGAAACTAAACCGAACAATCACTGGATCTAACAAACTACTCTATATACCTAGATCTGGGTAACAAACTGACGGTGGGGACCATAACTGAAAAAGCAGAGTACGGACGAAAAGCTGGAAAAACAACTAACTAAGGTACTAACTAACAACGACATCATCTTCTCCAACCAATTTGCGTAAAAACTCAGAAGAAAACAGCATGAGCGAAATCGGAACAGATCAGACTGGATTTAAACAATTTTGATGAGTAACAATTAAGAACTAAACAGATCTACGGATGCTAGACGAAGTAAAACAGATAGCAAGCGGAAAACTCAAAATCCATGCATAACTCGACTTCCCCTGTTCAGATCCAACCTCGAACTCTAAATCCACTCCGGATCCAAGCATCCGACACAAACTCCAGCCCAAAGAAACATTTCATAACTTCCGATTTAACCAACAATCTCCGATCAACAACAACACCGCAGATCTACAACCAAATTCCCAAATCGAGCACCAAAACAGCAAAAATAGAGATCAACATGTAACTTGCCGAAATAAAACTCTCAATGGCAGGATCAACGTAAATCAACTTGAAATAACACAAATAATACGAAAACTAACAGAAGTGCATAGATAATCAGTAACATCAACAGCCCAATCGACTTCCAAAAGTGAAGTTCGAACGAAAAGAGTGCAAAAACAAAATGAAAATAAAGAGATTGTATCTTCGCCCTCACGCGGACGGTGTTACGACTGAAATTTCTGAAGAATTAACCCCCTTGGAACCAAAACTACCCCAGATCTCCCATTTCCCAAGTGTGTGTTGTGTGTGAGCTAAGAGTGAGCGAAAAGAGTGATATCTTGTGTGTTGCATGCTCCTCTACTTATAGGCATTGAAGTGGGGCCCAGCGAGGTACAGATAGACTTTGTTGCCGTCAGCTATTGACTCCCTTCTTCAAGCCTTCTTTTTCCTTGGATTCTGCTCATTTCCACTTCATTCCTTTGCTAGACTATTTCCTCCAGCATCTCCTGGATCTAGCGATTCTGTCACACACCTGGCTTAGAAACCGTGTTAGATCCAACAAAATGTAATGTTTTTCACTATATAACCGATGCATGAAATTAGCCTTATCAAACTACTCACACTTAAACCATACTTGTCCTCAAGTATAAAGACAAGAAAAGAATAAGGCGAATTTCAAGCAAGGTTATATCCTGACCGACTCTTTAGACTCTAGACAGACTCCTAGACCTAGACACAATTTGAAACTAAAAACACTTAAAGAAAAACATACAAACACATAAACACGTAACACATATGCATGAGCTAGCTTCAACCTTTAGGCAACCGTCCCCACAAGATTAAGGTCAATCCAACAGGCTGCACTCCTCCAAATAGACCCTTTCCCTTCTTCTACCTAGCCAATCTGTCAGTTCGTCAAGATAGCCTTTTACTTACCCAATTGTTGGATTCACTCGATCACTCATTCCTCACCAGGGATGTTAGGATCGATTCTCTCTTAAGTCATTGCCACACCACTGAAGCGTCGGGTTATGAGAGTTCCTCCTTTTCCTGGGTCAGGTTTGTATTCTAGAGAGAGAACGGAAGTAGAGAGAAAGGAGAGTAAATTCGGTTTTTTTCATCAATTTGGGATTATTGGAGAGAGAGAAGCGACGGTTGCTTTTCTGATGAAAGGATGGTGCGGTTGCAGGCATGATGTAAGCAACCGTACAACTCCCATAAATATCGGCAGATTTTGAAATTCAAATTATCTCCATCCCTCCTTGACCTCCTCCTCCAAGCTTTCCTTGACTTCTTCCTTCAGATTCTTCTCTAGTTGATTTCCCTGACCATGACCCTAAAAAAAACTGAAGGTTCCAGACTCCCAAGTCAAGGTTAGAGTATAAAGCATTGGTTTCCTTCGGAGTCTGGTGCTTCGAAAATATTTTTGAATTTTCTTTAGTTTGAAAAACAATTAAATTATTTACACATTTCTTTAGAGTATTCCCGAGATTCCCTGGTTCAGTTCGTATTTTCAAAAAATGTCAACCTACTTCCTGACCCAGGAATTCATCGAGAATACCTCCTCGTCCGTCTAGGCGATAGTAGAGAGTGTGTGTAGTGGAACTTCGTCCACCACACACAACTCGGAATTATCCCTATAGACTTTCACTCTATGACCATTGACAAGAAAAGGGACAGAGTTAGAAGCACTTCCCTGGATCTCCACTGCTCCGTTTGTGCGGATGCCGACCATGGTATATGGGCTGATCCATTTAGACTTCAATTTCCCTGGCATTAGCTTGAGCCGGGATTGGAAAAGGAGCACCTTCTGTCCCACATGAAGTTCCTTGACACGGAGATTCTTGTCATGCCATAACTTCGTTCTTTCTTTGTACCACATGGCAGACTCAAAAGACTTCAGCCTAAGTTCCTCCAGTTCTTGTAATTGTAGCTTCCTCTCTTCTTCGCAAGCTATAGGTTTCATGTTCAACTCTTTCACTGCCCAGTACGCCTTGTGTTCAATACCCACAGATAAGTGGCACATCTTGCCAAACACAAGCCTGTAGGGCGACATTCCAATAGGCGTTTTGAAGGCAGTTCTGTAGGCCCACAATGCGTCACCGAGCCTCTTGCTCCAGTCCTTCCTTGACGGATTAACTGTCTTCTCCAATATTGCCTTGATCTCGCGGTTCGAAATCTCCGCTTGGCCATTAGACTGAGGGAGGTACGGAGTCGACACTCTATGGTGGACTCCATATTTCTTCATTAGAGCCTCGATGGTGCGATTACAGAAATGAGTTCCCTGATCTGAGACGATGGACCGAGGAACTCCATATCTGTTGAAAATATTGGCCTTCAAAAATTTTGCCACCTCCTTTGATTCACATGTTGTGGTGGGCTTAGCTTCTATCCACTTAGATCCATAGTCTACTGCAACCAATATATAAGTATTCCCACAGGATGATGGGAATGGTCCCATAAAGTCCATTCCCCACACATCAAAAATTTCGCACACGATCACCGAGACCTGAGGCATCTCGTCCCTCCTTGAAATTCCCCTCGTCTGTTGGCACCTCTTGCAACATTGGCAAAACTCAAAGGCATCCCTATTTAACGTCGGCCAATAAAAACCGTTGTCCAGAATCTTCCTTGCTGTCTTCCTTGGTCCAAAGTGACCTCCAAATGCCAAAGTGTGGCAATGAATTAACACATCTTTTTATTCCCATTCGGGAATGCAGCGTCTGATCACTTGATCTGAGCACATTTTCCACAGGTAGGGGTCATCCCAAAAGTAATATTTGGCTTCGCTTTTAATCTTCATCCTCTGGGCCCGGGAAACTTCGTCTGGACTTGGCACCTCTCCCGTGACCAAGTAGTTGGCTAAATCAGCAAACCACGGTTCTGTGTTCAGTGCGCGCTTCCCTTTATCCAATTCCCCTGGACCGGTTAAAGCCAAAACTGCTTCCCAGTTAATTGGCCTAGGAAATTTCTCCAGAAAGTACAAATACTCCTCGGGGAAGGCATCGGGTATGGCCTCTTCTGTTTCCCCTTGATATATTCTGCTCAAGTGATCGGCTACTCTATTCTCCGTTCCTCTTTTGTCTCTTACTTCCCAATCAAACTCCTGCAAGAGTAACACCCAACGGATTAATCTTGGCTTAGACTCCTTCTTAGCCAGCAAGTACTTTATTGCTGCGTGATCCGTGAAGACTATAACCCTCGACCCAAGGAGATAGGGTCGGAATTCTTCAAACGAGTATACGACAGCCAATATTTCTTTCTCCATGGTGTCATAATTCTTCTGAGCCTGATTCAGCATCTTGGAAACATAGAAGATCACATAACTTTTTCCATCAATTTTCTGTCCTAGGACAGCTCCTACAGCAAAATCACTCGCGTCACACATTATCTCAAAAGGATGATTACAGTTTGGCGCCCTGATAATTGGTGCTGACACTAACCTGTCCTTATACAACTGAAATGCCTTTTTGCATCTTTCGTCAAAGATGAATTCCACATCATTGTGTAGCAAACGAGTGAGTGGTTGCGCGATTTTCGCGAAATCCTTGATAAACCTCCTATAAAACCCTGCGTGACCTAGGAAGCCTCTCACCTCTTTTTGGTTCGTAGGGTACGGTAACTTTGATATCACATCTACCTTTGCTTTGTCTACTTGTATCCCTCTCTCAGAAACCACGTGACCCAAGACAATGCCTTCAGTCACCATGAAGTGGCATTTCTCGAAATTCAAGACTAAATGCTTCTCTTGGCATCTTTATAACACTAGATCAAGGCTGGCCAAACAAGTATCAAATGAGTTCCCGTATACGGTGAAATCGTCCATGAATATCTCAATGCATACTTCTAGCAGATCCGAAAAAATGCTCATCATACACCGCTGGAAAGTTCCTGGTGCATTACACAATCCAAACGGCATTCTTCGGTATGCATAGGTGCCAAAGGGGCACGTGAACGTGGTTTTCCCTTGGTCCTCTGGGTTAACGTAGATTTGAAAATAGCCACTGTACCCATCAAGGAAACAAAAGTACTGCTTGCCAGCCAGTCTTTCTAACATCTGATCGATGAAAGGTAGGGGAAATGATCCTTCTTCGTGGCTTCGTTCAGCTTCCTGTAGTCGATGCACATCCTCCACCCCGTCACTAGTCTGGTGGGCACCAGCTCATTCTTTTCATTCTTAACAACCTGTATTCCAGATTTTTTTGGTACCATATGGACAGGACTGACCCACTCGCTGTCCGGAATGGAGTAGATGATTCCTAGAGCAAGCAATTTTAACACCTCCTTTAGGACCTCCTCTCGCATGTTCGGATTCAGTTTCCGTTGTGCATCTCGATGAGCCTTCGCACCTTCTTCCAGACGAATGTGGTGCATACAAAGATCCGGACTTATTCCTACCAAATCCGAGAGAGTCCACCCTATTGCTTTCTTGTTTCTTTTGATGACTTCCAACAACCCCTTCTCTTGCTCCTTGGTCAGGTTACTGTTGACTATTACCGGGAATGTCTCATTCTCCTCCAAGTAAGCGTACTTGAGGCCTGGTGGAAGTGTCTTCAGTTCCTTCTTTGTTCCATTCGTCTCCTGGGGCAAGGGATTTTTGTCTGCAATTTCTGGTAATGCCTCCTTCCCAGACCCAGGAGAATTCTCCAGGCTAGCCACGTGAGCCGATCCCTTAGATTTGGCTGACTCGGGACTTCTGCAAAACTCCATAATGGCCTCCGTGAGCTCCTCATCTGTCAATTCTGTTGTGTTCATTGCTGCACACCATCCTACAACTTCTCTGTCAATTGAATGGCTCAACTCCGAGTTGTCAATTTGTTCCTGTATCAATTCCGTCTCAAGATATTCTTGGACCAGGGGGTTAATAACATCAATAGCATAGAGATTCTCAACATCTAAAGGCCTTTTCATCCCCTCATCTATGCTAAAAGTATATTTTTCTCCATTATAATCCAAGCAAATTGTTCCATCGAAGACATCGATAATGGTCTTAGCAGTACGCAAAAATGGTCTCCCTAAAAGTACACCACTAGACTCAGCAGACTCATTATCATTCATCTTGATCACATAAAAGTCAGCAGGATATAGAAAATCATGCACTTTGACTATAACATTTTCCAACACACCTTCAGGACAAATGCAAGTTCTATCTGCTAACTGGATCACTACTTTGGTAGCAACCATCCTTACCCCAGTCAATTTCTTATAGATCGAAAGCGGTAAAACATTAATGGACGCCTCTAGATCACACATAGCATGCTCGACCTTGATGTCCCCTAGAGAGATGGGTAATGTGAACATACCTGGGTCAGTGCATTTTGAGGACATCCTTTTCTTTTGTATCACAGCATACACACTCTCCTCGATCACAATCTTTCCGTCTGGCTTGGTCTTCCCTGCAATGAATTCTTTGATGAACTTGCTGAAAGCAGGCATTTTTAGTGCTTGCAAGAATGGCAGGTTGATTTCCAACTTGCTAAAAATCTCCATGAGATCCTCTGTATCATCCTTTTTTTTCTTTGCTTCCCCTCGGTATGGAAATGGCTTTGCTCGCTTTACTGCATTTGTGGAAGTCCCAGCTTGGGTTTCATCAACTCCCTTGTTTCCTTCCTTGCTCACTTCTTCAGGTTCTGAGTCTAGGAAGAATGGGTCGCTCGGTCGAGGTAGGGATCCCCCTAAATCTCCCTTCTGGAGGTCATTCTGAACAAGGATTTCCCTGGGTCTAGGGCTATCCCCTTGATGCATCTGACTTTTTCTTCCTTCACTAACCTGCATAGGTACCTCCTCGTCAATTTCCAAGGTCGGTCCTTCATAACCCCGCCCAGATCTCAAGGTGATTTGACTAATGTTTGCTCGGTCTGGTGGTTTGACGGTTGCAGGAAGTTTCCCTTCATTTCCCCGCATCTCATTCAAGGAAACTGCGATCTGGGACAGTTGCTTTGCCATCATGTCCATGGCGGCTTTATGTTCAGACTGAGCGTCCTGCAATTTGTGCACCACGTCATTGTTGGAGTACAGGTTATTCTGCATGAATTGCTGTGAATTCACTAGGTCGTGGACCATGTCATCCAAACTCCTATGTGGCCTGGAGTTGAATTGATTAGAATTTGGTCCTTGACTTTGGTTCTGACGATAGTTCCCTTGATGATTGTTGTACTGGTTACTAGACCCTTGATTCCCTTGATGATTCGATTGGGAATTCTGGTAGTTCCCCTGGTTATTTCTCTGATGAGGTGGCACATAGGAGCTTCCTGGATTGTTCTGATTCCTATTTCCCCAATTAGTATGGTCTTGATTCATGTACCCCAGTTGCAATTGTCCCTCTTGACTTTTCCCTGACCAGTTGGACTGCCTCTCCGGAGGGTGTGCATAATTCGTGAGCTGAAGTGGGGGTGGCTGGCCTTGATCATGGTCAGTCCACCTAAAGTTTGGGTGAGTCCTCCATGGAGCATCCCTCTGTCTTCCTTGGTTCCAACTTCCCATCGAATTTTCCTGAGCTTGGCACTCTCCTTCGCAGGGCTGACTGTAATACGGCTGAAGTTGTCTTTCCTCTGGACCAGGGGGTTTCTCAATTTCTACTGGAGCATGCGGATTATATTTCTCAATTGCATTCGGCAATATTTTCTCCAGTTTATCGATCCTATCTTCCACCTTCTTGTCATCTTGTTCCGTTACTGCATTGGCTGACCCTCTCCTCAATATGCTTCGCGGGTTATCATAGGCCTTCTTCGCCTCGATCAGCCTTCCCAAAGTTTCTCTGGCTTCACTTGCTTTGTTCTTGGTAAAGTTTCCCCCGCTCGAGGAATTCATCAAGTCTTTTGATTCAGGATTTGCACCTTCGTAGAACAGATAGTAAGTCTCCGCTTCTATCATCCTGTGGTTCGGACAAGCATCCAGCAACCCCTTGAACCGGGACCAATAAGAACTCAGAGACTCATCATATTCCTGCTTGCACTCCTGAATCTCCTTCTTCAAGGCATTCGTCTTGTTGGAAGGGAAAAAATAATCCAAGAATTCCAGCTTGAAATCTTTCCATGTGTTAATCGAGTCTGGTGGAAGCCTTAGTAACCAAGTATTGGCTTCCCCTTTTAGGGCAAACGGGACTGCACGTAAACGGTAGTCCTCCTCAGTCGCCTCGTTAGGTCTCTTTTGAATGCTGCACAACTTACTGAACTCGTTTAGGAATTCGTAAGGACATTCGTTCCTTCGTCCAGAGAATGTGGGCAAAACTCCGAGCACATTTGTCTTGATATCAATAGACCTCCTACGCGGGTTTGAGACTATGGCATGGGCCGGCTCGCCGTCTAAATGTGCGGTGAGCGAACCTATCTCCGGATCGGGGTCCACTACGTGTGCCATATTCACGTCCTCCTCTTCCTCAGTCTCGGATTGCTCTGTTTCGGTGGATGACTTCGGGTCCTCTTCTCCTGATGAGTTCCACTCCTTCTCACTTTCTGATTGTAACGGAAATGGGTCTCTCGTCCTTAAACCTGACCTGGTGGTGATGGTAGACGTAGATTCCTTGACTCGCCACTTGTATTGGCCGCTCCCTGACCCAGATGAGCTCGCCCAACTTCCAGAATGGAAGCCTGCGTTCATAAACTGTCAAGGAGAAAGAAAATAACAGAAATTAAAATATTTACACCAAATCCTTAAACGCAATAACAATAAACACCATCCTTTCCCGGCAACGGCGCTATTTGAAGGACCTACTAGACACACTAGTAGATGGGGGTAGCCACTGTGTGCACAGAAAGAAAATAACAGGTTTCCTAGGTCCAGCAAATCCGCTAGATTACACGGTCTAGGAACTCGTTGGTCGTCGGAAAATCCTGGTCGTCGGACACACAGAGCACTCCTTCAAAAACCTTCAACCCCATTACTAAAACCTAGCACATGGAAGTAGGGATCAATCCCACAGAGATGGATGCGTAATAATCTTGATCAAGGATTTGGGGATTGTTTTTGGGTTGGCTGTTGCCACGTATTTTTTTGGGTTGAGGAAATTTAACTTGACTTGGGATTTAAACTGCTACGCTAACAGCTAGATCTAGGCGAAACAACAAAGCAAGCACGGAAACTAAACCGAACAATCACTGGATCTAAGAAACTACTCTATATACCTAGATCTGGGTAACAAACTGACGGTGGGGACCATAACTGAAAAAGCAGAGTACGGACGAAAAGCTGGAAAAACAACTAACTAAGGTACTAACTAACAGCGACATCATCTTCTCCAACCAATTTGCGTAAAAACTCAGAAGAAAATAGCATGAGCGAAATCGGAACAGAGCAGACTGGATTTAAACAATTTTGATGAGTAACAATTAAGAACTAAGCAGATCTACGGATGCTAGACGAAGTAAAACAGATAGCAAGCGGAAAACTCAAAATCCATGCATAACTCGACTTCCCCTGTTCAGATCCAACCTCTAAATCCACTTCGGATCCAAGCATCCGACACAAACTCCAGCCCAAAGAAACATTTCATAACTTCCGATTTAACCAACAATCTCCGATCAACAACAACACCGCAGATCTACAACCAAATTCCCAGATCGAGCACCAAAACAGCAAAAACAGAGATCAACATGTAACTTGCCGAAATAAAACTCTCAACAGCAGGATCAACGTAAATCAACTTGAAATAACACAAATAATACGAAAACTAACAGAAGTGCATAGACAATCAGTAACATCAACAGCCCAATCGACTTCCAAAAGTGAAGTTCGAATGAAAAGAGTGCAAAAACAAAATGAAAATAAAGAGATTGTATCTTCGCCCTCACGCGGACGGTGTTACGACTGAAATTTCTGAAGAATTAACCCCCTTGGAACCAAAACTACCCCAGATCTCCCATTTCCCATGTGTGTGTTGTGTGTGAGCTAAGAGTGAGCGAAAAGAGTGATATCTTGTGTGTTGCATGCTCCTCTATTTATAGGCATTGAAGTGGAGCCCAGCGAGGTATAGATAGACTTTGTTGCCCTCAGCTATTGACTCCCTTCTTCAAGCCTTCTTTTTCCTTGGATTCTGCTCATTTCCACTTCATTCCTTCGCTAGACTATTTCCTCCAGCATCTCCTGGATCTAGCGATTCTGTCACACACCTGGCTTAGAAACCGTGTTAGACCCAGCAAAATGTAATGTTTTTCACTATATAACCGATGCATGAAATTAGCCTTATCACTCACAAACAACCAGTTTTAGTTTTTAGGGGAGTTTCCAACTGAATTAACCGCCATCGGAAACGACGTCGCGCCGACCTTCATGCTCAACCGTCTTGAGAGCGTTGTGGTTCCAGCTGGATTTGGCGAGTGCACGACGATGAAGAGATGGGTTCCGGCGGACTACCCACCTTTCAACTTCGTCTACGACCTTCTCACGAGGAAGAAGTGTAGGGATTTGTGGGACAGGACACTGAATGGGTACAGCCTGTTTTCGGTCTGCTCCCCTGGATCGAACTGTTGTAATAATTGAATGAACAAATGCATAAAGCTCTCTATGATGATTAACCGAGAATGACGGAGAAGGAGCACAAACAGTAGAGTAGAAGCGTACCTTGATCCATCTAGAATAAAAAGGTGGAATTGCTTTGCAGCGATTATGGATTCTAGAATAGAAAGGTGGAATTGGTTTGCAGGTGCTATGGATCTTCCAAACGATTAGAGACATTCTTTGCAATAGTCTGCCGAGAGAATACAAAGATATCGAATGTTCTTCTGACGTCTGGGGACCATAACCCTAGCTTATATTTATATTAAATATAAACCCCTTTATTTTCTATTCGGTCCCACATCAAATAGAAAATCTCATATGGTATCAACAATTATTTACATAAAAAATAAATACACTTTAACCCAAACTTTAATCTTTAATAGATCACTTTTATTAGGCAACTGAAAGATAGCCATACATATTAAATTAGTCATGTGGAAGCCCAAATTTCTAACAATCTCCCACTTGGGCAACACATGACACCAAATAAATGTGTACAAACCTAATGTGCGCTCAAAAGTGCTATCACATAGTGTATTTCCGAAAAATCTTATTATCAACCATATCGACATAGGACTAAAGGGGCAGGCACCATATTTTTTCATGATTAAACACATTAGTAATCACATATGCAAATATAATCAACAACAGATCAATTATGGAGTGTAGCATGGAAATTTCATGCAAGGTGATCATACATGTCTATTTTCTAACTGGTCTTCCCAAATCCTTAATGAGATCAAATCAAAACCAAATTACAAAAGTAATGGACTGAATGAGCTGCAGATAGTGATGTACTCGAAATAATGGTTAGCTTTCTCAGATCCAGAGAATCCGCTAGATCACAAGGTCTAGGAACTCAGAGAACCTTCAAAAACCGTCAGTCGTTGGGCACACAATTTTATCTTCCTTTCAAAAACCCTCAACCCACAATACTAAAACTAGTATAAGGAAGTGGGGATCGAATCCCACAGAGATGGAAGCGTAAGAAAATATGCAAGAGATTTTGGACACTAGTTTTGGCTGCTGCCACGCATTTTTTTTGGGTTGAGAACTTAACTACTAGACTCGGGAAATGTCATGATCTATTCTAACAGCTAGACCTAGGAAACATAACGGACACATGCACGGCGATAACAAGATGCAAACAAGGTAACACTCCGGCGATGAATTTACCAGATCTAGAGAATAATTTTTCCTAAAGTGCCTAGACATATGAAGAACAGATCGTGGGGACCATTTCCTAAAATAACAAGGGCCGAACGAAAAGCTGCAAAATAACTAACTAAAAGTTCAACTAACAACTAGCTTCTTCTTCTCCAATGATCCTTGATCACGAATTGCAGAAAAACAGAGTAAACTAAAAAATCAAACAGAGCATGCCGAATTAAACTATCAGATTATGATTAACTAAGGAAATTGAACAGATCTACTACTACTAGATGAGGTAAATGAGAAAACAAAAGCTAAACATAAAAACCATGCATAAATATAACAGATCTAGGCATCGGACACTTTATCCGCTCCGGATCCAAGCCATCCATAACAGACCACAACCATTCTCATCTCCGATCACAACGATCCAACCAAATTTCAACCGATCAATCACAATTCAGCACCGTTCAACTCAAACAACTCAAATCAAGTGTGAAAAGCATCCAAAGTAAAACGAAAAGAAACGTAAACATGAAACGAAAACATAGCAAAGATTTCCATAGCTAAATAAGTTAACAGAGATTCAACAAAATAAGGCCGAGCTTCGAACAGCGAAGACTCGAGAAATTCAAAAGCAGAAATTAAAGAGAGAAAACTTTAAATTGTATCTTCGCCTAGCGTAGAGACGGTGGTGCACAACGATTATTAAACTACAAACCGAATCCCCAAATTTGGTACCCCCTGATGTGTGTGTGTAGAGTGTGAGAAGTGAGCTAAGAGCTAAGATAATGGAATGATGATGCCCTCAGGTCTGTCGTGTGCTCTTATTTATAAGGGTGGAGTTGAGCTTCTAGATCCTTCTTTGAATTCTCCATTCTTCCCTTCGTCTAGAATCCTCCTCCATCTGGTTATTTTCTTCTTCCTTCTGCTCACTTTCTCTGCCAGACTCCTTCTCCAGGCAATCTTCTTCTTTCTTCCTGGATCTGGCATTTTTCTCTACACACTTGGCTTACAAATCGTGTTACACCCAAGAAACTACAGAATTTAACCCCACAACCAATGCATGAAATTAGCCTTATCACGAACAAAACACAATACTTTATTTCTGCAGATAATAACATGAGTTTATAACTTCATGTTCAAAACACAATATAGAGCAATAACCAAAACTACTCCCACTGAAACGGAAGTATCCTTAAACAACATAACACTCATTTGAGCTACATGCCCATGAAAGACCTTGGGTGATAGTCCCTTAATGAGCGGATATGTCATCATCAAATCTGTTCCCTTATGCTCTATATGTATTTGTCCATTTCGAATTCTTTATTTAACAACCAAGAAACTTATGACATAGCAGAGCTCTTGTTGTTTAGAATATAATACTGCAGAGTTATTGTCACAATATAACTTAAGCGGTCTTTCAATACCTTACAGTATGCAGCCTAGCGACAAAATTTCACAGTCATATTCAATAACTAGATGCCCCAAAAGAAGTTATGAATTTTGTTGTCATGGCAGAAGTAGCTACAAGTGTTTGCTCAGCACTTCTCCACGAAATGGCTCCACAGCCAACAGACACACGTAACTTAAAATGGATCCTTTACTGTAGTGGCATCAAACAAAATCAGACAAAATGCCTAAAGATCTCCCAAAATGATCTGATTTTCTTTATGCGACCATGTAATGCTTAGTTCTCTATAAATATCTCATAAACCCATTTTGCTGCTTCCTAATGATCCATATCAGGTTATTGAGATATCTGCCCAACATATAAACAATTAAAACAAAAAATTGGGTCTAATACATATTTGAGCACACATTAGGCTCCTAATAACCGAAGCTTATGGAACCTTCTACATTTTCTAAATCTCAACAATTATCTTAGGGCACTGAATGAGACTACGTTTGCCTCCCTTAGTCATAGGGTTATTTCTTTACTTACAATTATGCATCTCAAATACTTTAGACACCTTTTCACATATCCCTTCTGTGACTATCGAAAATTATTTCTTTTGATTCCAAATACAAAAGAGGGTTCCCCAAGACCTTTCATCTAAAATTTCTTCGAGAGAAAAATGTTAGTGCAATATATCCTTATTATTAATCACAATCAATATGTCATTGACATATAATGCCAAGAAGATGCATTTGCTCCCACTGAACTTGTGATACACACAACCATCAATTGCATTCTTTCTGAATCCAAATGAAAGAAATGCTTTATAAAATTTGTGGTACCATTGACGAGAGTCTTAATTGAGGTTGATGAGATTGATTTTAAATGAGGTTCTCTGCTTCTTCTTCAATGATAGTAATTGATAACTAAACATTGTCAGAAGAAGTAGTAGGTGCCGATATAGACACCTCCTCAAAATAATGTCACTTATTAAATTTTCCCCCAAACTCAACATCCTCAAGGAATACTATATTTCTTGTCCCAAAAATCAGTTCCTTTTGCGGGATCATAAAATTTAAAAACCCCTAAATTTTTCTGGATAACCAAAGTGAGAATATATGCTACAGTCTTTAATTCCTCTCTCCAAAACGAATGTGACAAGGAAGAATGATTAATCATACTCATTCACATATCTTTTAGAGTTCTATTTTGTCTTTTAGCTACACCACTCATGCTAGGCGATCCTGACATGGTGTATTAATGGACGACCACTCTTCCAAATAGAGGGCAAAAGGTCTTTGACATAATTCACCTGAGCAGTCATTTCTATCATAGTATTCGTAACAACGACCAGATTTGACTTTCTTAATGCCTTTGTTGAGTTGGAGCTCAACATCAGCCCTGAATATTTTGAACTTGTCTAAAGCCTCAAACTTTTAATAGATTAAATGTAGGTGCCCAAAACAAGAATATTCGACTATGAATGATATAAAATATTGTTGATCATTCCAAGAAACCGAAGGGAATGAACCACAATTGTCCATATATATCAATTCTAAAATGTATAGCTTTATTGACACCTAATTTCTTATGTTTGGTTTGCTTTCCTTTGATACATTGAACACAAAAATCAAGTTCTGAAAAGATAAGTGTATTCAATATAACATCTGACACAAGTCTCACAATCCTTTATTTGAGATATAACCAAAACACTTGTGTTATAAATTAACCAAAGATTGTTATATGCACTTAAGGAAACAGTGCCCACAATACTAGAATTATTTGAAGGAAGAACTTTACTATTTCTGAATGAACAAGAGAAACTAAATTTGTCCAAAGCAGAAATAGAAACCAAATTTTGTCTAAAAGACAATACAACAAGGTATCCTTCGAAACTGAAAAATTCCAGTCTTTAATAACAATCTATAATGCCCAATAGCCTATACTTCCACCAATTTGTCATATCACACTTGGATGTATCTTTCACCATCAATTGACTTTCGACAGTTCAGACAGCCTTATAACCTTATGTCAGTAGTAGTATTATAATCTACCCACCAAAATATCATTAGGGACTAAAGTCAAATTAACTCCAGAACAGACCAAAATAAGAATTGTAACTTCCTTTGCACGTCATGCGTGATATTTACAATTTTTCTTTTTATATCCATGTTTATCACAAAAGAAACAACTATCATTATCCTTATATTGTTTCTTTTGTGATGAACCCTTATCCATAGCAGCATTCTCAATACGCTTTTTCTTATTGCCCTTTACTTTATTTCTTGAAATATTGAGCAGATGTGCAACACCAAATGCACAAGCAAGTCTTTAGAATTCAAGTTTAAGTGAAGCAATGTGAGGTATTTTTATAATTTACTCCCTTATGTTGCCCTTTCTTTATACTTTATTGAGATCAAACACGCTTGTCTCAGCCTTATCGTTTTTTGCAAAATGTTTCTTAATTTTGGCAAGGAATTCACTGACCTTAGTAATATTCTCAGATGTAGTACCTCGATAGGTTTATAGGATGTTATACTTAATGATCACTGGACTTACGCAATTCAAGCATTTTCACTTCTCATAGTTTCTCCTTTGATCAAGAGTACTACTATCCATACGAGAAATAAATTGCTCGGTCCTTAGCACGTAATCTAGATCTATGCAACCCAGAGTAACCAAAATATTAGCTTTCCAATCCTTAAAATTTGACCCAATTAACATTAATATATTGTTTATATTGGAAGAAACTGTAGAAGCAGGCATCATATCTGAACAGAGAACAAAACTGAAATAATTGGCATGCTCACATAATAAAATTCAAATAAAAAGGTAACATCTCGAGGCATCGGCACAACATCCACATCAAGTCTTTTGACAGTAATATGAACTTGTAATTGGTAACCTCATTGTAGTGATCAAACACTGACAATAAGATCTAGTCAAGTAGTGTCCACCTTTTGGCATCACACTACTCACATGAACACTGAATAATTATCACGTATTTATCACCACGGGTATATATTTATTTTGCGCCAAACATTAATCTTCCTTTTGGCCGACTAATATTCGCATTAAAATACACACACACATACCGTCCTAACATTCGCAATAAAGAAGTCTAGACAAGAGAGGTTACTTTTGCAACATCTTGCTCCGACTAAACTACTTTGTACTGGGGTTTGGTGCCCCTTGCACAGCGGAAGACTTGTACAAAACAAATAAATCAGATACGGATCTATTTGACCAATTATGCGATTAATCAATTCACATGTTAAACAGATAATTGCATGCTAGAACGCAAATAATTCATGCTCACAGAAAGTAAATCCTAAACATGAATTCTACGGTTTAGAGTTACCGATTTGATTCTCCAAAGAATCGACGATTGCTTGCGCCTTCTCCACGTGATGATCTTCAATACTAGACCACGATCTTCTGACTGGTTCCCGAACTGTATTCCAATATCGGTGTGGGCTGATCTTATCAAAATACTAGGGCTCGAATAAAAAAGACAGAAGAAATCCTTTTGGGAAAAGGAGTGGAATTTGAAATTTCCCACAGCTGGGGAAGCTGAAATTTTTGAAAATTACAAATATGAAAATTGTGATTATTCTGTCTCCTTTATTCTCCTATTTATATTAAGTTCCTTTTGGGCCCAGACAGGGATCTATGGAAGGTTTTGGATATGGGCTCCCCCAATTAGCTTTTTACTAATTAAATTGAACCCACAATTTAATACAAGCTTATATTGGAATATTACGAGCAGCCACTACAGAAGTAATATTGCACTCCCCATCCAAATCCGAAATTACAAGTAATCCGGGTTTCCATTATTTATATTATTTATTTCCCGCGCTTAAGATATAAATGTCCATTAATTAATTAATGTCTGCTATGGACTTAATTAATTAACATCTTATTAATTCCAAGAGTGGACTTAGCAAGAAACACTTATTTATTATTCATAGAGTAATAAAACTCCAACTGGCCAGTTTTCCGAATAATAAAACCTTGTTCGAGCTCCTCTTGAGGACATTATCAAACGAGACTCACCTCGCGCACGATTCAACATAATAGCAATCCTAGCACCGCTAGATATTAATCACCACTACCCAATATATCAGGATTATTGGGTTGCGAAAAACCCGCACCATTTGATAAGTCAAAGTAGTGCATAATCAATACCGTATGCTCAATGCTAACGTATGTAGATTAAGAAATAGTTATTTATCAAGACTTAGTCTTTCAGTAGATAGCATAAAGACACGTCTTGCTATTCGATCCATTCAGTGCTATACCACACCAACGTCATCTTATTTCAGAAAGGCTTAGAAATAATCGGACTGACATTGCAACCTTTCACGATAGGTAGTCTAAGCCTATCTGGGTTGTGAAATTCTTCTTTGTCTTTTGCGAAGCATTGCATAGAACCGACGGTGTTACCTTAAAGTGGACGACGCCCACAACCAGTCTACTAAGCAAAAGACTTAGACTTTGTTTGCTTCTTATACATTCAAATGTTTATAAAACATCTTCTAAATGCACAAGCAAACACAATGTAATAATATACTGATTCTATTCGTGCGAAACTACTCGAATAATACTGAATCGGGTTAAAAGTGGATTATAGAGTTTTACGTATACAAGCAAGATTCTATTCGAGCGAAACTGCTCGAAACATGCTTTTCAGTATACCCAATCACCAATATCATACTCCTTGTCACTCTTGCCTTTGTCTGCCTGTTTCTTCATTCGGTCAGCCACCCTCTACAAGTTCTGTTTCAATATAGCAATCATCTCCTCTCTGTCATGAAGAGTAATGTCCACAGCCTCTACATTAGATTCACCAGGTAAATAAGGGACATGTAAGGGAGGAGTGAACCCATAGAGAGCCTCAAAAGGGGTCATTTTAATACTGGAATGATAGGATGTGTTATACCAATACTCTGCAAGCCCCAACCATTGACTCCATGAATGCGGTTTCTCTCCTACCGAACACCTCAAGTAGCATTGAAGGCATCGATTGACAACCTCAGATTGGCCATCAGTCTTCGTATGGTAGGCCGTAGAATATAAGAGCTCCACACCAAGTAGACCCAGAAACTCCCTCCAGAACACCCCAACAAAAACAGACCCTCGATCACTCACAATTTTAACCGGCATCCCATGTAGTTTATACACATAGTTGAGAAAGACCTCAGCCACATCTTTTGTTGTATAGGGATGTGCCAACGCCATAAAATGTGCATATTTACTTAACCGGTCCACCACCACAAAAATAGTATTTTTACCTCTTGAAGTAGGCAGAGCTTCTATGAAATCCATAGTGAGGTCTGTGAAGATGGCAGCTGGAATGGGTAGTGGCTGCAATAATCCTGCAGGTGGTTCATTCCCAGGCTTGTACCGTTGACAAGTAACACACAATCGCACGAACTCTCTAACATCCTTCCTGAGTTTTGGCCGATAGAGAACAGCTACAATTCTTTTGTAAGTTCCTAAGGAACCTGAGTGACCTGCAGTGGTTGAGTTGTGGAACAAGGAAAGTATCTGAGCTTTTAGTTGTAAGTCATTCCCTACCACCAACTTTCCCTTCCTTCGTAACTCACCATTATTCCAGCTGAAGTGGGAATGAGAGGCAGGGTCTTGCTGTTTATCATTAATCAGCTTCTGCACTTGAGAATCCTTAGGCCAAGATGCCTTAATTTTTGTAATGAGCTCCAAGGGAATAATATAAGAGGCAAGTGCATACACCATAGGCTCAGGTACTCGAGAAAGAGCATCAGCTGCAGAATTATCAATCCCCTTTTTATACCTTATTTCATAGCCAAAGTGCATTAATTTTGTCATCCATGCTTGTTGTGTTGGTGTGGTGAGTTTCTGCTCCAACAAATACTTTAGACTTTGATGATCAGTGAGGATAACAAACTTCTTACATTGGAGATAGTGATACCACTTTTTAACAGCCAACAAGATAGCAAGAAGCTCCTTCTCATACACTGAAAGTGATTGATATTTTACTGATAAGGCTTTACTGATATATGCTATCGGGTGCCCCTCTTGCATCAAAACAGCTCCTATACCAACCCCGGAAGCATCCGTTTCTACTACAAAATCTTTAGCAAAGTTAGGGAGTGCTAACACAGGAGCAGAGATCATAGCCAATTTTAGTTGCTCAAAGGCTGACTGAGCCTCTTCAGACCACTTGAATCCTTCACCTCTAATAATGTTAACTAAGGGTCGTGCTATCACACCATAGTTTTGGACAAACCTTCTATAATATCCAGTGAGGCCCAAGAAGCTACGCACATGCTTGATAGATTTAGGCCGAGGCCAACTCTTCACTGCCTCCACCTTTCCCCCATCAGTAGATACACCCTCTTGAGATATTATGTGGCTTAGATACTCCACCTTATTACAGCCAAATGTGCATTTCGACCGCTTAGCTACCAACTGGTGTTGCCTCATTACAGTAAAAACCATGTATAGGTGTTGCTCATGCTCCTTCTTACAGCTACTGTAAATTAATATGTCATCAAAGAAGACCAAGACAAATTTCCTTAGGAATTCTCTGAACACCATATTCATGAGATTTTGAAAGGTAGCCGGTGCATTAGTCAATCCAAAGGGCATGACTAGGAATTCATAATGCCCCTCATGTGTTTTAAAAGCTGTTTTAGGAATATCCTCAGTTGCCATCCTTACCTGCCAATATCCAGAACGCAAATCAATCTTAGAAAACCACTGAGCTCCCCCTAACTCATCAAGTAGCTCCTCAATAACCGGAATGGGATATTTATCCTTAATAGTCATGGCATTGAGTGATCTGTAATCAACACAGAGTCTCCAAGATGAATCCTTCTTTCTGACCAACACAATAGGACTTGCAAAAGGGCTACTGCTATGCCTTATCACTCCAGAATCTAACATCTCTTTCACCATGGTCTCTATAAGGTACTTTTAGCAGCATATTTGTAAGGCCGAATATTCACTGCATCAACCCTTCCTTGAGTGTTATTCTGTGATCTTGTTCCCTTTGTGGTGGAAGGCCTTTTGGCTCCTTAAATAATTCCTCAAACTCCATTAAGATCTGATCTAATTCCTTCCAACTCTCCTCCATTTTCAGCTCACAACAGCCACCAAAAATTCCTTCCACAGTTGGTATGAGCAAGCTCAGTTTGCTATCAACTATATCATCTTCTTGAGGATTTAAAACGTGTAAAGCATGTAACTGCTCATTTTTTGAAGACCACGTTTCTCCCTGTAAAGCCACCTCCACTCCTTCTAACACAAACTTCATGCTCAGCTTATCAAAATTCCACCTAATTTTCCCCAATGTAGATAACCACTGCCCCCCAAGAATTAAATCATAAGACTCCAGTGTGATGATGTGGGCCTCCGAGTGAAATAAGTACCCCTGCATTTCCCACTCCAGTTCACTGCATTTGTGAGTGCATTGCAAGACTTGTCCATTTGCCACCTCTACAGCTCGAGGAGTCACCTCCACCAATTCACATTTAATCTTCCCAGCTACCTTGGTACTTAAGAAGTTATGTGTGCTTCCAGTGTCAATCAGTATCCTCAGAGGTCTTTTCGGACATACTCCCCTTACTCTCATGATCTGAGAGCCCTCTCTTCCCCATACTGCATGTAGAGAAAGCTGTAGATCAATGCCATCATCCTCCTCTTCACCACCCTTTTCATCCGGATGCTCCTTCTCCTCCTCCTCTTGCATTATTTGTTCCAGCATTTGAATTACAAATGATTTCCTCCTAGCACAATGGTGGTTCGGAGTGAACTTCTCTGTACACCAAAAACACTCCTTCCTCGCTTTCTTTTCCTCTATTTCCTTCGGTGAGAGATTGGTACTTGCTCTGACTCCCATACGATTTCTCTCTCTGTTACCCCCGTTACTCCAACTTCCCATTGCACCTTGTTGTTTAAAGCTTTTGCTGTCACAACCAATGGCTTAGTGTTCGAGTAGTGACTCCCAGATGATGATCCTCCACTCTGTGTTCCTCTGGCTTTCCCTCCTAAGGCCTTCACCGTGAGCTCTTGGAGTTTAGCTAAGGAATAAGCATCTGCCAGATTTTTTGGCTTGAACATACGAACTGGCATTTGTAGCTCATCCACCAACCCAGACAAGAAAAAACTGAGCGCCTGACCTTCCTTAATCTCTGCTCGTGGATACAATTCATCGAACTCATCCATGTATTGTTGTAGGGTGCCCACTTGTTTCAGGTTTCTCAAATCGGCCAGCGGATCTTCAAAAGCATGCTCACCAAAGCGAGCGGATAATGCCGAGATATAATATCCCCAGTCAACATTTGCTACATCACCATGTAAGCCTGCAAACCCCTTATGCCATTGCATCGCCTTCCCCTCAAGGTGGATCGCCGCTACCTTCACCCGCTTCCTCTCTGGTACCCTTGCTACTTCGAAAAAGTACTCCGCATGCATTACCCATCCTTCAAACCCAACGCCATCAAATTTGGGAAATTCGTAGCGTGTGGATCGATCCCACTGATCCTGTTCCTCATTGGAATTCACAGTATTTCCATGAATCACAGTCGCACCACTACCAGATCCTTCCCCCTTTGATTTCAACGCATTATGGTGATTCTGCAAGCTAATTGCAGTGATCGCTTGTGTCATCTTCTCTACGCTAGCCTGAATCATCGCCTCTACTTTCTCCCCTTGTTTCACCGCGAATTGATCCATCATTTCACTCATCCGTTCTTCAATCATGTCTACCATCTTCTTCTCCATTTCTAACCCCCGCATCACCGAACCCACCCGGAATCTAGGGCTCTGATACCACTTGATACGATCTTAGCTCGAGACTTCCCGATTTTGATCGATATCACGTAATCCCAACGACAACAATAACAATTACGCAAGAAAAATGGATAATAGTAACGAAGAGGAACTATATTAATTGAGAATTCTGGTAACAAGCAACAACAATCAACAACGATAGCAAAAACAAGGGGAAATCTAAGAACACGATAAGGAAATTGAGATAGATGCGATGGATCCACGACCCAATGCTCATGCGCAATCACACTCTCAACATGCCGATAAAGGTGGTGGCCTCTTCTATAAATACCCTTCACTCCTTATGCGTTTTGCATTTCTCCACGTCACCCTCCACCTAAGCAAGCTGATTGGGATAACACCATGTGCCTTCATGTGCCTTATTACTCCACCTCATCTTTATTGCTTATGTAAGATAATACGCTCCCTCACCCACGCAAGGTCGCGCTCGTTGCATTCATGATAAATTCATGCATGCAACATTTCAATCTTAGAGGAAATTAAGATTGCAAAGTGAGTGACTTTTCAGATTTTCGCTAGTTAAAGTAGAAATCTGCAAATCTATACTTTAAGATTTATGAATTTATTTACAGATCTGCACATTTTAATTTTTTTAAATGTTTTACTGAGATTTCTTCGACAGATTCTCACGAATATGTATTTATATTTTGTTAGAAGCATTGCTTTGGTGGAAACTTGTTAATACCTAGATTTTAGTTTTGATAAACATGATTAATCATAATTGGGCTATTTGGTTGTCGAAAGTTATGGTGAAGATTCAATGCATGATAGTTTGAATATGATACACTACTATATTGCTTTGACTACCTTTTTTCAGTTTTGTTGATTTAAATGGATGTAATATGCTTTGAAATCCAAATAATGGTATTATCTGTTTCTCACAGAGTTTATATGATTTCATAGTATTAATTTATAGTATCTTATAACTTGTTTTTTTGAAATCTTCATGCAGAGTAGTTTGCAGGAAGCTTGAAGGTATTTCCTATTTATTTCTGTTTCTGTATGTAATAGCAAAATCTACCAATGAGAAGAAAGCTTCATGCAGAATAGTTTGCAGAAAGCTTAAAGGTTTCTGTTTATGTATGTAATAGTAAAAGCACAACTTTGTGGCATTTTGTTTGCTAACTCTGATTTCTTTTAGGGAAATTTCAGGATCTGAAAATTTTAAAGAATCAGTTGTATTTAGCAGCTGAATCAAGAAGAAATGATTATTGCAAAGGCATAGCATAAATACAAATTACAAGGTATGTGAATTTGTAAATGAATAGTTATATAATATACCTAGTCGTGCATATTTATATATTATATCGATTTTGTTACGTCATTTTGATCGGTTGCTGGTTTCAGAATTTCATGGTGCATAGTATGGAACTAGGAGCTCCGCCTCCTGGACCTCCCTCGGATATTTATTTAGTAAGCCAATTTTATTTCATTTTGTTGTTTTGTTTATGTTCATTCAATCTTTTCCAATTGCATAGCCTAATCCCTTCAAATGAACACAAAAACTTTAGCTAAGAAGGTACTCCTGTTTCTTGTATTCTCTACTCTATTAGTATATTATTATTTCCGAATCCATCATTCCATTAAATTTGTGAAATTAGTAAGAAATACTTATGTATGATATTTATGGTACCTCGATAACTAAATAACCCTATGTAATTGTCGTTTCAAGCTTTTGTATGTGTATTTCTTTCAAATTACTCTTTGGATACTTTTGACAAATTAGGTTTTAACTCATTAACAACTCTTGCTTGGGAAATATACCATTTCAAGAGCTACATTTGAGAACTTTCGAATAGTACCTTTTGATTATCGTTCGATTTTTGAGAATTGAGTTATTGACTAGTGAAATTGGATTCATGTTGATTTCTCAGTCACTATTGAACAATTTGAAATTTGTTGTCCTCAACTACAGTGCAGAGGCATGTTAAGAAACCACTTTGTTTAAGAATTTCATTCATGGAATGTCGATTGAGATCATTGTAAAATTCATGAATAACTCTTTTCTTACTTTTCACATTTATAAGGTTCATCATTTATCTTCATGAAATCCCTTGTTATAAATTTATATGCATAAAATTTTTTCTTGAATCTCTCTCTTTTTTAGGACATTGCAGGTACATCCATAAGTTCTAATCCGCTCACTTATGCATATTCTTATTAATGTACTCCCTCCGTTCCCTCATAGTTGAGGCGAAACTTTTCGGCACGGAGTTTAAGAAATGGATGTTGAGTGTGTTATTTAAATAGATAAAAATGTAAGAGAGGGAAAAAGGTAGAAAGAATTAAGTAAAAAGTGAATAAAGTAGAGAGAATAAAGTAAGAGAGAGTAAAGTAAGAAAGAGAAAAAGGTTACCATATATAGAAATGACTCAACTATGAGGGAACTTTCCAAAATGGAAAAATGACTCAACTATGAAGGAACGGAGGGAGTATGAAACATGGTTACTCACAAGATGTTTTGCTGATGTTTCTCAATATTTGTGTAGGCAATCTAAAATTGCACAATAATTGTGTAAGCAGATGACCTCAAGTTAGATGTTTCTGTCCATGGCCGAAGAGGTAAATTATAGCGCATATACATCACATATAGCTAATCTTGAAAGTTACATGTATAAATTGAGGATTGTTTTGGCTGATTTCTGAATTTGTGGATGGGATATTTTGCAGTTTGATATGGGTGATGTTCTCATCGGTGGTAAACAGAGTAGTGGAATGTCACACCACATTTTTCACCACTTTTTATAGATTTGATAAAAAATGTGAGATACCTGTTGTATGCATTTTGTAGACTATTGTACCTAAGGATGTTCATCGTTTCTGGATTCTGGGACTTCTCTTATAGCCAGTCCAACGATATTTGCTATTCTTTAGTAATTAGACTAGTAAGGTGTTTGGCTAAGCCTATTTAAAGATGTTAGTAGATTTATGTTAATGGATCATTTGTTGTAGAAATAGCCATGATCAACCATGCCATAGAAGTATCTAGAGTGGTAAATCAAGAATGCAAGTTTGTGGTTAAAAATATGGTTCATCTATTATGGATATTCTCTTGAAAGAGGTAACTTTTCTTGTTTTTGATGCTCTACATTTGTTCCCAATTTTTGATGTTGCTCTCATTGAACCATGGTTAGGAATGTCTACAATTGCAACCAGATAATATATGTGGCCAACTCGGGGTGCGCAGAGCCCATGGAGCAAGGTTAGTGCTCATCTTCATAGATAGTTGAGCTTAGATAAATTAAATATATGATCATTGAGGTTTGTGTGGATGGATATCTGATTTCAGATTTATGCACAAGCTTTGCTCAATGATAATTGGAAGTATTGAAGAGAGAAGGTAGAGATTTTATCAATCAAAGAAGCTCCTAATGTCCTTCCAATCTCGATTTACTGTTTTTGAAGCTGTAATTTATTTATTGCGGGGGTGAATAGTATTTGATCTTAATCGCATATTGTATAAGTGAATGTTTTCTTAATTATTGATCAATAAATTTATAAATTAGAAAATAAAATTTGAGATTTTTTTTAAAATATGGATTAATATTAGCGACGGATTTTTTCGTCAGTAACAAAATTTGAGGTTTACTATCAAACTTTTACAACGGCGCAATTCTATCAGGAATTTGTCATTAATCTCTACCTGGTGGATTTTACTAACGGATATTTTCGTCACTGATTTCCGGGTTTTTTTAGTGTACACTATTTAAAAGTGTCTCTTAATACAAATAAAAGCGTCCCAAATATATTTGAGACGCATATTAAAAGCGTCCCAAAAATTAAATCACCGGTGCTAGCTAAAAGCGTCCTAAATTGGATTTGGCACGCTCCCCGTAAGGAGTAAAAATTCCATAGTACATCCATACCAAGTTGGCATTGTGAATTGGTGTACCTCACCAATAACTCATTGACAAATGGAAATAAAAATGGTACATATGCCACATCAATTAAACACCAATTCAATAAAAATAATTGCACAAAATAGACATTTATTAATTATAGAAAGTGAGATTATATTACTCCTATTAAATATGGAAATTATCATCACAAAATATTAGAAAAGGCGTGTTATACATATTGACCTTTTAATGTAATACTTAATATTTCACACATAAAAGTTTAATCACGCTGTATTACATTACTTTTCATGCTTAAAAAAAATTATACTCATATTAACCCATAGTACTATTTTGAAATTTTATGAATAAGACCTTTTTTTGTTTTGTATTTATATAGTATAAACAAAAATTTTACACAAATAAAAATTATGACTATAACTTATCATTTGTTAGTATGTTAAGAACAATTATAATTTTCAATATTTTCTTATTATCATGTAAAAACTTTCATGAAATTTTTAAAATAAGAAAATAAAAAATCAAACTGAAAAATATTATTATTTTAAATAGAATAACTTGATGATTACCGAAAAGACTACTATCAAAGAGTTAATATAATTTTTTTTTCTTGGCATGAAAAATAATGTAATATGATTACTTTTTGTTTAAATTATTAAGCACTTACATTAATAGGTCAATATACATATATATTATAATTATATTGCACGTCTATTTTATGATGATATTTTCCAATTTAATAGTATAATAATACATGTCTATTTTGTGCAAATAGATTTATTGAATTGATATTCATTTGATGTAGCATGTGGGCGTCCATTTGTCAATGAGTTAATGGTGAAGTACAACAACTCACTATGCCAACTTGGTATAGATGGACCATGGAGTTTTTAGTCCCCGATAAGGTCACTTTTTAAAGCGTCGGTGATGTATTTAAGAACACAACAAAGCATCCTTACTTAAGCAAAAAAGCATCCGTAGAGCGGAGCGGATCAGCTAATGCATATTATACAACATTTGCTAAGACACCAATTAAAACATGACACGTGCATGCTATTTAAGAAGAAAAAATAACAGTTACTAGTATTTTATTTGATCGTAATCCTTCATTCTCCGGCGCATCTCTCATCTGGTTGAATTCTTTTTCTGCTTTAGCCTTTACTTTGGGTTGCCATTTTATTTCTTTCAAATTTTCATTTCTTCACCCAATCTTTATTTCTCTTCTTTGCGTTTTATCACCCTCTCTCTCTTCTTCTGTATTGTGGAATATATTTTGTATAACGTGGTTCAAAGATTTGTCTTCCGGCTTTTTGATTATCAATAAATTAACTTATTTTAAGGATCAAAAGAAATGAACTCTTGATAGATTTCCCAGATCTGCAGTCACCTTACAAAACTCAACGTTTTCAAATAACTGATTTCATTCTATTCAACTTCTATTTATAATCTTCTCCCTCAGAAAGAGAAGGCTGTGTGTGTGAGAGAGAGAAAATAAATGAGTATTTTTAACCAGATGGCGTGAAGAAGAACTTGGTTTCCTCGGCATCCTTCAAGTAAAAAAAGCACAGGGAGATAATCTCAAGATATTGGTTGAAGATAGAAAAGATTTGAGTTGAATTTTAATATTTTTTCTTCTTAAATAGCATACACGTGTCATGTTTTAATTGGTGTCTTAGCAAATGTTGTATAATATGCATTAGCTGATCCGCTCCGTCCTTAGAGCTCTTTTACCTTGTAGTGACATGCAATAGAGAAAACCTTAATCGCCAAGTAAGAATACAGTTTGCGACATTCTAATTTGAAACAGAATCAATGCATAAACGAACACAAGCGAAACTGTATTCTCAATTCAGATCCAAAATTTTCTATTCACACAAAATTCGACTTACCGTATGCGTGTGCTTGAGTTGAAATCAATTACTAAGCCAAAGACGTAACTATGCAAATGATCATATAACAAAGGCAATCATTCAATCTTGATAAATGTGCATAATTCTTTACCATATAGTATGAATTCATTAACATAAGGAAATTGTCGGAAGCAAAATCACAATGAATTCTACACCTTATTTGAATTCTCAATTCTCGGCATCGCAAAAGAAAACCTTGAATTTCTTCTCAACGATTTCTAATATAATCCAATAGATTTCACATGAATCTCAATTCATTAACATAAATCGGCGCGCATAATTAAGAAATTAAAACATAAATTCATGAACTTAATTAGGCATATTATACACGCCGCCAACACTCTTGCATATATTATTCATAAAATCAAAACTCTAATTCTCCTTTTCCGAATTCTCATAGAGTCATCAATAGAGTGGCTCTGATACCACTTGTTGTAATAATTGAATGAACAATTACATAAAGCTCTTTATAATGATTAACCGAGAACAATGGAGAAGGGCACAAATAGTAGAGCGGAAGCGTACATTGATCCATCTAGAATAAAAAGGTGGAATTGCTTTGCAGTGGCTATGGATTCTAGAATAGAAAGGTGAAATTGTTTTACAACGGCTATGGATCTTCCAAACGATTACAGACATTCTTAGTATGCCGAGAGAATATAGAGATATCGAATGTTCTTCTGACGTCTGGACCATAACCCTAGCTTATATATATATATATATATAGGGGTACGTTAAAATGACAACACTAAAGACACTGTGACATCACGCCAGACTGCAATATTATAAACGCTAGACTGCAATATCTAATACACTAGACTGCAATCTATAGATTGCAGTCCAGCGTATTGGATATTGCAGGCGGGAAAAATTGCAGTCTAGCGTATTGGATATTGCAGTCCGCGAAAATTTACCCTTGAATAATTTTTATGATTGTCACATGGCAGCTGATTATTCGTCCATGTGTACAAATGATTGGCTAGGATTGGTGGTATGGTGTTACTTTAAGAGGTGTTGTCATTTTAACACAAACTTATATATATATATATAGAGAGAGAGAGAGAGAGTTGTGATCAATGTCGAACCAATTTTAAAGACCGAACTAGAGACCAAATCTGGGCCATTAGATCTAGTTTTTTTGATGAGATGTGCTGCTGTGAAAATTTTTTCGGCTTCATTACAAGCCCATTTTACTTCATTATATAGGTTTATTACTTCATTCTGTACTTCAAATGCTTCTACACATACTTCATTCCAACAATTTATTACATTATTCCATGTGTTTATTAAACCATATTAGTGCCATGGCGTTGGTGATAGATATTGTAGAGAGAAAGAACGGCACGCGACGGCGAAACCACATTTACGTACTGGAATGAAGTAAAAACCTACTAGAATGAAGTAATATATTCTGAAACAAAGTTAAATCTTCGTAACATGTTAGTATGACTTATTTACCTTCAGATGAATTAAAATAGGCTCGTGATGAAGGCAAAAATAATTTATAAATTTTTGTATCTTATCCATAAAAAACTAGATCTAAAAGCCCTAATTTGGTAGGGTTCGGTGGTTCGGTCTTTAAGAGTGGATTTGTGGATAATAGGACTATATATATATATATATATATATATATATATATATATATATATATTAAATATAAACCCCTATATTTTCTATTCGGTCCCTCGTCAAATAGAAAATCTCATATGATATCTACACCTATTTCCCAAACTTTAATACTCCATCCGTCCCATAAAAGTTGAGACAAAATTTTTGGGCACGGAGATTAAGAATTTATATTAAATAAATAGGAGAGATGAAAAAAGAAGGAAAGATAAGAGAGAGTAAAGTAAATAATGGAATAAAATAAGAGAGATTAGATGTTTTGTCTTTTGTTAAAAAAGGAAATTACTTAACTTTGTTGGGACGGATTAAAAAGGAATACGACTCAACTTTTATAGGACAAAGGGAGTATTTAATAGATCCCTTTGGTTGGCTGCTGAAAGATAGTCATACACATTAAATTAGTCATGTGGAAGCCTAAATTTCTAACACCAACATCCGGACGATGCAGATTTCCGGCTACATCCAGCTCAGCGGCAATCAGTTATCCGGCGAAATCCCCGAAGAAATTGGGAACATGCTGAATTTCAGTATGTTGCACTTTGGCCTAAACCGGTTCAGCGGCGAGCTGCCA
>NC_062965.1:29320491-29394526 GCF_023119035.1 Salvia hispanica | reverse complement strand
GTACAATTGAATCATGATAATTTTTCCTAAATGATTTAAAACATAATAAGATAGTAGTGATTCGTTATTAGAATGTACAATGGTGATTAATGAGGGTGCAATTAAAGGGAAAGATTACTTGTTTTAGGATATTGAGTAAAAATAGGTATATTGGGTAAAGTAATTCATTGAACTACGCAAATTCATTTGAAGATTATCTATATTTAGCAGAATATTTGTTTCGTACTTTATTAGAAAAGACTGAGAATCGCTTAGACATTTATTTTTTAGTGTAAAAGTAAAACATGTCTCAACATGGCTTCAAAAGACACAATTGTGAATGATAAAATGCAAAATTTTAGTGAAAAAATTAATTGGTTTAAAATGAAAATAGTCTTTATTACTGTCAAACATATTTACTTCATTTTTTAATTTGATAATAAGATTTTAATGTTTCAAAATATGTTTTGATTATTCTTAATACTTAATTGAAAACTTTCTTACATAAGAATTGAAGAAAGACAATCATTAACATTAAATGTGTGTAAATCATTAGTTTTAACTACTCAATTAATCAGTCAAATTGTCATTGAAATAACATTTTTAACACCTATTTTTGCTACAAGATAGTAGTATTTATTTTATTTGGAGTAGTAAGAAAAATCATGCATGAGTTTTTTCATATACATTATGGTCTGAACGGCTAGCTTAAAATGTGCAATTAAAATTAGGCTTAATATATATTAACTCATTATTTTAACTGAATAGATTAATTCGAAACTAAGTGGGTTATATTGATCGACACCCCTAAATTAATGTAGCCTGCGCTAGAAAATCTAAAGAGGACCATTAGTTCGATTCCATTATTATGAAATAATGACATTTCAATTACACTAACTTCCAATTGAACTACCAAGAAGGGGATCATTAATGTTTATGAGTGAAAAGTCTTGGTTGATCCATCATAATCAGAAAACAGAATTATTGTATTTACGATTTTTTTATTAAATTGATACACTCCACTTGCTAAGATTTAGTAATAGTATACTATACATTATTACAACGTAAATTAATAGTAATAATTATATAGCCAATTTGTTGGTTTTAAATTGTAACATATCTAACGGACTAAACTGCAAAACGGTGACGTTAAAGAAATATGTAACCGTTTGTTGCATTTCATAAAAGGGAAAGGATAAATTGCATGTGATGGGTTTAATTTACAATAATTTGGTGGAGATTTAAATTGCCATCTTTAATTAGATATAAAAATATGAAATGCATTGACCATTTTAAGAACTTCTTCTCGAGTTCGAGTTCTTTCAGATATGGTGAAAAGTATTTCTAGAGATAACTAAAATGTTAGGGATTCACAAATTATTTTTCTATTTTTTATTACACAAATCAGGTTATTAATCCAATAATTTATAATTTAGCCGTATATGTATGTATGTGTGCATATAATTAATAATAGAGAGCCCATTAATGGAAAACCTAGGGTGGGTGAGAATGTTTAAATTATGGTGTCATGTCATCATAGTTGTCGTTTGACATTGTATAGCATTTTTATGTTGTTATACAGCTTATGGACATTGATAATTAATCAAAACTTTTGTTTCTTTGTTTCTTGTATTCCACTTATACTTATCTGATGCACTTCCATCAATCGACAATCACATCAAAAATGCCGATAACATCAACTATATCAAAATGACTCAAAATTTGCATAGTACTTATAAATAAGTCGACGAGTAAAACCCATCACCTTTGCCATGATATACAATGGATTCCATACACCTGACATTGTTCATAAGGTGAAATCGTCATTTTATTTTATTTTTATAGTACTACATTTTTCAATCATTTTTTTATTTCAATTTAAATTCTTTAGCTATCGAAACCATTTATAAATAATGGCTTTTATTGTTTTATAATCAATTTTGATTTATCAATTCCAAATTGTCATCTATCAAAACAACAAGTAGAAACATTTTCTTTCAACTTTTATATTTCCATCTCTTGGAAATAAGAAACATTGGAAGGTTTGAATAACCAGCTATTTATGCATACTTCCTGTACATTAGTGGTGGAGCAGTAATACAAAAAATATTCCAAGGCATGAAAATCAATTTTGATGAATGAATATGGAGAAGAAGCAGTCATGGCCTTCCCTCTTCTGTCTCTCTTTTCCACATCAAATCATTCATTCCTCACTCTTTTACTTAGCTCCATTTCCTCATCTAAATGCTTCAGTTTTAGCAATATGCACTTACTTCCCATTTCTTTTCACTGCATATATGTAACATTCTGCTATTAGTGTTATTACAACAAAGTCATAATCTACATTAGACCAACTGAGTAATAATCAGCTTACCTCTCTGGAACCATGATCTTCGAACTGCCTGGCGAATGCATCGCTCGTGTTTCTCCAAGAGTTCGTCAATTTTCTTTGATTGAGATAGCAAGGGTCCTGAAAATTCAACCTTCTCACCTTGATCATCATGATAAACCTGCATCATATCCCAATGAATATTACCAAAAAGAACACATTTTTATCAATTTCATGAAACCATTATGTCTGTAATCTTACTGTCACGGAGTAGAAAATTATGCAAACTAACCATGTTTCGTCTCTTAACAGACGAAGCTTCCTCTTTATGGTATAGCGCCATCGACAGTTCTTGAGAGTGGTATCCATCTGAACCATCAAAAGAGTCCGGACACTCTAACTGGCTCCATTTCTTGAGCATTGATCGTTTAAACGTCTCATACGAGTCGTGGTCCTTTGTCCCATCTTTCACACCTTCGCACTTTTCTTCCCCGGCTGAATCCAAATTGTTTCTCAGATGCATAGCACCAGAAGATTCAAGGATCAGACTCTCGAACTAGACCTACTCCGCGACCTCAAAGATGAATCCATCATCCTCTTCTTCGCCCAGGCAAAACCGCTCGACCCTGATACTTGTAGAGGGCCTGGATACACATCATCCCCTTGAGATGCATTCTTCACATGGAACGCCTCTTTGGTCACGTTCATTGGCTGCTTAGGTGGCTCTTGATCCAATACATTCTCTGCTTTGCAATTGCTGCCTCCGATTCCGTTCACTTTCTTTTCACCTTGCTTTTGAGGAGGCAAGTTCTGTAAAATACAGAAATCAGATCAAGAACTACACATAGATAAGAGATTCACATACACAAGAGAGAGCAGGAAAGGACCTCTTCTGGGGCTAGTTTATTCATTCCGTTTTGCTTCCTAGTAGGCTTCCTCGATTCAGGCCCCCGTGATCTGCCAGCAGGCCTTTTCCTGCTAGCCTCCTCGTGATGTTTAATGTCTATCTCCTTACTAGGAGGGTATTTTGGCACGCTCGATGGATCACAGGCGTAAGGCTTCGTCTTGAAGTACTAAACAACACATTGAAAGAATCAAGTGATTAAAAGAATCCTACTTGACATGAAACCATTTGAACCATACAACTTGCAGATGTGAAAATGGTCATTGATCTATCATTATCAATACGCGCGGTACCTCGGGAGCCAAGGCTGAGGCAGCCGGATCCCTCTTGTGCGGCTCCACAGATAGAAGAGTTTCCACAAGGGAGACAGCAGACTCGGGCAGGTTCTTGAAGGTTTGCCATAGAGAGCTCTTATACGGATGTTGCGGTTTAAACAAGGTCGCATGAGGAAGCTTCGACTTTTTCCAGTAATCATCGGGCGGTGATCCACAGAGTTTGAATATTTTGTGCAGCTGCTCAACCTGTTTATACAAATAACATACATTTTTCACTATTCATGTGTCACAAGTTATGTGATGCTAAAAATCAGTCATAATGTTTCACAAATTGTGTGATTTTGAGTGTTGGAAAGGATGCTAACCTCAGTTCTTCCTTGAAGGATGGGTCTACCGGTAAGAAGCTCAGCAAGTAAGCAGCCTACGCTCCATAGATCCACGGATGCCCGTATTCTGTGGAGCCTAACAAGAGCTCCGGAGGGCGATACCACAAAGTCACAACTCGACTAGTTAGAGGCTGCTTCTGCCCATAAGAACTGAAGTTGGCTAATCCGAAATCAGCAACCTTGAGGACTCCTCCATCATCTACTAAAAGATTGGCTCCTTTTTATGTCCCGATGCATCACTCCTCGTGCATGACAGTGCTCGAGGCCAGACAACAGTTGCTTCATGTAGCATTTAACCTGTAAAACCAAGCCAGTGGGATCATGACAATAGCCCCAAAAGATCAATTTACTCTGCTCAAGCCTCAAAGAATGATCTATACCTGTGCTTCGGTGAAAGTGATTCTGGGGAAGATAGTAGTCCAGAGATATCGTGCTCCATATACTCGAACACGAGATAGATGTTGCATGAAGATCGGGATGTGATCAGACCTTCCAACTTGATAATATTTGGATGGTCGAGCCTACGGAGAATTGTTATCTCCCTAGCCATGAAACGAACACTCTCGGGCTCAAAATTGTCAAACCGGACCTTCTTCAAAGCAACGATCTTCCCAGTTTCCAAGTCTCGTGCTCTGAATACTGTGCTATATGTACCCTGACCAATCTGTTCAAACATTTGGAACTTTACATCTCTATCAGCAAAACCCCCAATTATATGAAACCTTAGTTCTTATCAGCTAACATTATTACTTACCCCATTATCAATGGAGCTTATCATGCTCAATTGGAAAACTTCAAGATCAGATTTTTTATTAAAGAAATCATTTTCAGTAAGCAGTTAATGGTAATATGTAGCTGAAATGACTTACTACAAGTCTACAATTGAAATGGTAACAAAACTAATCCTTTTTAACAACAGTTATAAGTTATAACTTCACCAACTAAAAATAAAGACTCCAGCTTGAATTAACTACAATAACTGCAACAACCCTAAACCAGTAAGAACTCATCAACTCCTCCTTGAATCTTTCCATCTATCCATAGTTAAGAAAACTCAAGAGAATTTCATACGCATATGAATGATCTTGATATGCATAAAATTGAATAAAAGGTACTCCATAATTAATGATTAAATACTTCTTCAACCTCTAAAACTCGGAATATACAGACAACTGATGCATCCCATAGTTAATGATTAAAATTTCCCAATATAACTCAAGAAAAGACACAGGCAAAGTACTAAAAGTCCCAAAAAATTCCACCCTTAATCACTAAACAAAAACAAAGATGATAACGACTTAATTAATCACATGTTTACAAGCAAAAAACGTGGCTAATCCCAATTAAAGATTGTAAATTTCAAACCTTTTCAAGTTTCTCAAAGGAGTCTGCTTTGAGCGGCACCCATCCCTGGATGGCTTCACCGGCCACCGCGCTCAGCCAAGCCGGCCACCCCGCCGCCACCTGCTCCCTCCACAAACTTATGCAGATTCCCCAGCCTAAAACTCACCGACTCACTCCCACACCCATTCGAACTCGTCCTCCCCGACTCGCCCACCTCGCTCCCTGACTCAGTCGACCTCTTTTCTTCACCTTCTTCAAGTTCGCATCCAGCTCCGCCGCCAAACCGCCGCCGCCGCCGCTCCCCACCCTGCTCCGGCCCGACCTGCCAACGAACGCCCCCGAGTGGTCCAGCGCGGCCGGCGTAACCGACCCTGTCTGCTTCGACGACACGCAACCCATAGCGGCCGCGCCACCGGGTCGACTCACCGACCCATCACACCCGCCGCCGTGAGCTTCGGAGAAGAAAAGCAATTCAAGCCCAGATCAGAATATACCAAATCTTGAGGTGGGCCGAACTCAGTTTGGGAAAAGCATGCCGGTTTCGTGGATCGTCGGAAACTAAATTCAAGCTCCCGTTTTTATACGGCAAATCAAGAAAAAGAAGATCTTTTTTCACTTCTCCCCCTCTCTCACTGCTCTCTTTTAAATGCGGCGATTGCGGGAGAGCTTCCTCTTTAATGGGTCTCGCAAGAACACAAGCGGAATCAACGGAGTGAGAAACCAGTCGCCTCTTTTCCCCTGTATACGTACAAATACTGTATCTATCTATTCTGCTTAATAATTGACTCGTTTTCTTAAAGAAAGGCAACTGGAATCTGCAGAGTGTAAAACCAAGAAAAGTTGGCAACTATTCCAAAAACTGAGTGGATGTATTTGACTTTTACGTTGATTTGGATTTGGCAATGGAAATTTCTGCACCATTCTTCTCTATTTTTGGTTTCATGTTGCTATATTACTTGCCTTCAAATTTACAAAACTAAATGCCCATTTTGGTGGGGATTGGTTGCAGAATTCAAAAGACCATTATAGTGACTGACACAGAATGAGAAAATGGTGGTGTTGGTTGGGATTTTATTTATTTCTAAGGCATAATTTTTTAATTATTTGGTCCTTATTTTTTCAGTCTGTCATACGCTGTCCCACTCTATAGTTTTCCATGAGGGATTTTTTGAATAAATTTACAAGATGAAATATAAAAAAATTGATGAAATTTTATGATACTTTTGATTTGTTTTTTGTGGGGTGGGGCAATAATGGAGCGTGTGGGGGAGTGAAGAGAGAGATTAGAGAAGAAACATATTGGTAGGTTGGTGTTGACGAGTGAGTAATGTGTTCATATAATTATAATGATAGGGGACAAAAAGAGGGGGGAAGAATAACAATAAAAGAGTGAGCAGTCAAATTCCACTATAATATGTTTGTGATATATTACTATTTTACTCTTTAATAGTAGCATATTGTATTTTGATGTAGATATAGAGGAGTTCTTACAGCGTGGTCAACTGGTCAGGCATATTAGTATAATTAATATGATTGCAAATAATTTGATTTGATTGCACGAAAAAAAGATGAGAAGAAAATGAGAAGTGGAGTGATAAATGATGGTAATAAATTTTTTTTTCTACAGTGAGTTATTTAATAGTCCTTCCTAAGATACTTAAAATAATACTCCTGCTCCTTTATTTTCATTAGATATAAAAATATTTTTTTATACGAAATTTTTTTAGTATTTTTTGTGAGTTAATAAAAGAGGATAAAGTAAGAAAGAAAGAAAAATATAAATAATAATATTTTCATTTTAATAAATTTAATGAAATAACTTAAAAAAGAAAAATATTTTATTTTTAATTGGGTAACTTTTAAATCCATAGCAATTCGATTTGAAAAGATCAAACTTGATAAGCATACATGTTCTTTTAATTAATTAACAAAACTCGAGTTTTTATGAGAAGGGAAAATGGAAGACAAGAAAATAGGAAAAGTAATTAGTCGATAATGATAACATACACATTACAAAAAATTCAAAAATATTAAAAAGCAAAAGTGGCAAAAATTTCACCCCAACAAAAGAAAAAGAAAACAAGAAAATTATTGAAGGGGGGTAAGCTTTCACCCACTCCCAAACTTTTTCCATTTTCTTCATATTTCTAAGTCCTACAACTAAAATTGTCAAATTTTATTTACCATATGAAATTGTGGATTTGTGCTACCACTCTTAGGCAATATTAAATGCATTAATTTTGATTGGTTGCTACAATAACCCACAATTCAAAGCAACGCACATGCACGCCCTTCTTTTTGCTCAAACAATATTTCTCTAATTAGTTTTTTGTATTTGTGTGTCCCCGTTTTATTATTTCACTTATTAATGTTTTTGTGTTTGTGTTAGTTCGATGTATTTAGAGTAATATATGTGTTTGTGTTTAAATAGAAAATACAAACGCTAAACAATGAACGACTCAACTTCAAATTACACTCAAGGATTTGAGTACTGAGAAGATTAGTATAAAACAGCCTTGGTTAATACTTATATAATCAAACAGTTAATTATGATTTATTGAGATCATGAATTTTTTATTTTTTATTTTTTATTTTTGTTATCTGGTGGAGTCCACTAGTGTATAGATAAAGAAAATATCAACGTATTGAATCGGTTAAATAAATACTCTTACAATTTTTTACATACTACTATTTTACATTCTATCCGTGAAGCAACACTATTTATTTAGCAAAAGTAAGAAAATTAAATTCAGATATATCACTTTTAATTATTTTGCTTAAATTAAGTAAATGGTTATTTTATATTTTGTCTCTTTTTATAATTACTAATTCGTCCTACACGTATTATTAAATATATTTTGGTTTCATCTATCATATGACAGTGACTGTAAATTGGAAATTGTCTACTCGTAATAAGAAAATAATGAGACAAATACACTTGTTTTTTTTTTTTCTTTGTATAGTTTGTGTACTTGCATACAAAAGTGGGAGCAATCGGTACATTATTGTGCTAAAATTGTAGTAGTAGTAACAAAAAGATGAACTTCTAATTAAAATATTTTGAAATTTTGTAATACTTATAAATTCAGATAATTAATGCTAATATCTTAGACAATTAACCGATATTTTAAAGTTTTGATGAAATGTGAATTCCCTTTGACTATACAATCTAAATAAAAAGGTGATGTTTATTTATAAACCTTAATCAATTAAAAGAAATTTTGAAATGATAAGTTGGTGTCAATGCCATTATTTCATGGATGACTTGTGCTCCTGGGAAGCTTATAACAATCGGAACCATTAATTCCTCCAACCTATCAATATTTTAATAGTATCATTTCTTTTCCCATAAAAAAATCATATATAGTCTTATTTTATTCAATAAGATTTTATAGTCCATTCACTTACACGTCCTTAATTAATGAGAGTATGGTCGGAATAAATTCTTGTTATTCAGTGCACTTATTAATTGAGAATAATATATTAATATATGAAGTAGTATTACATTTATTTTCAAACTTTAATATATACACCAGTTTGGAAATCTATATGGCTATATTGTATAAAGTGGGAGTAACATTTGCAAGCTATTTTATCTCCGGCATAATGAATCGTTGATTACTATTATTCCAATCTAAGTACTTATTTATCACTTGCACTTTCATAAAAAAATCACGAATTTATTTCCACATAGAAGTACATTAAGTTTTTCCATGATAAAATGGCATTAAACTATCAATGATAATGATCATTTGTTGAGTTTTATATTTCAAGAATGTCAAGTAAATTGGTGAATGGCCATATCTTCAATTTTTTTAAATCTTTTTGTCCTTGAAACTTCTATTTTTTGAGGTGATATTGTTAATTGTATTCGCGGCCATGATCAATTATATATATGAAAAAAATAGTAACTTGGATATTCGAGGTAAATCATTTTTCGATTCTTAGATCAACGTTTACTTATCCATAGACTACAAAAATATGGATAAATAAACAATTCTAATATTTTTCATTCCCAATTAATTCTAGTATTAAAAAGGTTAGCCCATGCATATAGGAGTAATCGCATTTAAGATTACTTTGCGCTATTTTCTATTGGTTTTTCCTACTAATAATTGATCGAAACACATTAACTATACATCATTGCACCTGGTCTTTTGGTTGACACACGCTTATTGATGATCGTATCAAGTATCAACTATACATCATCACACCACATTAGCAGATACACATTGATTGACCAACACAGATCTACTATACATCATTGCACGTCACTTTTGGCTGACATATTTCTTTCTTCGTTTTTCCTTCTCTCTTCTTTCGTATGCTATTCTTCATCTACTTTTTTTCTTTTCTTTTTCTCTGAGTACTTTATTTGTGTAAGCCAAAATTGATAGTATGTAATATATATAATATAAAGTTGATGTGTGTACTAACGAGTATCAATAGTTAGATATACTAGCGAATGTCAACAATTGGTAAGAAAGTCCATGGATAATAATACCCCATAAGGTAAATTTTTAAAACAACAAAAATGTTAATTGTGCAAAAAGATATCAAATGTGAGTACTCATATATTCTTAGATTATTCTTACTAACGAAATTCACTGGGGACCAGAGATATTAGAACTGCATTGTGGATAGACTATTTTGTGGCTTAGTCATTTATAATAAACAAAAGTGAGGAAAAACCTTTCAAGTCTCTGAGTATAATTAAGTTGCACTTTTAAGCATCATAAAAAAATAAAGTTCTATTAATTCACCTCACATTTTGTGAGTGACAGTGAAGTTGGTTGGACATATAATAGAAATGGACCCCTTACAAAAGTCGGTATATCAAACGAAATGGACTTATTTATTTTGGTTATGAGAATATAATTCTCATTCATTACTGGATAACTCTCATTACTGGATATGAACGAGAATTATAAGAGTGCGCGCATATATCATCTATTTCATGTACAAAATAAAATACGTGAGACTGAAGCAGTAATACTACGTGACACCGATAACTAACGAATTATGAGGCGTATTTTAGAGTATCGATTCAGGTCATACAAGATATTAGTTTAATTAATTAACTCTAATAATACTACAATACGCAAGATTACAAAGTCGTTAGTAGTATTTCAAGTGTCGATCCACAGGAGGTAGAAGATTGTTTAAAACTTATGAATTTAAAAAGATGAAACATAAGGATTTGATTTTTTTGATTTTGAAAGATTTAGACAAACGAAAATAAAAGATTAACAAAAGATGGATTTCTCAAACGGAAAAGCATGTCACTCCAAGTTGCTCAAAAGACTTGCGTATTTCTACATCTATCAAAAGCACAAATTTTGGGATTAATTCATCAACCTAATCACATCATTGAACATGTTTGCGACGTATAGTTCACAGTCAGAACACTTGTTCCATGAACTAATTTTCGATGTTTATAAACTCCGCGGAGCGGGAGACATAAACATCTACTATATAAACTTCCCTAATCCGTTGTCAAATTATCCTCGAACAATTCAAATTCAACAACACATCAATTGATTACTCCATCCAAGTCTATGTTAAAGAGACGATAAACAAGGATTAAACATCTATAACGATAGAGGCCTCTAAAGTGATAGAATCTAACATTAAACACATCAACGATGACAAAACGTGGATTCAAAGGTGTAGATACATTCACAAAAGTCTAAATCACAACTTGGAGCAACATTGAGAGTTTAGCCTAAACACATGATAAAAATCACAATGAAAACCATAGGAAGCATGCTCTCGTTGAGTGGAATTGAGATTTGGAGACGAATAGTCGGAATGTTGGCCGTAATTTCTTCCTTCTCTTCTTCCTCCTCTCTTTCTCTCCTTTCCCCTCTCTCTTTCGTCCAAGAAGTCTCTCCCTCTCCAAAACCGCCCATAAACCAATTTGAACAATGAAATTCGGCGTTATCGAGAAAATGCCCGGCCCGGGCGAAATGATAACAATCCGGGCATTTTGTATGCCAACCCGGGCGTTTCCACTGGACCCGGCGTTTTTTATGCGAAAACGCCCGACCCGGGCGTTTTTGCGGGTTTTTACTCGCTCAATCTTCGTCAAATGGTCATAATACTTCATCCGAGAATTCGATTAGGCGTACAATATACCCACCTCAAGCTATTTCAAAGACGAAGATAATGGTGGTAAGATAAAAGAATTTACACGCCATCTTAATAGGCAACGAACAGTTTCAATCAGACCCCACTCCACATATACATCTATCAACTAATATATAATAATCAAGCTTTAATGATTAATTGATAGATGATTTTAAGGAATACAAAATAGGAGAAATCATGTAGTAGAACAAGCATTATTTGATTCACATCAATAATCATATAGGGTTGTGAATTTGTGATCCCTATAAATAAAGTTAACTTTTGCATGTGATATTTTAAAATACTAACCACAATCATTGATGCTTCCCACGTCTTATTTTTCATTATAATGATAGTGCAAGTCATTATACCACATGATTTCTCTCAACTTTCATATCTTGTTCAATTTCTTGAAATATTTATAAAGACATTGCAAGGAGATTTATGGGATTAGTTTAACACTAATTTTTGGGATAATGAAGTTACTAAATGATGTCGTGATACGAAATTCATGAGACAATGTCAGAATATTGCAGTATTTAAGGACAGAAATCAAGAAAGTGGCACTTTGGACCTAGTGAAAAAACTAAGGCTATTTTTTAAGTGTGTGTGTGTATGATGGGGTGCCAAAAAGTTTAATCATAGTTGTTCCCAACACCCACCCCACCCAACAAATTTAAGTATTACCAAATTTGCTTGCTAAACCCACCTCAAATTAAGGTTTAGGTTTAATTACAAGCCTTCACATATATGGTGCAAACATTGTCCATTATTTGAAGTGTAAGTTCTTGTTTGCTATCTATTTAGCACCAAATTTACGGATGTAGCTGATCAGCTTTTTTTTTTTTTTTGGGATGTAGCTCAGCTCTATCAATATAGACTATGTATATAATAAAAGCATTTTTAAGGAACAAATTATTATCTTTGCATAAAAAATATTTTAAAAAATAAAAAGATTACAATGAATATTCTTAAAATAAAGAGAAGAATCAAAGAAATGTTTTTGGGAAAAATTTGGCACACTTCACTGAGAGAAATTTACCATAAACAAATGAAGACAAATTTTTGGTGACAAAAAAATTAAAAAAGTCAATACTTTTGACTATAATTAATTATATTTTGTGCAAAGATCAATAAGTAAAAATTACCACAAGCGTCTCAGTTTTTGTTTCAATATTTATAATTCTGTTTTGAGTAAATTCTGATTAAAAAGCTGTTGTCAAATACCCATTTCCAAAAAATAGTCTTTTTTTTACCATTTAGTTCGTCCACCCAAACTTAATAAATTTTGTTTTTGAAAATATTTCCCAATTACACTCTATCAATAATTTGGGTCACACTACCACCAATATATTTTATGAATATCATGTATTAAAACATGTGTTGTTCTCAAACCGCTATTTTTAAGAGAGGGAATAAGCTTTTGATATTGCCCAAAATAAAACGATCAAAAATTTTGTATCTATATATGTCGAAAATTTAAAAAAAACCCAAAAAGACTATTTATTAAAAATGAAGAGGACATTTAACCATTGGGGGGGTCAAAGGTAGGTCAATTGGGCTGTCTTAAGCCAACTATTTACTCACTAAAACTAAACAAAATATCATAAAGGAATTTAAAAATTTTAAAAGAATGGTTTCAAAATTTTTGGGGGGTATGGTTGGTGATGACATTTATGCTACTTGATGATTTCCTAGAGAAAAAATCTTTATATGCACCAAAAAATGTCACACCCCCCAAAAAAAAAAGTTCCCTTCCCTTTTTTATAATGTTAAATTTTACAGACCAAAGAGTCAACAAAAAAGCAGCCTGTATCATGAAAAAAGAGCATTTTTGTTTTTTTATTTCAATTTTCAAAACATTGTAGTCTTTTTCCGAGCATTGAATTGATGTGTCAAAGTACATATGCAATGCTAAAGAGTAAAAATTTATACTACTATAAATTAGTTGAATTCAACTGATTTTGAATTAACACAAATCTAGGTATTTTCTCAGCAAGAGATAAACAGGAAAATCGACATAATATGAACAATTGAAGATGAATGAGAAACGATACAAGATAAGAGATTGCAACATGATTCATCAAAATAGACTTAATTTTTAACACTCAAATCATAGTATATCTTTATGCAATTGGAAATTGCAACACTAAATGGAAATAATTAATGTCAATTTTATGTGTGTTGAGTTGATAGTTTGTAGAAAACATGATTTTTCTCCAACTAATAAAACACATGATGTGATAATCCTAACCAAATTGTAGCCATCGACGGAGACAGGTCATCATGTTTCGGAACACGGCAGGTGCTTAGAGAAACCCAGGTCGTGGCACTGCGCCGGGTTGGATCGATCCGTGTTCTACTATTGCAGCTTAAAGGGCAGGGCACCCTCTATGTCCACTCCTAGCCCCAATTCTACCACATCTCAGTGATCCGAATCTAAGATTGTGTTTAAATGCCAACTTAAATATCGATTATGAATATATATATCTGGTTCATGTCCGTAATTTACTCTAAGGGGAATTTCTAACAATGATATAATTAGATTTGTATTCTAAGTTCTAACTATTTGTAGATTAAATTTACGAATTACTTCTTTCCGGTCCTACTAATTGTCCCATTTCAGGGAATATTACTCCATTAGTCCATTACAAAGAACATAGTATCTTTTAAGGATACAAAATTGAGACGCAAAAAACTTGTATTGGAAAGTTTTTAAAAATAACCACGTATGCAAAACCTAAATCCCTTTTTTTGGGCGTTTCCATTTGCGTCTTCTAGTTTTATTGAGACACCAACAATAAGGACACTTTTTAAACATTGGTGGTATATTTAGAAACACAAATTAAGGTCCTTAATTGCATTAAAAAATATTCCGATTTTTTTGTTGTAGTGCCTCCTTTTCGTCCTTAAAAATGGCACATTTGCTTATTTTGAAATATCTCTTAAAAGTAGACCAATTCTATTTAAGACAACTTTTTTCCCCTCTAATGAGGTGAACCCCATTATCCACTAACAATACCTAACTGTTTTCTTTCTATCTGTCTCTTACTTAATTTACCAATTATTATTAAAAATCTGGCATTCCAAATATTTTTTTTTAGGGGTATGAGGGAGTATTTCGTAAAAAAAATTTTAAGAATGAAATAAGATTGTCTTTTGCATGAAAATAAATTATTTTTTCCCAAAAACCAAATCTTTCGAATGGATTTCCATAATCCAAATACTAAGAATGAAATTAGATTTCAACTTCTTCTGAAAGATTTAATATTGGAAACCCACGGAATACCTATTGAGTCAGTTCAGAACATTTAGAACGTAGAATGATTGTTTGTGTAACAAAATAATACCTACTCCTATGTTCAATAGAGATTTCATGGCTTTCTACCAAAAAATTGTTTGGGCATCAGATTAGCAATGTATATGGATACATGAGTAAGGGAATTTGCAAGGCAAGATTTGATCAATCCCCCAACTATTGGTGTGAATGTTGAACATGCATATTGATTGTGAAAAAAATTTTATGTCCATAATTTCCCCAAAACATAGTCATAATAAGATTTGATTATTCACTCCTTGATTGTATGAATCATTCTTTAACAAAATACGGAGTAGTTGATTACATTAATCCCCTTTTAAAAGGACAGAATAAAAAGAGGCCAAATATTTTACAACAAAGAAAGAAAAAATGGTGGGGAAATATAATGAGTGTTGCTAAAAGAAGATCGGAAATAAATCGATGGTCGAGGGGAAAAATGTTGCATGCAGAATTTTTTGGGGTTTTTCTTAGTGGCATCAGATTTTTTTTCCGCCACAACCACAGCACTACGAAAGGAAAAGAGGAAACAGCGGGAAGAATGATTTTTGGCAAAAAATTTGCCACCGATCATATCAAATTTGCCTTTTAAAAATAATTATTTCTGCTGTTTTGCTCAATTTCTTGTTTAGATGTGGGCCCTTTTAAAACACCGGATCAAAGCTGGGGCCATGGCCCCCGGAAACACCCGCTGCCATGAAGAAAGATCCTCAAATACGCGGCCCTTTCCCCTCTCGACCACCACCGATTTACTCACTCGGCCCAAGTTTAAATTTCCCGAAAACTCAGATGATCTTCAGCTAATTAAACTATTTCTTCACCATCTTGTTTTGAGCATAAGAGTTTTTTTTTGGGCATGCTCATTTTAGCTACTCCATTTTTTATTTTAGGGATTCCCATATTCAATTCCGTACTTTCATAATGAGGGGATCTAATTATATACTCCCACCGTCCCATAATGGAGTTTAAACCCCAAATTTTAAAAAGAAAAATTTGGTTAAACTAATTAACGCCACTTTTTCTTTCTTTTTTATAATGAAGGAAAAAAAGTTTTTTTTTTTTCTTCAAATTAACCCCTATAAAGGGGGAAAAACAACCGACGCAAGAGGGGCCCAAACCAAAAACTCACACGGCCAAACCCCCGGGTAGAAAAAAAAGAATGGAATAAATGAAATTTTAAGTAAACCTATTTACTATTTAAGGGAAAAAAATGACTTTAAGGGGAAAAGAGAAAAACGAATGAGTTCATAAACTAAATATTCTAGTGAAAATGAGAAAGGAATTAGGGGGAAAAAGGCTTTGGCAAGAATATTGGTACGAATTGTTAAAACCCCCTTTAGACCCTTTGGGGCACTGCTTTTGGGAAACCCCGGGTGGGGGTATGGGGAAAAACCCGAATCCCTTTAGGGAAAGGGGAAAAGAGAAAAATTTTAAAAAATTTCAGGTTGGGGTACCCAAAATTTTGGGGGGTTACGATACGGTTTAGACCCCCTTAACGGATGCAAGGTGATGTGCAATAATGAATTTTTTGGATCATAAGGGATTTCATAATTCAAATTTTGAATTTTCGAAAAATTAATTCAGATTGGATTAGTTTATTTATTTTATAAATGTTAAGATCTTCTAATCGGATTGAATTGAGAAAAAATCCGTTTTCGATTACTACTCCCCCCTAACAATAAAATTTGGGGCCCGGGTTTTAAAACAGATTTCGAAACCCAAAAAATTGGGCTATAAACTGCATTGCAGTTTTAAAAAATTGGGCTATTACTGCATTGCAGGTAATAAAAAAATTGGCCATAATTTGCATTTGGAGTTTTAACAAAAAATTTGGGAAAAAACTATGTTCGATACAGATCCAAAATTATGGAGAGTTAACCACATATTATTTTTTAGATATATATTGATGGGTTAATACTCCTAATTAGGGGAATTTTAAAGATGTTTTTGATCCAACCAACATGATCCAGATGTTCCCGCCCTTGTAATTTTAAGGGGGGGAGTTCTATCTCTGGGCCCATTTTGAATTGACCCCAAACCATTTGGTAAAATCCTAATACCTAAGAGCCTAAGACGAGGGATTCTTATGTTTTAGCCATTTACAAGAGAACACCTTAGAAAATATCCAATTTTTCTAATGTCTAAGTTGTCAAAGGTGTATGTATTTCAAAAAGGGAAGCTTGGGGGTATGCAGCTTTCTTCCTTTTTGCTCAAACCGTTAATTTCGACGTTGAAATTTTCCCCTTCTAGAAAGTTATTCCCCCTTTTTTTTTCTTTTTTTCCTTTCGTTTCCAAGAACCAAATGCCAAAAAAATCACTTGAATTATAATAAAAAAAATGGATGCCATTTTCCTCATATTTTCATATATTCTATTTTGGTCTGCTATGCCATCAATCGCAATTTTCTTTTCTAGAACCAAGTTTTTCCTATAATTATTGAGAAAATAAAATATTGAGTGTAGAATGGGCGGTTGATATAATTAATATTCATTCAATTGTTTTCTCTCATTTTGCTATTTGCTTCGTTAATTTCGGCTCCGCAAGGTCATAAATGTTGATTCTAGTTTTGAGCTGAATAAATATTAGTGTTGTACTTAATTCTTACTTATATAATAATTTTATAATTAAATGATCCGTATATGTATAGACATTAAATTAAGATCGAAGTGTATTCCCTAAATAATTATAATCGGACTACTACGTAATTGGCATTTTTTAAATACCAATCCTCCCCATAAATGGATTGAAAGACTAGTCACCTTTATTCTAAATAAAATTAATAATATTGACATAAAAACCAGTAATATAGATTGAATTAGACTTATACAGAATTTTAAAAATGCCACACTAATTAATTATCGACATTGAGCTGAAAAATCTTACTCTTGAAAAGTCCCTTTTTTATTTTTTTGATGCATATAAATTCATCTTCTAGAATTTTACTTGAGCCGATTTATTGGACATGTACATGCCCTTATTTATTAATAAGATTGAATTATATTTGAGAAGTTATAGTACTCCTAAGTTAGGCTCACCCGATTAAAACTAGATGTGCAAAAGTTCAAATGACAATTTTGAAGTAGTTTTTGTAATTAATAGGATAGCAAGAGAGTTAGGAATCTATTTTAAGATTTCAACCGTTATGATATTTCTGAATAAATATTTTGATTTATATTATTAATGAAAAACACTAAAATTAAGTGGTTGGGATTAGGATGAGATCAAAAGCGAAAGAAAGCGCTAAATAGTACTTTGGTCGTTGCTCATTGTTAGTGTAAGTGTGACTCTAATCATGGTTAATTATTTGTCTCCAACCATGGTTTATTACCTCGGATCTAAGTTGAATGTGATAGTGCATTAGTGCTATAAATTGATGTGCTTATCCAAAACGCAATGCCTAAGCAATAGTATTCCTATCCATAATTTTGATTTTGCGCTGGTGATGTTTGAATGGTCATACATTCGTCCGTACAGTTGAATCATTACCCTTTTCTTTTCAAAATCAAGCAATCGCAATTTTGAGGTCTGAATTTAATATACAATATGTAGGAAAATGAAGAACAAAATTAAAATAGTAGTAGCAAGTGATTTTTCATTAGAATAAAGAAAATAGAGTTTACTTTTACATTTTTAGAAATATGGAGTACTATAATTTTTTATATGATCAAAATTAAACGAGATCTTGTATAAGAGAGGTATAGATCTCCAAAGTCCAAACCCATGTCCAATGTATTTATAACTTTTTTTAAAAAATTCATTTGATTTGATTTTATTTTCTCTTCGTAAGTAAGGATATGAAATTTTATTCTATGCTATAAATTATATACTAATTCAATACACGTATTTCTAAAGACAAAAACTTGATACATTTTTGTCGATCATAAATATTTTTTGGAAGATGGGATTCGACTCAAACTATTTTAGACTTTTCCAAATCAAATTAATAATAGACTTGGTTTTAGACGTGCATGCCTTATAAATTAATATTCGATGCACTGAATATGTAATAGTAAATTCATGTTATTATTATTTTTAAATTAATGCATGATTATAAAATTTGACGATATGGATGGGCAAACTTCCCAACGACTTTATACGGACACGTCTCCTATGTATTCAAATAGTTCATTAATACAATCTTATATCATGTGGTCTTCGATTTTGCTTTTTCTTAATTTATCAAAGACTGCCTCCTAAACCTAAAGTCAATATATGGACCTTTCATAATATTTTCCTTACAAATTAATGTTTTCAAAGTTTTAACAATTGTGTCTTGTCGATCAGATTTGGGCTAATCTTGCCTAGCTGGCACATTTGAAGCCACGTAATTACGCGCATAGAATAATAATTTATGTAAATTAAGATAAATTAGAAGCCGATGATGTTTTTGAATGTATATTTTGATTTAAGTTTTATGTGTAATCGACGTGGCATTCATAGGTGAATATTAATCATACTTAGGTTAGTATATGAAAGATCTGTATAAATTAAGATGATGAGTGATATTTTCATTATAATTTATTAATTTGATAGTTTTGATGATTTTTTTTCAACGGCTACATTCAATGGTCTAAGCAAGTAAAATACTAAAAAAATGTAGTAGTAGCTATACATACAGTAGCATTTTCCATTTATGAATATATCTATTTTTTCTAAAATTTTTATCCTAACTTACTTGGATATTTCAGAGTAACAATTTTCTAATGGATGCTCGTGTGATGGTGAGTTATGAGTAATTTGTAAGCAATTTAAAGAAATTCTTTTTCATTTTATTACTACTCCATTATATATGTGCATGTGGTCCTGCTTCTTGTGTGTTTGTTTAATGGTTGCTAGAACTTGAACCACTGAGTTTGGTGTGGTTAGATTCAGGGAGAATCAACTTCAACTTTGGCCCTTTTCTTTAAGGAAAAGTAGCCACTTATTTATTATTTTATTATTTGTAATATTCAATTCACTTGGCAATTAGGTAGTAGCTGTAATTCAGTTCTACATTGTAATTTTGCCTGCCAAGTTGTTGTTCAGCCATATGGAAATATAGATGCTTGTTGGTTTTGCCAAGAATGTGGAAATTCTCCTTTACTATTGGTGGTGTGATTTTTGATTTTATGAACATGTGGCTCACCGTTTCCTTATTGGCTTTCAACGTTTTTTATGCACCAAAGACTTCAACACCGACAAACTATTACTCGTGTAATATTATCATTTTGTCACATGATGCAAATAGAATTGCCATGAGAAACACAAATTTAAAGATAAATACTAGAAAAAAAGGACACATCAACTGACTTTTTTTATAGTTTGGATTCAAATAAACCGGTTAGAACATAGAAAAATCTGGTCAACTTAGGCGGCCACCTTTGCCCCCATTTTGTAGTCACAAATTCATCAACCTCTTCTTCTCCTTTCCCACCTCACCATAACAACAATAAAACCTAATAGTAATACTAAAACTAGACACATAAATTTAGTATATATTCCATTTCCAATCTATCAACAAATATACTATTCCTTCCCATTCAAAATCTGGTCAAATAAAACAAAAAGATAGTGTGTTTCACTTCACATCACTAAAATATTCGAGCGTACGTGCATCTAGTTGCCGGGCCCACCCCCTACATTCAACAAAAAACAATTGACCTCAAAAACTAAAAACAAAAAAACCCCATTAATTTTCTCTCAAATTCCACATTTTCAATTCGTTAATTATTTTCCAAGAACATGAAATCCCAACCACCACTGTGAGAAGTAATCCCCAATTCCAATACAAGATCAATCAGGATCATGTCAGAAGACGAATCCGATCACCTCCTCCTTCGCGCCGCAGTTGTCGTCTTCCTCCTCCTCATCACAGGTATAAATTTAATCATTTCTTGCTCAATTACATTCTGCAACTGTGTTTGTTTATTGGATTTGAGAGTTTCGAGGATGATTGTCGGATTTGACCAGCATTTATTACACCAACTTGGATACGATATTAATCAATCAATCCTCTGTTTTTTGTAGGAGAGCTCGTGATTGCCCAATCACCGCTAGAGAGAACAGAGACATCCTTCTCCAGCTGCAGACATTTCTCAAGCGCGAAAATCCAATCGCCGAGAATCGAGGCAAATACATGAAATGGAACTCCGGCGACGCCTCCCGTGCGCGTGGGAAGGAATCACCTGCGACAACTCCACAAACCGCGTGAAATCAATCGACCTCTCCGACTGCAACGTCGCCGGAGAGCTCTTCGATAACTTCTCCGCCCTCACGGAGCTCACTCACCTAGACCTTTCATCGAACACCATCGGCGGAGTGATACCGGCCGACCTCGGCAGCTGCCGGAACCTCAAATTCCTCAACTTATCGCACAACATCATCTACGGGGAAGTCAATCTCACCGGCTTGGAAAATCTGGAGGTTCTCGATCTCTCACTCAACAGAATTCAAGCGTTTATCCGTCTCACCATACCGGAAAACTGCTCCAGTTTAGCCGTGGCGAACATCTCCAGCAACAATTTCACCGGAGAAGTAGGAGGCATCTTTGAAAAGTGTATCAATTTGAAGTTTCTCGATCTCAGCTCCAATCGGCTGGAGGGAGACATATGGCCTGGATTCGATCGGATGGAGGAAGTCTCGTTATCGGAGAATCAATTTTCCGGCGCCGTTTCTGCTGCAATTTTCTCCGAAAATTGCAGCTTGACATCGTTGGATTTATCTGAGAATCGCTTCTTTGGAGAATTTCCATCTCAAATCTCCAATTGTAAAAATTTGGAGATATTGACGCTTGGGGGAAACAAATTCAAGGGGCTAATCCTAAAGAAATCGGATCATTGCCTAAAATCCAAGCGTTATATTTGGGGAAAACAATTTTTCAAGAGAAATACCAGAAAGTTTAGTTGGTTTAAGCAATTTGAAATTCCTTGATTTGAGCAGCAACAGCTTCGGAGGCGAGATTCAAGAGATTTTCGGCCGATTGAAGCAGGTGAAATATCTTCTCCTCCATAAGAATTCATATGTAGGAGGAATTCACACATCTGGTGTGCTCGAGCTTCCAAACGTCGTTAGACTGGATTTAAGCTACAATAATTTCTCCGGCGAGTTACCTGTGGAGATATCGCAGATGTCGAGCTTGAGATACCTAATTCTCGCCTACAACAGCTTCACCGGCGGGATACCTTCCCAATATGGAGACCTCTCCGGCCTTCAAGCACTCGATCTTTCCTATAACAGCCTCAACGGATCCATACCTAACACTTTCGGCAACCTCAAATCACTCCTATGGCTGATGCTGGCAAACAATTCCCTCTCCGGCGAGATTCCGCCGCAGCTGGGAAACTGCAGCAGCTTGCTGTGGCTCAATCTCGCAAACAACCAGTTTTCAGGGAGTTACCAACTGAATTAACCGCCATCGGAAACGACGTCGCGCCGACCTTCATGCTCAACCGTCTCGAGAGCGATGTGGTGCCGGCTGGCTCCGGCGAGTGCACGGCGATGAAGAGGTGGGTTCCGGCGGACTACCCGCCGTTCAGCTTCGTCTACGACCTTCTCACGAGGAAGAAGTGTAGGATTTTGTGGGATAGGATTCTCAAAGGGTACGGCCTTTTTTCGGTCTGCTCCCCAGGATCGAACATTCGGACGATGCAGATTTCCGGCTACATCCAGCTCAGCGGCAATCAGTTATCCGGCGAAATCCCGAAGAAATTGGGAACATGCTGAATTTCAGTATGTTGCACTTTGGCCTAAACCGGTTCAGCGGCGAGCTGCCACCGGGGCTGGAGAGGATACCGTTGATGGTGCTGAACGTCAGCGAAACAACTTCTCCGGCGAGATACCGCGGAGATAGGCAACCTCAAGTGCCTACAGAATCTTGATTTGTCGCACAACAACTTCTCCGGCCAGTTTCCGAGCAGCTTGAACAATTTAAGTGATCTCACCAAGTTCAACATTTCTTATAATCAATATATATCCGGCTCTGTTCCGGCCGTTGGACAGCTGGCGACGTTTGATAAGTGGTCGTTCGTGGGACCCTCTCCTCCGGCTGCCTCCATTCATCACCAATGAGACGAATGGGGCGCCACCGTGGAGGAACAGGGGAGGGAGGAAGAATGAGCCTAGGGGAATAGGTGTGTTTTTAGTGGTGTTGGCTTTGGTTTTTGCTGCCTCAGTTTGTGGGATAATGACACTGATTGTGTGTCCCCTTATTAAGAGCCCTATTGACTCGAGAGGGTATCTCTTGAATGAGTCGAAGGGAGTCGGCCGGGGGCCGAGCTCGTCACCCCATGGGGGTCGAACACTGGTCTTTGGACAAAACGGCCTTCACGCATTGGGATATCTTGAGGGCTACTAGAAGTTTCCGGATGGGGAATCATGGGCAGGGAGGGCGGGGCACGGTGTACAGAGGTGTGCTGCCCGACGGTCGGGAGGTGGCGGGAAAGGGCTGCAGTCGGAAGGTGGGAGGGGGAGAGGGAGTTCAGAACTGAGATGGAGTTGTTGAGTGAAAGGACTGGGTTCCTCCCGAACCTAGTCACACTCAGGGTTGGTGCCTGGCCGGAGAAGCTGCTTGTCTACGAGTACAGGGAAAGGGGGGCACCTTAGAGGATCGATCCCCCACCAATAGGCCTCAACTGGCGGAGGTCTGGAGTGGGGTGGACGTGGCAGGGCGCAGTGTTCCTGCACCACGAGTGCCCCCGGAGCATCGTGCATGGGGATGTCAAGGCGAGCAAGGGCTGCTCGACAAGGAGGGAAAAGGGCCCCGGGGTGACTGACTTTGGTCTGGAAAGGGTGGTGGACGTGGGAGACAGCCATGTCAGCACCATGGTGGCAGGGACCGTGGGGTATGTCGCCGGAAGGGCAGACGGGCAGCCAAAAAAAGGGGATGTGTATAGCTTTGGTGTGCTGGTGATGGAGCTGGCCACGGGGAGGCGGGCCGGGATGGTGGTGGGGAGGCCGGGCGGGGGGGGGTCAGGGGGAGGCCGGGGCCTCGCCCGGTGGCTCTGCTCGTCGGGTCTAGCTGAGGAGCTGACAAGATGGGTGAGTTGCCCGGGTCGGGCTAGGGTGCAGGGCTGAGCGCCAAGCTAGGCCTAACATGAAGGAGGTGTTGGCCATGTTGTTTAGAATTATTGCATCATAGCTTCCCACGATGGCAAACTCCGTTTTCCAGACAAGAGTTGAGCAATCCATATTGCTTGGGATTCAAAGAAAGGAAACCCTATGATCTACACATTAACCATAAAAATAATAAATAAATAAAACCAAATTTTGCAAAACATGAGTTAGAACATACTAGTGTGGTTGTACATGGAATACATTTACCTTTCTTGGGATGCCAATAAAAGATAGAGAAGGTGCTAGTGAAGGAGGGAAGGTATGCTCATAGAGGGGTCCCACTCTGTCATCATCTATCCTCACTATTCCTTTAGTATCAAGAAATGGGAATGAATATGAGTACCTACACAATCCCCACTTGTACTCATTAGCTCTTGCCATCCATGAGCTAGTGTATGCTTCAAGATATGGTCACATAAAGTATAGTTTGAACTAAGCATGGTCATGGTATAAAGTGACGGTTTACCCGGTACAGTATATGATGGTGTCGGCTATGATCCACGAGCCATCACGGAATAGGACCTTCCCGTCCTCGTGTAGGGACTCTATCTGCATCCATGAAAAAGCTATTAAAAGGAAATCAACTATGAAATGTTTTTGCTTAAAATGTTGAATTAACAAACCTGTGGTTTGAGGTTTAGATTATCATGTTTAGCAATGACTTTTGATAGGCCTTGAGAAACATCAGGGGATTTAGAACTTAGGTAGATCTCCTTTGCCACATTGACAAGCTCCATTGAGATGTCTTGTCCACTCAAAGAACTCCCAACAACCACAACTACCTGTAAAGAGTAGAATAATCACAACAAAAAGTTAGTTAGTATGTTTGAGAACAAAGTAATCAACCCTTCATCAATAAAACTGATGGGATTTAGTTAGGTATGCATGTCTACCAATAATTGTCAGTTAAAAATTTCCTTGCAAATTATTACTATATCTTGTCTTTACTAAATACTAGTATAGTAAAACATTAAATATCATATTACCTCATTCTTGAATGGATGTGGAACTCTGTAAATGTGGCTATGCATCTGTTTTCTCTTCCATGCATCCATTCCTAAACATATTCCAAGATCAAATATCAATGGATATTGAGTCGGGAATTGATATTCATGAATCAACGAATTGATATTAATGTATTTGCAAACTAATATAGTTTTGTGAATAGACTTTAAGAAAAGTTCTGATAAGATATATCTTGAATAATGAAATGTATATTATACCTTTGATTGAAGGCAACCGAGGGTGGGAGTAATGCCCGGTGGCTACAACCACCGCGTCATAGACTTCCTCCACCTCCTTCTCGTTCTCTGCCTTGCTTTTCACCACCCACTTCAAATGCTCCTTGTCAAGAACAGGGAAGTCAAGCATCTCCACATTCTCAACCTGAGTATTGAACCGGATATGCTCCCTCAACCCGAAGGAGTCACAGAAATCTTGCAAGTAGAGAAGAAGCTCTTTATGGCCAGGAAACCTCCTCATGTCCCTACCCTTCTTGCCTCGAAATGGAAAATCAGTGAACCCCATGATTTCACGAGGCGAGATCAGCCTCAACGAGGCGTAAACGCTGCTGTGGACCTTCAAGAACCGGGTTCGGCCTAGAGGGTTTTCTTCCTCCACTTTAGAGTCATAGAGCCATTGCCCTCCAACATCATGCTTTTGTTCAATGACCACCACTTCATGGCCCTCCCTCCTCAGCTCCCGGGCTGCGACTAGACCAGCCGGTCCGGCTCCGATCACGCACACATTCTTGGACAAGTTCAATTCGGAAACCATTGTTATTTTGGTTGAGTTGACCTCACTATTTTTAAGGGATGTATATATGAGATGTGTGCCAAGAATTAATTTGTGTGATTGATATATGGGTCCATTGCATGTGAGGCTATTTATAGTTAAAAAGAAGGCCATGTGTTCATTTGGGATTGCTAGTTTGGTAGATAGGAGACAAACGTGAAACAATATGATCATTTAATACAACATTATACGTGTTGGGAGTAATCTTTTGGGAATCTTAAACTGAAAGAAATAATGAGCTTTTTTTTCCCCTCGTCCTTGTGTGAGGCTGTGTTAGAAAAATTAACATAGATAGTTATGAATAAATAAAACGAATACATAAATTATTTACCTAGTTCCATACGAGTGTATTTAGGTCTAGGGAGCCTAAATTCTCTATACAATATTTGACCACACAGTTGACAATGAGAGAAAGCAATTCTATATATATACAATATTAATCAATCTAATTCCGGTCATACTTCATTATAAGAAAATATTAATGAGGAAACAAATCTTAGTGATGATAAAGTGAGCTTATTCATTACATTATCATTTTTGATAGATATTTTCTTCGATGTGACATTTTTTTTCTTACTCGTTTTGGAAAACTGATACTTCGTACTTCATACTTCATTCGTCCTAAAAAATTAACAAACTTGTATGTGATACGAATTTTAATGTAGAAAATGCTTTTTCTCCATATTATTATCTATCTTAAAAGTCAGAAAGGGATTACTAAACAAATTAAAACACGTTCAAGCTATAGAAATCGGTGAGCTAAAAATCCAACAAATAAGAACAATAAATTAACTAAAGCATCCAATGCACAGGAGATCCCAAACAAATCCTTCGAAATCATCAAGAAATCAAAATACTCCCTCCGTCCACAAACAATAGATATATTGTTGTTCGGCACGGGTTTTAATGTAGAATTGGTAAAGTAAGAGAGAGGAGGAAAAAAAGTAGGTAAAATAAGAGATAGGGAGAAAAAAACGGTCAATCAGAGCATGCCACATCGGCTGCTCGTGCTCTTGCCGTCGGCACGGCAGTACTCTTAGCTAAGAGTAGGTCCATGCCGTTGGCAAGAGTACAACGGCAAGCAGGATGTTGGTTGCACCGTCAGCACGGCGCGTACTCTTAGCTAAGAGCACCGATGCACATGCTCTAAGAATCTTTTGGCAGACTATATCTATCATTTAACGTGCAATGGGATGGAATACGAACCTCATTATTCTACTGCCTTGAAATTAATTAAAGTTGGTGGGACAACATTAAATTTATCGAGCAAAAAAAAAAAATAGAATCAAGGGTCTATATTTCCATGTCATATTAGCAGTACTTCTTATGTGGATTATTTTAAAACAGTGTACTAATGTGCTTCTGATTTGTTTTCAAAACTAATAAAAAAAAAGGTACTCATTTATATTATTATCAAAATATGATCACACAATATTAACAATAACAATAGTGGAGTTATTTGATTGTCAATGATTTATTTTAAATGAAAATAATGTTAAAAAATGATTAGTTATAACTTATAAGTAGTTAACAACTGTGAGTCATGGTTTGCAAATTACCTCACCATTTTAGTATTTTGGAAGAAAAGTCAGATACATGAGGTAGGTATACAATATAAGCTGTATGACCGACAATTTTTCAGAATTATTACCCATAATTTGTAGAAAATACATGAATTTATATATAAAGATATTAAAAAGAATGGTCGAGAATTTACTACGTTATCAAGTTTTTGTTGAATTTTATAAGATATATAGCAAGTTTATAAAGTTGGTAAATGGAAAAATATTTCCTATTTATCTTTATCTTTTCTTTCACAAAGTCAAAATTAAGAGAGGGAATTTACATTTGGTAACTAAACGTTTTATATTTGACATGTTAGTATGCCTTGAATTTGTATAGGATTAGGTTTTCTAATTGGGATAGGATTATGTTTCCTAGGCCCAATCTGTCTAATGTGTGCCTATATATATGGGAGTAGAGCACCGAAGGGGACACTTGACTAATTCATTTTGGATTGTTGGGGTCCCTCACGTTTTGGGTCTATTGGAGGACACAAGTATTTTGTGTCGATGATTGATGACTACTCGAGAATGATTTGGGTGTTTATGATGAAGCATAAAGAGAGGATTCGGGGTTAAAAGGGGAAGACTCTAATTAAAAACTGGGAGGGGGAAAAGATCAAGCGTTTGGGAAAAAGGGATAACGGCCCGGAAATTTTTTGTTCGTCCGAGTTCGATGAGTTTTGTAGGAGTGAAGGGATCGTTCGCCATCACACCGTTAGACATCCCACAAGGAAATGGTGTGGCGGAAACCATGAATCGGCGTTGTTGGAGAAAAAGCAAGATGCATGCTCTTCCAAGCCGGTTTTTTTAGGAAGTTTTGGGGGGGCGGAAAACCCCGGTTTGTTACCCGATCAAGTGGACCTCCCCCGGCTTTGGGCGAAAAGACACCGTCCGGGGTATGGTCTGATTCACTCCGAGTTTACATTTTGGGGTTTTTGGGGAAAAGTTTTGTTTACTATCATGTGAGTGAAAGGTAAATTGGAGCCAAGAGCTGAAGGGATTTTTTGTTGGTTATGGAGAGGGAGAAGGGGTATAGAATTTGGTCATCTTCGGGGGGTAAAATTATTCTCACGAATGTGGTATTTGATGAAAATTCTATGCTTAACTCTACCCGTGAAGTCTATTGCTACAAAGGGTTTGGATGGTGTTGATGAACAAAAGGGGGGGAAAATCACTCACGATGTGAGTGAATCCCCAACTCCAAGGTGGGAAGATCAACACCTTTAAAACCCCATACTTCTAATTCGGGTGTTCATCCACAAGCTCGTCGGGGGAAGCATTGCTATTGACAGAGCTAGGAGGACAAATGTGAAGCCTCCGTTGAGGATGGTTTTGAGGAAAGATGGCATATGGCAGGGGTTGCCAAGAGGTCGAAGATGAGCCTTTTTGGGGGATGAACCACCTACCTACAAGGAAGTTGTTTCGGGTATGGCGGCCAAATGGCTGGGGCAATGCAAGAAGAGATAGAATCACTTTTTAAAAACCCCCCTTTGGGGAATTGGGTTTCCCCCGGGCCCAAGGGGGGGAAAGATTGTTAAATTGCAAATGGATTTTCAAAAAGAAGGAAGGCACTTCCGGATGAGGGGATTAGATACAAGGCTCGTCTAGTTCAGAAAAGGGGTTTACGCAAAAGGAGGGGTTAAATATAATGAGATATTCTCACCAAAAGGGGACACACTTCCATCGAGGGGTTACTTGCGATAGTTGCCCTTATGATTTGGAGCTTGAGCACCTAGATGTGAAGGGAAAATTTTCCCCAACCGGAAATTTCTTGAGGAGGATATCTACATGATCACCCAGGGGATTGTGGTTCCCGGGGAAGGAGGATTATGTGTGCAAGTTAAGAAGTCCTTGTATGGACCCAAACGGCCCCCGAAGGGGGTGGTATAAGAGGTTTTGAGTTACATGATCAAGGCCCGGGGTTCAGCGGGGGTCCGTATGATTTTTGTCTATCACAACAAAAATACGATGGTTCTATGGTCTATCTTGTTCTATATTTGGGTGATATGCTCATAGGCAAACGAAATCCCCAAACCAGTTGGCTCCCTTTGGGGCCGAGTTTGGGTATGAAGGATTTGGGGGTTGCGAAGAAAATTTGGGCATGGAGATTTCTAGAGAAAAAAAGAAAAACCTTTCTCTCCAAAGAGCACATTGAGAAAATTTTGTCAAGATTTGGCTTCCGGGGCAAAGCTATTGATACTCCAAGTGCCACAAACATTCATTTGGGCATGGGATCTTTGCACCGAACTCCGAAAATTGAGGGGGGAGTACATGTCTCGGTCTCGTACTCTAATGCAAAAGGGAGTTTGATGTACGCCATGGTCCTCCCGGCCGGGTATAGCGCATCTTTTTCAAGGGTTGGTTGGGTTTATGGGAAATCCCGGGAAAAGAGCACCTTTGGGGGGTTTTTGGGAAAAGGATTTTTCGTTACTTGAGAGGTAAGTCCGATGTTGGTCTCATTTATGGAGGTGATACTCCCGTTTTGTAGGTTATTCTGATGCTAACTACGCCGGAGATGTCGATAAAAGAAGATCTATGACCTTATGTTTTCCCCTCTTAAAGGGGTTGTTTTTTATTGGAAAGCAAATTTTTGGGGGGGGTTTCTTTGTCTTCTACCAAGGGATATGGCATTGTCGGAAAGGCTAAAAAGGACTATGGTTGCAAAGGGGTAGTTGGTGATTTTTGGGGTTTTCATCAAGATCAAGGGGTTTTTGTTCTGTGACCGGGGGCTTTTTTGTTTAGCCAAGGATCAAGTCCATCATGAAAGGACTAACATATTGATGGAGGGACCCTTTTCTAAGATATGAGAAGAAAAATTGGGGGGAAGAAAGAGGTACTGCCCGATAATCCTGCTGAAAGTTCACCAAGTCGGCCCGCAGCAAGTTCCAACATTGTTTGGGCTTGCTTAATGTCATGGGCCTTGGGTTTCCCGTGGGGGGCAAACGGCAAGAATGGAGAAGTTTTTTTGCCCGGTGCTATGATGATGGGCTAAGGGGGAATTCAAGTCAATGTGGAGATTTGTTAGTATGCCCTTTTTAATTTGTATGATTAGGTTTCCTAATGGGGTGGGTTATGTTTCCTAGGCCCAATCTTGTCTAATGTGTGCCTATATATAGGGGGTAGAGCACATAATCGACCGAAAAAGAGTCATAATACAATTTGTTCTCTGTTTTTGCCCGTGGACGTAGCCAACACGGTTTTGAACCCCGAAATTCTGTGTCTATTTAAACATCCGCAATGGGTAATAGGGCCCTAAAAACCCGCCATAGGCCGCCCCTTCTTCCCTGCCACGTCGGAACACTCAAAAAAACCCCCCGCCACATCAATTTTTGGGGGCAAAACCCGGGCCCCAAAAAAAAATAATTCAAAAAATATATATTTTAAAATTTAAAAAAACTAAAATAAAATTAAATTTGAAAATATAATGGGAAAAACAATCCATTCCATTAAAAAAAAAAGTGCAAATATTTTTTAAAAAAAAATACATGATTCTTTTCACAAAAAAAGAACTTCAACACACGGGCCCCGCCGCTCTCTACTCCCTCGTCGCCGTCTCGTCGCCGTGCCGCCCGCCGCTGCCGCCACCCGCGGTATCGAGCCCACGTCGGAACCCGTAAGCCGTGCCCTCGCGGCGGCTAACTCGGCACGCATGCTCGAGCATCTCGAAGAAAACATCTTCTCCGTGGGGTGCTGGCGGCCCTCCACTCTTATCGACCTTGTACATCGATCCCGCGTATGGTTACGCGAATGGAGAGTGTACTCGAGTGGGGCGGGTGGGAGGGCGGGCGGACCTCGCGGGCGATAGGGGATCCGCCCTCGCAGCTCGCTGCGCCCGCTTGTCAATCGGGCGGGCGCGACCGTAAATGAAGGAGGAGACGGAAACTCCTCGACATCCGGGGAGGTCGTGGGATCCGCCGCTGCGCCTGTAGTCGCCGCTATAGTTCGGTCGCGCTTCTTCGGCCACCGGCGTCGCACCCCGCCGGAACTTCTCGGAGTCCTTCAGCAACAGAAGCACTCCCGAAAGGTGAACTCCTTATACTTCCCTCCACGGGAACCGACTCGCGGCTATCCTCCGGGCGTCCTCCTCGTTCTGCCCACTCTTGAGCTGACGGCGTTGGCGTACAATTCGCAAAACGGCCCACCGCGGCCATGGTGCGCTCCCTTCCGGACCTCCTCGTTGCTGAAGTCCTTCCCGTGCGGGCGGTGCCCTATAGCTCTGATCTTCGCCCACATGTTGACGACCTGCTGGTTCGTTCGCAACCAGCGGGTCGTCGCACACCCCCAACCACCCCTTGGCCACCCCGCCGTACTCATCCTCCGTCCACTCCCTCCCGGGTGGGGGTGTCGTGAACAGTGGGCTGCGATGGCCCTCATGCCGACCGCCTTCGCCCAGCCCAGCGTCTTCTTCTTCGGCGCAGCTCCCGCCCGTCATCCCCCACGGCATACCCCCCGGCATCCCACCAGGCATACCCCACAAGCGCATCAGCCCATCATCCCCATCATCTGATTCCAAGGGATGTTAAACCCCGGGCCCATCTCGCCCCCATCCAGATCCCACAGGTACCAGGTGGGAGTCTCGAGATCCACTCGTCAGCCGGGCTGGACTCGTTGTTGTGATCCATCGCTCGATAATGCTCTTGTACAGAAAGTTAGAGAGAGAGAAAACTCGTTAAAACAAGTGGTGCAAATGAAAATGAAACGAAAATCGTGTTTATATAGGTTTTAAAAAAAAAAAAAAAAAATCGGAAAACACCGCTGGCCGATCGCTAGCCGATCCATTGCGGATGCTCTTACGTTCTTTTGTTTCTCGATTCACAATTGCCCTATTTGTCATAACAGGACATAAAAAAGGACAAGACTTGCAGGTAAAAACACGTTAACTCACATTTCCATGTAAATCAACAATAGCAATTATGCAACTTAAAAGATAGAATAAAAGTATGTAACAATTATGATATTATGTGCATTTCATTGAAAGTGGAAAAGAGCTGTCGAAACTATAAATTAATATTGTGAAACTTAATTACTAAATAAAGTATATATGTAACGAATTAAATATTTTAATATATTAAATTTTGACTCTCAAAATGTTTAATAATCATTGAAATTTTTATAGAAGCTAAGTTATAGTAATAAATAATCACATAGTATTACGAAATATTCAGCTTTTGCCTCACGCTTACTTAATATTTTCTTGAAGTAATAAGTAAACTACCTTAATCAATGAAGAATGAAAGGTTTATTGAAAAGATATAAATTCTGGAAACATATATATGTGTGAGATTTTTAATTAATAAAATATAATTTGGTGTCTGATGATGATTATCTAATTAATTAAAACAATAACATTACAGAAAGGTAGTGATTAATCAAGCTTCTAAATAGGGAAAGGTTGATTTGTCCAACAACAGAAACATGATAGGGAAAGCTAATGTAAATCACAAGTAATAAAAAACAAATTGTTCACCTCACTCAATACAAGATTAATTGATGCTTATTGACAATAATTAGTAACTAAAATTTCATAACCATTGCCCCTAATAATGAAACCCTCGACCAATAGCTAATCACTTAATCATTACTAATTAAAATATAAAAATAGTTTATTTAACAAGTTAATGCACGGACTTTCATCAAAATGGCAAATTAAAGAGTTTCAGCAAAGATATCAACCTTTTATCTTTTAATCAACAGCAAATTAATTCTTAATTTATTTTGATAGGATACTAAAAATAATATAGTGTTAATTAGTAAGGATATTGTTAATACATTCAAAGTAGCAACATAAAAGGACTAAAATTATGATGAATATTTATGTTACTTTATGAGATTGCCTCCATTCGAAGTGATCGACTGGGCATTTGTATAATCATTTAATATGTTTTAACATATTACCATTCATTTCTCTGATCGAATGTCTACGTGTCCTTTTCAAATGTTTTCTTTCCATTTTAATAATTTTCTTTGTTGTAAGTTGTAAAATTATTTTAATATTCTGTTGTACCATACGAAGTTGGGAGGAAGCAAATTCCGATTATTTAATACTATGTCGCATGTGCTTTCGGTATGGGGTTTAATGAATTAGTAATTAAGTGTGTTATGAATAAAATAAATAATGTAATGTGAGACTCAGTTTAGGTCAATTAAAATTTAAAATAGTTAATTGACCTAAATATTTTAATGAGTCGCTGATTAGTAATTTAAGTTTTAGTAAGTGTATTTTTAGTAAATAAAATTAGATTTGGACATGGCACTCATGTCATTTTTTGTTTTGTTTCTCTTTCTCAATTGTTGTGTGATTGATAAGATTCTAAACGCTATTAAGATTCAATTTTACTAATATCTAAAAATCATAATTAGATCTATTTAGATAGCATAATTTTATTTCATGATTAATTTAAAACTTTCAAGACAAACTAAATTGATGGTGGGGTTTGGTCAAATCAAATCAAAACTTGTGAACAATCTTTCCTGCAATGGACCACTTTTTAAAGAGTTTGAACTTACAAATCAAGCTTTATATGCTGCCCAAACAATTATGGCATGTTTGGTTGCACCTTACCTTGGGTTTAGGTAAATGGGGTATTATTATAAATTAAAGGTTGCTTCTTTTACCACATTTTTCGCTTTTTCTTCGCCTATTAAAGTAGACAATATTCATTAGACTCGGGGATTCTACAAATAAAAGTAACAAATATTGATTTTCTATGCAATATAGACTCTTTGTGACAATATTAGATTTTCAAGATCTATAATGTGAACAGCCGCACCAAGCCGGAAAACCAATCATAAATAGAATGTAATTTGATAAACTAATTGTAAATTGATAAGTGCTAATTAAAAGTTAACTATACATTAGTTGAATTGATCATTAAGTGCAAATTGCCGGAAAAAAAAAACCTTGAAATTGGTCAAAATCTAGTCCATCCTGCAGCTTTAAAAATCGGTCGAAAAAATTAAATATGAATATGTTATCAAGTATCCCACAATAAAAAAAAATCATAATTTATTCATCGGTTTTCCCTAATTGTAATTAGTGATTAATTAATCACTAGATTTTTTTTGGAGTTTAGACTGGCGAGTGTCTGGGCTCATATAGAAAGACCCACTTCAGCATATTGGACCAATCCATTGGGCTTTTCTCCATTTACAAGCCCATCTGTTTCTATCTCCATTTCTCCAATGTAACATTACTACATTAGCATCCTTACTCGAAATATTAACAATAATATACTAAGAATAATAATATTGTAATGAATTAGTAGTATGTTTTACCATAGCAATCAGCAACAGAAAAGGTTGGCCTAACAAAGCAAAGCTTAACCTAAAATCACAACTGCCATGATCTAAAGCAATCACTACAAGCCTACTCATGGCAATTCCAATAACTTAGCCAAATCACTATAACTGCACAAGAAATGCCAAAAACCACATAAAATCTAGCCAAGAATTCAATGATATGCACAGATGAGGGGTTCACAGAGGTTTGGAAGATGCTTCCTTTATGTAGGCGGAGGCTTCCTCTTCCGATAGCTGCTCCCCTTCAACGAGCCCTGTGATCAAGGTATTAGCGTACTCCTTGCATGGTGGATTGATCGGGAACTTGCCAGATATGAAATTGTCCACGTCAGAGAGACCGCAGCTGCACTCAGGCGAACAAGGCAAGATCAGAGTGCGCTATTATGAGCTCGTGATATAATACACGGATATGGGGATGTAAACTTACGTCATTGTGAGAACGGGAATATCTCCCTCGTTTCCTAAGTAAACAACGTTATGGTACCAACCCTTCTGCATTGAGCCAAAATGTAATCACTAATAAAAAATATATCACTCCAATTTTTTCATGCGCGGACAAAAAAATAGCATAGGTTAATGATGTTTAAGACATTGGTTTTGGTGTAGCTTACAATGTGACCAAAAAGTACCTGCACAAGCTCCACCGAGATGGATTTTTCAGTTTGAATAGTCTGTAAAGCGGCTGAATCAAACAAAGGATGACTCGTTTCCGGGTTTAAACCGTTCTCCTGAAACAGCACGTCATTGAATTGCTCCAGCCTAATGCAAAGGAATAGCATCAGGGAAACAACTTCGATAGAGATAGATGATGATTGGAAGATCTTAAAATCATGTGCCAATAGGAAAAGGCATACGTAATTTTGTAGAGGCACAAGTGAGTTTTCTCCTGCGCATTACTATTGGGGTGGAGGAAAGCAACACCTCCTGGACCCCAGGTGGCTGTACGCTCTCGTGCAAAGAACAAGCGATGAGGGAAAGTTTTCCAAATGATCCCTTTGGGCTTGCTTTTGTCCATTGAACCCACACATGCCCTTATCATTCCTTCTATCTGGAACACATGGATTACAAAAACGAGCATGTGAGTACATGAAACTACTAAGCTATACTCCCTCGATCATAAAGATTATATACCGTTTGACCGGCACACGTTTTAGGAAAATAGTTCGTGGATAAAGGGTATAACAAGGGTCCCAAAATCAAGAAACGATGTGGTTTTTGGTAAATAAGGAGCGTTCGTAAGGTTGGGATATAAAGTAGAGTAATAATTTGTTTCCTACAATTTCAATTTTTTGAACACAGGTGCAGACAATGTTGAAGTCAAGTCTTTACCTGTCCACCTTCAATATAGCAGCGAAACCTCGACATTTTCATGTTTGATCCATAGGTTGCATACCATACGTCAACTTTTGAAAGCTCTGATCTCCATGAAGGTTTCATATTCGCTTCCTGATCTACTGATAGGAGTAAAGGCAGTTCAACGCAAGATAAAGAGAACAAAGGGAAAACAAAAGACAAGAACTTAAATTTAAAACTTAAAAGAAGAACAATCCTCCAGAGAGGGTCAAGAAAGTCCTTCGAAGATGCCTAATAATCCTAAAAGAGGCCTACGGTTGATACCTTCCTAAAACACTTTCTTTTCAGAGATATCTAGCTCATATAAAGATGAGATATTTATAGGACTTCTACGAACTCTATTCTAGGAATGTAAATCAACATGCAAGTAAACAAGGAAACAAATCCTCAACATTTAAAGTAATTTTCAACAATCTCCATAATAATGAAAATAATCTCAAATTTATCTCAAGAGATAATGGAGATCACTAGCTTGATCTATATCATTTACATTTAGTCAACACTTCATTCAGCCCAACTACATCATGATCTATGAAACGCCACACAACTTTTTTTATTTGTAAGAATATAATGTTCTTGTTACCTTGACTATCTAAGTCGATTTTCAGGTTAGATAAAGGTTGTATGACATCCTCAATAGTCGGGACTTTTTCTGGTACGGCGAGAACAATGTCTTCAGTCTCGTCTTCAGAATCAGAGCTCAAGATCTGGAATTTGAGAGTTTATCAGGACAGTGTACTGTCTATGCATCATGTCACCACCAAAAGAAGTAGACGATTTAGAAATACATGAGGATAATAAATTCTTACCGCAATTTGAGTTGTTTTACTTATCTTCTTTTCAGGTAATTCTCCACCAAGTACTGACCAATATGTGCTTAATTCTCGGCGTACCTAACCAGAGAGAAACCGAGTTACTGACAAATCATATCATGAAGTCACATTAAGTACGTTAATTCAACTAGTTGAAAGCTTTGGTATGTAAGTGTTACCTCTTGTATCACACGCCATGTAGAAGCAAAAGGGTAAGCCTCTGACACAACATTAGGTGCCTTGCCGTGAAGCAATACATCAACACATGCCCGGGCCGAAGTTGCTATTGAGTTCAGATTATATCCTCCTTCGAGTGCCATAACAATCTTTCCCCCAGCAAACTCCATCAACTACATCAAGCATCATATGCAATAAAGTATTTAGATAAAAATGATACTAATATCTGAATAGATGGCTAGGCACGATGAAGAGATAAGAGATACTGAGCACACCTATGTAATAACAGAAAAGAAATGAGACAGCAGAAAATTATTAACTGTTTCAAGTACTAACCTTGTCTAGCATAATTGAGTATCCATGTGGAGTAATACGACAGCCCCCCAGTGGATCCCCTATGGCTGTTCAAATTCACCACAAAAACTAATTCATAAATAAGCCTTTATTTAATAAATGGGGTAAACATGAAAATTCACAAAACTACACAACATCGATGCATAAACAAAGAATTGAAGTACAGATACTCAAAACGATGAATTATAAAAGACAAGAAGCATATTAAGATATGCATAAGGATCAGCTACTATGTTCACTAGATAATCAGCTAACCTGCATCAAACCCGGCAGAGACAATTATCATGTCAGGATTGAATTCCTTGGCAACAGGAATCAATATGTTGTCCCAGACAGCAAGGTAGTCCGCATCTCCACACCGGCCATGCTCCCAGGGAACATTAATGTTGTGACCTGCGCCTGAATCTTCCCCAGTCATGATATATGAGCCATCATGACCAGATGGATAGAATGTCCCAGAATCGTATCTAATAGAGGCAATAAAAAATCAATAAAATCCTCCATCATGGGAAGAAACAATATCACAAATAGTATTAAAAGCCAATATCACACTTATTGATTTGGAAATTGGAAGACTTTCTTTAATCAGGTTCCTGTTATAGAGAAATAAATACTATAAGAGGCAAACTCCATAACTTGGTTAGATTGGGGCAATATATAACCCAAAAAGGCAAAAAGTCCACATTCTAAGAGTATATTTTGATTATTATCATTTATAAATGACGACTTAATCAAGGTAAGAAGATATAAGAAACAAGCACTTATACAAATCTATTTTTAAGTGCAGTCAACAGAACAATACAGGTAGAACAACACCAGATTATGGCTGGGGAATCTTTACTGAATGGAATGTTTTGAAAAGCTCAACAGCGCTTGAACCATTGCAACATTATATGTTTATTGTTTTTCAAACTTCTGATTTATGTTCCCATCAAGAATATATTTTTAAACATATAAAGACTTCCAGACACAATGATATTCTAGAAACATCAATAATATACAAACCACTCCTACTTTATGAGAAAACGCCTTGCTTGTTTGTCTTACAATCGCTGCACACATTCTTCTCTAGAAAAAAAATATTAAAACTTGAGCTGAAAACTTTCATGTACCTATGCACTGAGAAGAAAAGTACTCGAGGGTCTTTGTAGAACATCTTTTGAGTACCATTTCCATGATGGACATCCCAGTCAACTATAAGGATTTTGTTGATCCCCAAATCTCTCTACAGTACGAAAATAGTCAAAGTTCAATAACAAGCATGGCAAACGTACAATGCTATGAACAAGCTTAATTAAGACTTGAAACTGATACTTACTCTTTCGTTCAATAGATAACTTGTGGCAATAGCAACATTGTTATATAGGCAAAAGCCCATTGGTTCACCTTCCTCTGCATGATGACCAGGAGGCCTCACAATAGCGAAGGCTGAATCAAGTTCCCCTTTAGCAACCTTTTCTGCAGCCTACAGTAGAAAATGAGAGAGTATTGGAATGAAAATTTTCAAAAGTTATGATAAAATTATGCTTCATAAGTATAGATTACACTGCTAATAAGTCATAACTATTAACTCATAAGTAACAACATATTTCCTTCATAGGAGAATCTCAAGGGTAATGTCAACTTGTCAAGTTTTCTTGCAAAGAAGTAAATGTGAGGCAGAGGGAGTATTATCAGCGAGAGAGACTTATGGAGATTTCCAGGGAAATCAAGCTTTTATAAAACTTCAAAACCACCTGATTATAACATCTGTCTTGTTACTTCCAGAATCATCCTGTTTAAATAACCTAGAACTGTCAATGCTGAATGTTTATTCAGAAAATACCCTTTTTCCAAAACCAACTGATTGTTACATTTTCAACATGTGTTTCACAGAAAATTACATAGAGCATTAGCGTGTGTCGGCCTCAAAAATCTCAAGGGCCATACCTCTATGACAGAGCCAGCAGCAAGAGAGGCAGCCTCAGTTGAGCCTTCACTGAAATATATGGAATTAAACCTAGCAGCAAGTCTTGACCTCTTTGACTCGGGGTTTACAGAACTAATACTCTTGATCAAACTGATATGTTTTTTCGTGTGAACCAACGCTAAATGATTATCCTCCACATCCTTGGCCTTCAAAATAATGCATCTGCAAAAGGTACAATTAATACAATTCTGATCATTTCTTCAAGTTAAAACAACCATCTTTCTAGAGACCATAATCAGAAACTCCAAGAACAACAAAACAACAAAGTTTAAGTAGCAAAAAACAATCTGACAAACTACTATGTTAGTAACGAACGAGCATCAAAGTCAAACAAGAAAATTTTGATACATAATTACATGATTAGTACGAATTCCACAACAAGTAAACACAAATTAGAAAAAGACAGCAACCAACTGAAAATAGAGACCAAGCACAAGTAAAAAAGTAGAGTATTGATTTTGGGGTAAAAAGAAGGGACCTTTTGGCGAGGCCAGAGGAATTGAGGAGGCTCCAGATGGCAAGAATCCGATCAGGGCATTCAGGGTGATCCTCTTCAGCAGGAGCGTAGTGTTTGCACATTCGCTCATCAAAAATCAAACCCACCCGCCGATCTTCACCGCCGCTGCTGCTTCTGCTCAATGAGCTCTCAATTTCACCATTTGACTCCATCTCTCCACCTCAACCTTTATTTTCTTTCTTTGTTTCTCAGTTGTGATGAGAAATATAGCTCTGCCAAGTTTGAATTTTGAGCGAGTGAGAGAGAAGAGAGAAGAGAGAAGAAGAATCCTCTTTCCCCAGAAAAAAGTGAATGATTCTTGTAACTGAAACGATTTGTAATCTTTCCCCCTATTCAATTCCAATTAAATCAACCAATCCAATCAACCAATCCAATCGTTCCCCTATTTCTTTGTTGGCGTAATTTTATTAGATTTTTATTTTATTGAATTAAAAAGCCTAAAATTTTATTCAAATCACAGTTTTAAATCAATATCGTGAAATCAACTAGTAATTTATTTTGTTACTGTAACTAAACAAATCAATTTGCAAGAAAGTTGCAAGATTCCATCTTAACCTACATTTTTTGTAATGATCATCTTAACCATTGTAAAATTAGTCTGTCTATGAATTCACTGCTAAGCCTAAGGCCATTTGCATCTCTATCTTTTATTCATTTCTTAACCATCTCATTCCTTAACTATTTATAGGCTTATTGTACTTTTCAGCCCATCTCTTAACTAAGACACAACACATGCATCCTTTCATCTCTTAACCATCTTATCTCTTAACTATTCATTCAATTTTATTTTTTATATTTAATTCCAACAAATTCAATTAATAAAAACACACTTCATTAAATAAAATAAAAATTACAATTTAAAGGCATAAAAAAATTTAAAAAAAATAGTACATAATTAAAATCCTAAAAATATTATAAATACATAATTTAAATACTCTAAATTAAATTATAAAAGCTACTCCGCCGACGAATCATCCCCCGAAGTCGACGGTGCACCCAAGTTAGATCGAGACCAAATACCAAGTTGAGCTTTCATATGCTCAATTCCGTCCATATGGGCTTCAAATTGGGGATGACTCATTTTTGAAGTGGCAGCCATCGTGGCGACCAGGTACATGGATATTAGGGTGTTCGAGCCCGAGCCCGCCTGGCTTGATTCGCCGCGGCCCCTCCCCCTCCCTCTCCCCCTCGCTCTAGCCGCCTTCGCCGCCTTGATCCCTTGCGGCCGACGTCGTGAACCGGAAGAAGACCCCCATGCATCATCGGTTGGCGTGCCCTCACGTGAGGTGTTGCCTTCGCCGCCATCACTAGACGAGTAGTGGCCACGCGTCATGTGCTTCGTGCGTTTCGGGCCCGCGCCCGATTGGACACCGCAAGCCCACCTTTCAAGGTGTTGGACTTGCGACCAAACATTGACATGCTTGAAATCTTTACCGACGTCGTCTTTAAAGACCCGCAACGCCGCTCTCAGAATGTCGGCTCCACTGGCTCCGCTTTGGTAATTCGCCTCTTCTGCCCTGTATATCGCGCAAAATTTTTTGACATCTTTGTCGCATCGATCCCAATGACCGCGGAGCATCTTCACGTTGTGGGCAAAGGTCTTCTTCGGCCTTCGTGCGTTGTAAACTTCGGTGACTTTTTTCCAGAAACACAAGTGGGTTTGTTGATTCCCGACGACAGGATCGTACGAGACGGTGATCCAAGCGTCGTACAGAGCCAACGTCTCCTTTTGGCTGTATGGATGACGGCCGCCGTCCCCCACAACCTCGTGGTCGCCCTCTTCCTCCTCTTCCTCCTCGGCATTGTCGTCGATCCTGGCGGAGCCTCCACCTATCGGCCGGTATTCCAAAGTGCGTTCATCCGGAAAATTCTCCGGAATTTGGGATAATCCCGGCGATTGCCCGTACCTCTGGGGGGAGGGACGATAGTATGCATCCACATCAAATGTGGGGTTTGGTATACCGGCGGAGTCGTCGAGCCTTGGGTGCCCAGAGACGAACCGGGAGTACCCAAAACGTTGTACATCTTCGCCCAATAACCAAACGAGTTCAAGTCGAACCCGGAGCCGCGGCCGCCGCCGCCAGAGTTTCCATCGCTGGGCATTTTTTCAAAAATTGGAGAGAAAAGAGATAAGATATTTGAGAGAAGAATAGATGAGTGTAGTGTTTGTGTGTAGAATGGAGAATGGAAGAGGAAGGGAGTATTTATAGAATATTAAAAAAGAAAATTGAAAATTCGACGGTTTGAAAAAAAAAATTCGAAATTTCGAATTTTTAAAAAAATATGACGTCATAATTACGACGCCCACTTGCGGGCCGGCGAGTGGGCGTCACGCATAGCGCCAGCGCGGCGAGACAGCTCGAGGTCGGCCCCTTCCGCGCGCGGCGGGTTGTCCCGTCTCGTCGGGACGAGATGCTCTTCGCAACGCGGTCTCGCCGCCGTCCCGTCTCGCCGGGATGAGACCGAGCCGGTGGCGAGCCGCGCTGCGGATGCTCTAAGGTTTGATTGTTGCAATTGCATTTTAAGGATCTTTACAAGGTAGGTCAGGGTCTGGCTGGCCGAAAGGTACCCGAAGTATTTGTGCTGGTGAATATTCACTTTTTAGTTCAACTTTTTGGTCAACTTGATTGAGACGAAACATCAGAATTCAGTGAAATGAAAATCAAACTAAATTATTCGAAAATCGGACTATCAAACGATGTCTGAACCGAAGAAATTGCATTCACTACAACAAATCATTAATGACATTTTTTAATGCAATTAAGAACACTAATTTATATTTCTAAGTATACAACCAATGCATCAAAAAGCTTCCTTGTTTGTTAGTGTCATAACTAAAACTAGAGGGCGTAAATGGAAGCGTCCCAAAATATAAAAGTTTAATTTAATTTGTCCTTAATTATGGAACGCTTTCTTTTGTGTCATGAGTTATTGTTAATTTTTAAAATTTTCCAACACAAGTGATTGCGTCTCGATTTTTGCATCCTTAAATATACTGTTAGTGATAAATATATCCAAAAAATCAAACTCGAAAACCGAAATTGCAGTATGTCAAAAAACAAAAAATCCAAAAATTATTTTATATAATACTCCCTCCATCTCCCAAATATTGTCCCAGTTTGATCCGACACGGGTTTTAAGAAATGTAATAAAAAGTGAGTTGAATATGGGTCCTACTTTTATATACTCCCCCCGTCAAATAAACATGAAATGTTTGCTTTTCGACACGGGATTTTATGTAGTGTTGTTTTGTGAGTTAAAGAAGATAGAGTAAAGTAAGAGAGAGGGAAAAGTAGAGATAAAGTTATTTCTATTTTAAGAAACGTTTCATTTTTAGTGGGACGGCCCAAAAAGGAAAACGTTTCATTTCTAGTGGGACAGAGGGAGTATTAGTTTTATAATTAAATGTGAGTAGGAACGAGTTAGAGGAATATGAGTTACACTACTAAAAATAGTAAAAAGTGAAATGAGACAAATTTTATGAGACGGACAGAAATGGAAAAAAGAAACAAACTTTCAGCGACGGAGGGAGTAAGTAACATATTCAAACAATTCCATGAAATCTAAATATTATTACATTTATTAATATAAATCAACACAAATAGTGTTTTTTAGGCATAGTAGATAAAATATTAAAAATAAATATGGCTTTTCGGTTTTCATACATCCACACTAAACCGCACCGATAAACCAAATTTTGCCACAAAAATTTAACCGAACTGAAAATCAAAAAAACCAACCCAAATTTAAATTTCGGTTTGATTATAATCAGATTTATGATATTTGGATATAATATGAGAAATCTAGCAGATTTGTTTAATGGCTGATTGCTTATTTACCCTTCCCCTTTTATGCCCAGAGGTTTTTAAGAGCGCGATAACTTCTTCGGCACTTATGCATTTAGTCTTCCTTGATTCATTTGATGACTTTCTACTCTGTGCGCCTAGCTTACCACTTTTGCGAACTTGCGATGAGGATGCCTCCGAGCATTCTATACATATCCAGTTGCCGACATGCTCCTCAAGAACAACTTTCATTCAATACCTGATATCAGGATAAAACAGTCCACTTAAGCGAAAACTACTTATAGAACTCGAATTCTCACAAAACAAAAATTCATAAACCGAGAACTTGTTAGATTTGAGTTTTTCCTTCCATTTCACTTTCAGAAAAATAGGACACAACATGAGAATGTTTATAAACAAGAGGAGTCACAAATTTAGTGAGCAACCGAGAGAGAGGTCGTACATATGCTCGGTATTTCTTTTACATGAACCGCAAGTTATTAATGTAGCGGCAACACCAATATCACCACAGATATCACAACACACCTAAAATTCCAACAGACACATTATATGCCTTGTAAGTTATAAATATGTCTTTCTTCATCATTCTATCAAAACATATTTGTAATCATCTATAGAAAATGGAGTTTCATCATTGTTTTTGCCAAACATGTGAAAATCAAAGCTATTAATATAATCAAATTTAGATTCTCCTACATATGTAGATAGTTTATTAAAACAAAAAAGAGATAATGAAATGTCTATGCCATCAAACAAGGGCATTTAAACTTTTCTGGAATCTTGATGTGATTATTATAATTCAATAAGGTATGTTCGGTTTGCAAGATTATATCTCATGATTAAATATGAATTGGTTCATGATATTAAATTTCACAATTTAATTCTAGATGGATAATCATATGAAAATTAGTCATAGTCATCCTCTTCCAAACTTAAATAATCTCATAACTTAATCATGAATAGATAATCATATGATAATTACTCATAGTAACCAAACGACACGTAAAGGAGTTTTAGCCATTGCTGAATAGTTGAATTCAGATGCAACAACATTAGGATTTGAAGCTATGTGTGTGTACAGTGTAGCTTGTGAAGTACAAGCAAATGTTATTAAAATTTAATCCATTTAGAAAAAAATATAGAAAAAATAAAGCCTAAGATGGTCTGTTTACATGGCCCCATATTCAAGCACCAAAGACACCACTAACAAAGATCATTACGAAATCAGGCAATTCTTTTTGACAAAAAATAACTTATAAAATCTCCATTAAACCATATTACTTATAGCTTAATTTGCAGCTAAAGCATACACCCACACGTTTATAGACATAAGCATTATCCTTACTCCTACAGTATAGGCAAATTTCACATTTAATTCAAGAAAATAGTAGCAACTGCAATGTTAAAAATTCAAGAAAAGTAGCAGCAAATACAACTGTAAAATAGTACTCCCCCCATTCAATAGTAATAGAGGCGTTTCTTTTCGGCACACGGAGATTAAGAAAAATTGTGTTAGGTGGAGTTAAGTAAAGGGAGAATAAAGTGGAAAATGAAAAAGGTAGAGAGATGAAGAGAGAAAAAAAAGAGAGAGTAAAGTAGATATAGAAAAATGTGTTGACTTTTACTAAAAAAGGGAAATGACTCTATTACTATGGAACGTACCAAAATGACAAAATGACTCTATTACTATAAAACGGAGGGAGTACTCCAATGCATAAAGTAGGACTCAAGTAAAATTATATAGACAGTAAAAATTGAAGAAAGTACGATAAAGGTGGAGTTTTCTCACCATGTTGGAAAGCAAGTTAAAAATAAGTTGTGAGAGTGACTAACTCTTATTTAATGTATTCCTTAGCAAAATTTTCCAGATGAAATGTAGTACAATACTCTACATGTGTAGTGGGTGTTTAAATATAGGGAGAGAGAGAATTAGCTACCAATATGACGCTGCCAATCCAACTTATAGAAATTACTATAAAATTCACATTCAATTGAAAGATACTATACATTTAAATCCAACTTATAGAAATTACTAGAAAATTCACATTCAATTGAAAGATACTATACATTTAAATTGTTGTGTGGCACCAACTTTTACTCTTTTTGGATGAAAACCGTGTAATGGAATAAAAAAAATAGTGTAACATTATTTTTAAAAAAAATTGTAAAGTACACTTCGCTAATATTTATCAAATTACATTTTCTATTAATCTGACGCTACCAAATCAACTTATGTAAATTATTAGAAAATTGACATATTACAAGAACTTATACAATTAAATGGTTGTATGTGGGAGACTTTCGCGAGATGAAATCATTAAATGAACTAAAAATTAGTGTAATGAAAGTAAAAAAAGCACTTTCAATTTGCTTAATTGTTCTATGAATATGACGCTACCAAATCAACTTGCATATATTATTAGAAAATTCACATCTAATTTATTATCCGTATAGAGAATGCGACTTCGAAGATATTACATAAACTAGGCTTTTCGAAAATGAGTCGCTATAATATGACATAAATTTGAGAACCCGATAAAGACATTTAAAATGACATTTTAATATGACATAAATTTGAGAACCCGATAAAGACATTTAAAATGACATTTTAAGAAAAGCAAGTTTTATCATGACAGGAGGTTGTCAAAACTTATGGTAATTATATGGAATATTTATTTTCCAGATTTGTTGATTTTAATTTTTTTTATTAATAGAATAAGCTTCATTATAAAATTAAGACCAGACAAAAATGCTCAACCCTCGGTAAAAAAAGTAATATCCCAGATTCTTTTGAAAGAATTTGTTAAATTTTCAAGTGATCATTGAGGCCAATTTTCCATGAATTATGTTCATCGTCTTTGAAGCCAATTATTATATCAGTGATCAATATATTGTTTGATAAGACAATTTAAAATTTGTTAGAAAAACTTCTAAAAGATTCTGTGCAGAATCAATATATAAACTGAGAAGACAATTCGAAAAGAGAAAAGATCACTACCCATTTGAAAATTTGTTAGAGAACATTGTAAAACATTCTTTCGTATAAAAAAACACGGTTCGTTTTTATAAACCGTAATGAATGAATGAGAATTACTAAAAAAAATTAATATCATTTGATTCGGTTTGAATATTCAATTTTCGAGTATTTTTCTCGCCCTTAATCTTAATGAGCCGCATTCTCGAATGATTAATTACTTGTTTCTTATATGTAATACTAAAGCAGTCTCAATTAGAGAGGTGCACTACATTAATACATGAAAAACTACACATCATAACACCATAGATACTTTAATACCACAAAAGAGAACCAATCCTTTTATTTTCGACCTACATAGTCGAAAATAGATAGGAATTTGTACATAGGTCCCATATAAATACATACTATGCACTACAAAAAAAAGTTAGGACAAAGACGCTTTTTCATTCATTTAAGGACGCTATATTTTGTTGCTAAATATATCACCTATGCTTTAAAAAACGTCTTTATCTGTTGTGTGCGGTGTCGGTGAATTAATTTTAAGATGCTTTTTAAAAAGCGTCCCTATTAATCTTGAGATGTTTTTAAAAATGCGTCCCCATTAATCTTGAGAGACACTATTGAAAAGCGTGTCGAAGTGCAATTTAGAGACACGGTTAAAATGTCACAAAGTATATTTTGAGACACAATTAAAAAAACCGTCTCTATGTTGCATTTAGAGACATAATTAAAAAGTTTCCTAAAGTACAACTTTGTGACACAATTAAAAAATGTCTATATGTTGCACTTAGAGACGCTATTATAAACTGTCTTAATTTTCAAACATTGCATATCATATTAAAGCACATGTAAATTCCGAGGTTATTAAAACACAATTTGACTAAAATTGAGTCTTGAACTTCTTGGTTTATTGTTCTTACAATAGTGTTGCTGTAAGAAATATTTACAGTTCAACTCATTTTCAAGTTACTTGAAACTATTGCAGGGGATGGGGTTCATGTTGGGAAACTTTCTCTATACACGACCTTTGTGGAGTTCGTCCCTCAGCTGTAAGGATATCAATTCTATCCCATTTTTCTTTCTCATAACAATGTCATTTTATTCTTCTAATGTCTCCATACTTCCTATCATCCTTCCCGTCATCAAAATCTTCTACTCCCTCTTCCGACTAAGATGACACATTTCTTAGCCGACACGGGATTTTAAGAGTTACTCCCTCCGTCCCGCTTTAGCAGTCCCATTGACTTTTCTACACTCGCCCCACTCTTACTATTTATTATCATTTTTACAAAACGAGTGCAGAAAAGTCAATGGGACTGCTAAAGCGGGACGGAGGGAGTATTACTTAATGTATTTAATTAGAGAGAGAAAATGTGGTCGTAATTAAAATAGAAAGAGAAAGAAAGATACATATTTAAATAGGAGTGAAAAAAAGTGGGTTGATGTATTAATTGGAGAGAGAAAGTTACCGAAAAAGAAAATGTGTCATCTTACTTTGGACAAACATAAAAAGGAAAATGTGTCGTGAGATATTTACAACCTCTGTTCAACAAAAACAAAATGTCAAAAATATATTATAATGTACAATTATTCCTTATGTATAACATATTGCTTATCCATGAACATGTTCCTCCATTAATGCCTGCTAATAGTGAAGTGATGTTATTCACTTGGGCTTGCATGGAGACAATGGAGACATTTGAACTTGATGATTAAGTTCCATTGCCTTCATTTGAATCACCTTTCATGTTTGAATTTTTCTTGAAAATGTGACTCCATTTTTTCCCTCTCACTATTTATGATTTCCTCCACGCGAGCCTGCACAAGTTGTTCCATATTTGCATCTTTAGTCATCCCTGCATAATTTTTGGCTCCATGTACCATCCTTGCACTAACTCAAGTTCATTGCCAACTACACGACCATATCGATCTGGAGGAACGAGTTCATTTATACTTCTCTACTTCACTTTCATCAAGAGTCACAATCATTGGCAGTTAGCATTTTTCTACCTGAACAAAAACAATAAAACATGACATTGATTAATAACTAAAACATTCCTCATCTAAAACTCTCTCATTCCTCTTGCAAATCCCAATAGCTTTACCATTTGAGATTTATCTATAGTATAACATAAGCAACATTTATGCGAATTATATGGAATATTTAGTTTTCCAAATTTGTTGATTTTAATTCTTTTATTAATAGAATGAGATAAAAGTAAGACTGGACTAAAAATGCTCGACCCTCAATTAAAAAATAATATCCCATATTTTTCTTTTCAAAGAATTTATTAAATTTTCAAATGATTGTCGAGGCCAATTCTCCATGAATTACGTTCATTGTCTTTGAAGTCAATTATCATATCAGTGGTGGAATCAATATATTGTTTGATAAGACAATTTATAATTTGTTAGAGAAACTTCTAAAAGATTCCAGGTAGAATCAATATAAAAATTGAGAAGACAGTTTGAAAATTTGATAGAGAACATTATAAAGCATTATTTCGTATAAAAAAACATGGTTCGTTTTTATAAACCGTAATGAATGAATGAGAATTACTGAAAAACAAAAAAAAAAAATTAATATAATTTGATTCGGTTTTAATATTTGATTTTTGAGTATTTTTCTCACTCTTAATATTAATGAGTCACATTCTCGAATGATTAATTACTTGTTTCTTATATCTAAATACTAAAGCAATCTCAATTAGAAAGGTACGCTACATTAATACATGAAAAATTACAACATCATAACACCAAAGATACTTTAATACCACAAAAGAGAACCAATCTTTTATTTTCGACATACATAGTCGAAAATAGGCAGGAATTTGTACATAGGTCCCATATAATATATACTATTGCATTACCCTAGCAAAATAAAAATAAATAGTCAGGGTAGTTTAAAAGTCATCCTCGGAAAGCTTATCAATCCCATTAAAATCAGAAGATAATTAAAATCAAGAGCAAGTACAAGAGGATGCATTTAGGAACTAAAATTGTTCCACCGTTTAAGTTATTGTTGAAACCTGGTGTTCCTAGACCATTATTACCCCCTCCCGTTGTAGGGGTTGTTACGAGAGGCGAACCGCCGTTTGCCGTTGTGACTGTGGGTATGGCGGTACCTGGTGTTTTAGGAGTTGTAGTCGGAATGACGCTGCTACTGAAAAAAATAGAGAAATTATGTATAATCTTCTTCTGGTTTTATTAAAAATACAATATCTAGCGTATTGTACTTTAATAGAGACGGGCAAATTAAATTCTTTAGTAAAATGTGAAAAAATAGTCAACTATGTACTCATAAATAATTTCTTTTGGTTTTATGAATTTTAGTTATTGAAATTTACACACATACGACTAAGCAAGCATAAAATTGAAGCAAGCCTTTAATCACAGTGGATACCAATGTTGGAATTTTTACCGTCAGTTTTTACCTCATGATCAACTAATTTTAAATATACTTATTAATAAATTACATAAAAACGTCAATAATACAAACAAAGCCGCAAATTTCTGACCACCTTTTAATGATGAAGATGGCTTGAACAGGGAAAAAAACTAAAGTTAAAGTTCATAAAAGTGGTACTGATGTGCCCTTCCAAAGATGGTATTCATCGATCAGTCAATCCAAATGGCAATTAATGTACATAAATAAATACTAATAAGATTAATTCCTTTATTTAGATGATTAATGTCTCATTTTACCACTTATCCTAAATAAATACGAACAGATACATATGTACTTTAATAGTATAAAAAATATAGGGAATAAAAGTTAATTTATATTCATAAAACCAAAGAAATAGTAAAGCATGTTGAAAATGTGTATTACCTTGAAGTGGAAGGAAAAGCACAACCACCCGTACCTGAAAAATCAATTGAATCTCACTTTTATATATTAATTTTAAAATAAAATATAAGTGAAACGAGTTAATTGAGAGTGAAACCTACTTTTATAGTAAAAATAAAATGAGTCAAGTAATAGCAAATGAAACAGATGGCAAAATGAAACGTGCTCGATCGCGCAGATCTTTAATTACATGCACAACTATGTTATATGCTTAGTCAGAAGTGGTCCAGCGTCGGGTTGTACACTGAGCATGATTTTTATGCGAATAAAAATAAAAAAAGGAGTGAGAAAACTGACTAGGGTCAGAATTGACGACGACAGCAGTGCCAGAGAAATCACAAGAGAGCGGCGCCTGACGGTTCCTCTGGAAGTAGCTGTTGACGGCGTAGTTGCAATGTGCCCTAACAGTGTTTGGGCTAAAACATGGGCCGCTTTGGCGGGTCGGGTTGCAGTCCGCCCCGGATCCACACGCGTAATCCAGTGTTTTCTGCAACACCGCGTCACTCACGCCCTGTTTGCACACGCACCACGTTGCACCTGCCAAAGTATTAAAACTTGTTAGTGCTTTTTTTTTAGGTATAATCTCAATGGCTGAATGTGAGCTTACTGGAGCGTGCAGCAATCGCGAGAAGCACTAGCATAAGCAGAAGCAGAGAAGAAGCAGCCATGAGAGAGAAGGAATTTTGGTAGAGTGTGGAATGGAGTGGAGTGTTTGTTGCTTTTTTTTATTTGGGGAGAAGAAAAAGTAGGGGAAACTAGTGCCAATTCAAATAAAAGTTGGGATTCTTAAATTTGATTTATTGATTGTTTGCAAAAAGAATAATGCAAAAGTTAAAGTAGAAAATCATTGCAAGTAGAATGATGATATGCATACATTTGAATTTGTTTGCAAGAATGTTGTTGACAGCCATGCTTTTGAATACTGATTTTTAAGGTACATGTCTCGATGCCTTGTTATTTATTGACTTGTAAACTTGCAAATGAGCAGATCATTTTTGAAATTGCACGTATAAAATTGGTCTGATAATATATGAAAGTTTAACCTAATTAGGAACAATAACTTCATTTGAGACGATGGCACATTATTACAGGGATGTAAATAGACAAGTGTGAGATAATTTATTCATTCCAACATATGTGTTTTGAGGGACTGAGCCAGAATTTAGAGTATAAGAGAAAAAATATACATGAAGAAATGTTAAAAATTGATAAATGGGCAATTAATTGAAGATTAATCAAAACTACAGTGAGTTACATGTATATGTGTAGTGAAATATGAGCAGGGGGCATTTTCCCTTCTAGCTTAATGCTAGATCTGTCCATGTGTGTTTCATGAGACTCATTCAACACATAAGCATTAAGTGATGTGGGTAACTTGAACTTCAAACTTGTTTGCGGAGAAGAAATATCTTACCGACGGGCTTGTATTAATTTCATTCTCATAGTTATGTATTTCAAAAATTACAATGCAATGGTATCTATATCTATCTATACATATATAAAAGAATATTTATAAGTTTTGTCCACGTTCTAGAATATTTATAAATTTTTCTTATATTTAGCCATGAATTGTAACAGCCACATAAGTTTTAATTCATTATCATGTATATTTATTTCCATTACAATATTAATTACCATTACCGTTATCATTATTATTATGAATAATGAAATCAAATAAACGCTAATTCTGTTATCACATTAATTTTCTCCTTACTCTAAAATCAATGTTCATTACTCAGTTAAATCTCTATAAATACTCTTCACAAAATAATTCTTCAATCAAAATTCCTCTGACCAACGCATGCGGTGGTGCGGCTGGTGCCATTTCAATGGGAGGAAAAGTCGGGTACGCCTAAATCAGTGATGAATGCCAGAGATGATGCTCTCGATTTTGCATTTGATGTCAGTCGTGATAGTTAGGAAACGCGTCTCCCTCTGCGGAGGTGCTCTTCAAAGGCGGTGTGATCACTGCGGATCCTTAACGCGGTGAGGAGGCAGCTGAGGATGATAATCCAAGCTAGGCTGAGGAAAGAGAAAGAGAAAGAGGTGCAACACTGTGATTCTGTGAAGGCCGCTGAGCCTCCGATGAGAGATGGTCTCTATGGGAAGAAGAGATTGACGTCTGTTACTGGCTAACTAATTGATAGATGAAATCGGGGGTTGGGCGAGAGATAAAATGAGGCGGACTATTATTATGTTGGCCAATTGTTTTTAACCTAATGAATTTTAAATTCTTGGTCTGCATTTTGTTGGTTTAATTATTTTAGTGAATAGTTTAGACTATTAAATGCTATTAATTCACCAATCCCATAAATTAAGAATGACTTGCCAATTTGATATACCCATTAGTCTCGTCAATTGTCAATCAATTAATAATTTAACCATTAATTGGTCTCATTTTTCTAAATGACCATTAATCTCATCAGCCTCATAAAATAAAAAATGAATTTGGCAATTTGAGTCCATTGATCTCATTAATTGCCGATCAATCAATAATTCACTAATTAAAATCATGTTACATTTTTATTTTAAGTTTTCATTCGTCAATAATTTAGAAACTTTGTATTCCAATTTCAACAATCTTGACAAAGCCTTTCAAGTCACATTTTAGTACTCTACATACGAAGTTAGATTTAAATGAAACAAGGTAGGCAAAAAAGTGAGGTTAGAGGATGGGGTTGGAATTTTATAATTTCAATTTTATTAATTTAGTAAATAGGGTTTTAATCAATTGGTAGCGATAAATGTACACAAATTTGTATAGGGTAGTGATAAAATGCAAATTCATATATTGTACAAACTCCAAACTATGATCTGGACCGTTAAAAAATATCAACAGATGACAAAATAGTAGCAATAGAAAATGTCAATACAATATCAACACAACATCAACCGTTGATATTGTGTTGACATTTTCTGTTGCTACTATTTTATCATCTGTTGATATTTTCTAACGGTCCTGATCATAGTTTGGAGTTTATACAATATTTAGAATTTGCATTTGATCACATTCCAATTTGTATATACTAAAGTTGCTTTATTTATATTTTTGGGATTGTACATTTGAATTATTTTAAATATTTAGTAATTTTTATTCTTAAATAATGTAATTGTATCTGATTTCAAGTAATTGATTCAAAATGTAAATTTATTGTGATGAAATTAAATCAAGTCGTGCATTGCACGGGTGTGGATACTAGTTATAGTTACTACTATAATATCTATCTTATACAACAAATTTTATTAAATAATTTATAAATTATCATTGCAATGCAAGAATTCAAATCACAAATTATTACCTGCGTATCACAAGCTTATTTTTATTCCTTCATTATTCAAAATAATTGTGAAGTAGTAGTATTTAATAATGTGATCACAAAATTAGCAGAAAAAGTTAGTATTGGAAAGGAGTGCGCGAACAAAAATGAGTGTCCCCATTAGCAGTCACATTTTTCCATTTCAGTCTGTCCCCAATTAAGAATCACACTTCATTTTTACCATAAATGGTAGTAGGTCCCACATTCCACTAACTCTCACTTCACCACATTTTATTATAAAACCAATATAAAAAACGAACCTACATTCCAATAACTTTTTCAACCAACTTTTCTTTATATTTCTTAAAACCCGTGCCCGGTCAAACTGTGACTGCTAATGGGGGACGGAGGAGTACTTGATATACTTAATTTAGTTAATCATTTTTAAATCTAATTAATACTCCATTACTTTCAAACTAAGATTACTAAAAAGAGTTCATACCAATTAAAAGCGTGAATCTTATTCAAAAAAGAAAAAAGAAAAAAACAGAGAAAATTTTAGATTCTCAGTTTTAGATTTATTTCAATTCGACTTAGAGCTACTGCAAAATATATACAGTATTTAGTTAAGACACCAACTCCAATCTAATAATATAGAGAATATCAAACAGTAAATTATAAAAATGATTACATTATAGTTGTTCAGCAATGAAACGCACCTGATTTAAATACGCCACCCACCACTAAAAATTGCCATTTCACTCCACTTTTTAAATCATATACCAAGAATTTGACCATTCATCGCGGATTTATTCAAGAAGAATTTACCCACTAAAATAAATGACCATTTTTATCTAACTTTTTTTAAAGCCTAAGCACCATTCTCCTCTCCTAATGATTAATCTATGAAAACAATTAGTATATCATCACCTAACAAATTGTTAGTACTCATATTTTCCACCTTCTATTAATTCACAACACTAAATGCTGCCTAATTTTTTAAATAATATAATGATTCTCTCTAACATTCACCTTCAAGCAATATGGCGGGAAGTCGTCGGTGGCCTGGCGGCGAAGAGGTGGAGCGCCGACTTTCCCAAATAGCCTCCATCGCGGCCCATACGGCGCTGAACACCGCGTCCGGTAATTGAAGCAACGCCGGCGCCGGCGTTGGCGGCGGTCGCGGCTGCTGGCGTCGTGCGCCTTGAGGAACTGTTGCGCCACGGCGGCGGAGGCCACCTTCACCACGTGGGCGAACCCCATCTTCAGGTGCAGGAGGGGGCCGTGACCCGCGCCGCTCACGCATCAACCAGCGCTTCGCCCCCAGCTGCGGGAGGTTACCCACGACCGCCACGGCCCGCCCGGCGGCAGCGGCCGAGACCTGCCCCCGCCGCCGTGAGAGGATGGTGGACAGGAAACCAGCGCCGCAGTGCATATAAGGGATAGAGCTCATGAATTGCATGTCCACGTGCTTTTGTTTATGTGAGAGAGAATCAATTGGCTAAGTGTGTTTATAGTGTTTGTATTCATTAGGGAGAGTGAGAACATAAATTGAAGTAGTTGGCTCACATGAAATCTATTAGATATTTCGTTTCCAAATTAAGCATTTACATATATAAGGATCGGTCTTAGATTTTTAGCCCTAACATGAAAGTTAGGCTAAATTTATGCTCTAAGTTCCATATGTATGTATACATTTGAATCAGTATTGTTAGATTCCGATCTCAAGTAGCATTGAATTGTGTAATTTATAACGACATAAAATTTTGATAATCAGAAAAATCTCCAAGCCTTTTAGTTTTTATCTCGCTCATTGTAATTTACTCCTAGAAAAAGTTATTTCATTTATATTTACTAAATAAATAAAATTTATATACTACTATCATGCATCATAAAGAATACGATCTGTATGTTCTATTTTTGAATTCATCATCTCCAATAACTAACTTTTTATTTAATAAGAAGATAATACGGTCTAAAAGTTAATTCTACTAGTTTGGTGCAATAAACTTTTTGTTAACAAGTAGTCTGCAGTAATAAAAACATACTTTAATAAAAAACACACAAGAGAACCATAACGTGTGGTATGATGTCCTCTTTACATCATACAATGTTAATTCTAATAATTAGAAAGATCGCGTATTTGAAACAAAATCAGAATATAGTATCATTAATTATTGGGGTATACATGGTATTTTTAGATGATAATAAAAAGAATTAGGTGTGAGCTATCAATCAACTGCAATAAGCATAGGAATAGGATTCACATTTTAGTACTCCAATTTCATATATATATATAGTAGAATCGATTTAGTACTAAACTAGATAAGATGTTTCTCCACTTGCAATTTAATAATGAATTAATGTCTCCACTCTCAAATTTAGTAGTGTAGGTAGGATAAACGGGTCATATGTCATAGCGTGGCAAGCTTGTTACCAGTTACGTGTATTTTGGTAAGATCACTTCTGTTTTTATGTACAGCATTTTGGGTCTTTCTTTTTAAATTTAGTTACAAATATATGTTGACATGCCCATTAACATACATTATCACGTGTCAATAATATAATTAATTGATGGATCTTAAATTCTTAATCAAGTACTTCCTTTAATTAATTATCAAAAAGACCAGCTTAATTAAGAGTTAAGTAAGATCCAACTGTATCGTAATCCTGTGAGATAAACTTCACTTGCCGATTACCGTAATTATAACTTTATTACTCCCTCCGTCTCATTGAAGATGACTCACTTTCCTTTTAGGTTTGTCTCAACTAAGATGGTCCATTACTTAAAATGGAAACACATTTATTTTTATTTTATTCCCTCTCTCTTACTTTACTCTCTCCTCTCAACACACAAAATAAATTTACATAAAATCTCGTGCAACCCAAGAAATGAGTCATCTTCCTTGAAATGAAGGGAGTATTTTATTAGATAATTACAGAAGAATGTTCCTCCAATTACCTACAATTTTCGTTTTCAAGAAGTGTCAATCAATTTGGCAGAAAATGGTATGAGTTGTTTCTAGATTGGTCCGAACATCTATCTACCTAAGTAGGAGTAGATTTTAAAAAAATTTAAGTTTGAGTTTAGTGTAAATCTAAAAATAGATATTTTTATTATAAAAAGATCAAAAATGAGATTGGTTTTGGAGTACTATTGGAACTAATATTTATCTCATTTTAGATTTTAGTGTACCATTGAAGATGGTCTTACTTCGCAAAAGTAGCAAGCTTATTGTGGGACTAAATCCAAGAACTATATTTTCTATCACAATTTTGAATTCTTGGTGTAGAATCTATAGATTTGATCCATGGGGTAGTAAACTTTCGAATTAAAACATATTTTTTTAATTTTATATTTTGGATAAATAATATTACTACTTCATTTCTTTATTCAGAGTTTAAACTTTTGTATAAAAAAAGACTAAATCTAAGCGTAATACTCCCTCTATCCCACTAGAAATGAAACGTTTTCCTTTTTGAGTTGTCCCATGAAAAATGAAACGTTTCTTAAAATAAAAATAACTTTATCTCTATTTTTCTCTCTCTCTTTCTTACTTTACTCTCTCTTCTTTAACTCACAGAATAACACTACACAAAATCTTGTGCCGAAAAGCAAACGTTTCATATTTATTGGGACGGAGGGAGTATTTATCATTCATTATAAATAGATATGGAATCTAGAGAGTCGTAAAAGGAAAAATATTCTTTTCACATTATAAACTTACAACAATAAAGAATGCAAAAGCTCAAAGTCAATCCAAACCTTCTAATTATGGACTGCTTACACAATCAAATTTTGTTGCCTTTGCTTAACGATTAAAAACTCTCATAGAATTGACACTTAGGCCTTGCTGAGATGGAATGGAATGAAGAACATAACGAAATGTCAATTTCTTTGCATTTCTTGTGAATTTTCATCTATTTCCTCACTCATTCAATTATACTCCCTTCGTCTATAAAAAGTATATTTACCATATTTGATCGTCCACAAAAAATAGATCACAATCATTTATGGAAAGATTCTCTCTTACTTTTTCCCCTTCTCTCTTACTTTTTTCTCTTTCTCTCTTAGAGCATTAGCAATGGAAGGACCCTCCCATAGGGCCTTCCCATTTCCAATTCATTTCCACATCATCATTTATTTTGTTTTAATTTTATAGCACTTGCATCTTTATTATGTTGTCAAATTAAATAATTTTAAATGCAAAAAAATATTAATACGCAAATCGTCGTTGTATTGCAAGATTGGAAAATAGAATACAACGAGATTAAAATAGAATACGCAAATCGTCGTTGTATTGAAAGTGATGGAAAGTGGCCAAAGTGTTGGAAAGTGGAGGAATGGTGTGAAAGTGATGGGAAATGGAGATATATATAGAAAAAAAAATCGAAAAAAAAAATAGGTGAGAGGACCGATCGGATCCTCAACGGCTAGGGCCGATACATCGGCCATATGGGGGAGAGAGGGAGGGGGCGCTCGGTGGCCCATTTTCCACTATGGGGGGCCGATGGAGGCCGATGGGGAAGGCCCTCCCATCGGCCCTCCATTGCTAATGCTTTTACCCACTTCCACTAATACTATTTCTCTCTTACTTTTTCTCTTACTTTTTTCCCCTTCTCTCTTACTTTACCAATTCTACATTAAAACCCGTGCTATACACAAAGTGATCTATTATTTGTGGACGGAGGGAGTAATAATTAAACAAATTAATAGAATGGAAAATGGAATCACTATTTCATCATACCAAGCATTGACCTTAATGGTTTGTACGATGATATGAACAAGATATGCTCGGATAGGATAACGATCTAAATAAACGTCACATAACAAGAGAATAAAGAGAGCAACCAGCTCCTACATTCTTCCATAAAACCTGCGCTAGTTGGCAGGCAACAGAAATCAAATTTGTCATCTAGCAGATGTTTCAAGAAAGTCGACATGCATCTCCCCTCCAAATATCTCCTCAATCTTGTATACCAACTATAACCCCGTGAAATGAGAGGAATCAATCACAGAACAGTTGTTGCTTCCATCTATGGCGAACTCACTGACATTTTTATTCTTGATAATACAGATATCACCAAATTTATTGAAAAAAACTAGTAAATTAAAACATCATGGATAGAGGATGTGTTAACAATGTAATCACAAACTTAAATAACAAGAATATAATTGTAACTATTCATTTTAGCATCATGGAGATTGGAGACAACTAATAACATATGTAGAGATCATGATAAGAGAACTAATGTTCCAGAAACTGGAAATCAAGCAATTAGAAGAGTACGAGACGGTTGTAATTTTGATTTAACCTGCATTTGTCTATGTTCGCCTCTGCGAGCCAGGTCGTTATGTAAATCTGTATAGCATAGACACATAACTAGATAAGAATAAGGTGCCGCACGTTTGGATCAGCGTGGATATATCCAAGACCTATACACGCTTACATGTACACTTCGATATTCACATTGCCGTATTGAAGTGAACCCAATACCAACTGTAAGTGTAAACCATAGCTATATTGCTGCTGTTTTGTTCGCATGCTTGAAGTAGATGAGTTGCAATTTCTAAGTGATGGAGGATTTGGTTGATGAGTTTCTGCAGAGTCAAAGTTCAATGTAGCCAAATCATCAAATTCTCCCTCATGGAGTTCATCAGACCATTGCAATCCCGTGGCTTCTGCAACTTTTTCATCGTGGATGGACATGAATTCTACTACAAGCAACCGCTGCAGCAGGGAGTTTCAGATGATAATGAAGAAAGAGGTAAGTAAGACCAAAGAAATTCAATCTTACGAAGTGATATACCAGAATTCAGTTTACCTTCAAATTCAACTCAGATATTAACATTCGGCAAACTCCAATGCTAACTCTTCTGTGACCATTTCAGATAATTTGGTTTACGACATTAATAAGAAATATAATCAGACCAAGAGCATAAATAAGAGTTCAACGTTTCGAGATGATTTTTTTTTTCAGTGTGGAACTAGAATGCAAGAAAGAGCTAAACAAAAGAATGCAGTAAGACAGATTCAGGATATAGACAGAACAATAGTTGGAAAGGAAACTATGGCTGGATAGAATATTTTTGTATGCCCCAAATAACTCAATCTATTTAAATAAAAAAAAGTTGCAGCATGATTTTATTAATCAACAACAGACAAGAACAATGATTTCTTGACGAAATTTCTAGCAGAAATAGTTGACAAGAGTGCAAATACCAAAAGAAGCAACTGAACAAAATGTAAAAACAGGGATTCCACCGCAGTCGCCGCTGTCACTGCCATCTTCAGAAGAGAAAGAAAACTGAGCCAATGGACTATTGCTTGCCCCTCTAAAATAACACCTCATAGCTTTACATGTCCTAATCATATTTAGTCAAAATTCCAACCTGGAGATCAGTTTTCAGATATTAATTTTATTCTATGCATTCTACAAGAATAAGGTAAGTTATCATACATTCCAGAAACATATGAACTAGCAACTTTTTGCAATATTATGGATGAGTGACTCCTTTTGGTACCATCTGCCTCAAAACTCACAAGACTCTAAATAGATAATACAGTGATACAAGGGCTTCCTATACAGGTCATATGTGTTTTTCCAGGAAAAAGGATGTGTACCATGTTTTCAATAGTTTTCCCCTGTCAGGCTCCTAAAGCAAAAAAAAAAAAAGCATCTCATAAATTACACATAGACATTGTGGAGAAAGGCGCAGAGGAAATATATCATTTGGTTGTATACTAAAATCACTCCCTTGTGAACACTGTTAAATTACTGCAAGAGGAGGCAAAATTTACTGTTTAAGGTGTATTAACCAAGTAAAGCACTTTTCTGATATTCAAATTGGCATGTTAAATACAACTATTTCTTTATTATAAAGAACCTTAAAGCCAGGGAAATTCAATTCATATGAATGCATTAAAATGGCATGGTGTCAAAAATCTCAAAATGACTCTTAAGTCGAAATTGAATCTTGGATTAAGCACAGCAGACCAAAGAAATGGGAATACAACCTGCTTCCGGAACAACTTATAAGAAGCTTTCTTTCAAATATTAGGCATGTCACTCAACACACCAAACTCCCCGTCGTCCATATACCTGCGAATACTTGAAAAATCAATCTCTTCGACTAAAGAGGAAATCATGCATACCGCAAATGGTCGAAAGGACTTCTATCATTAACAACTTAGATGGTGAATAAAATTTCTAGAAATGGAATTCAGGCCCCAAGGATGAGTATCAATTAATCAAGTCGTATGATATTACCAGAACAAATGAATTGTAATGATGAGTAAGCATAGACATTAGACAATCATTGAATAAATATGCACACAACTCATACAAATGCAATCTTCAACGTCCATTGCAAAAATATAAACACCAAAAATGAGTATATAAATATTAGTACTATAATAAACACAGAGCGCCAATCATGGCGGAGAGAATTAAGCTTCGCGCCGCCAATGAGGTTTTGATTGGGAGGAGTCTGAGCCTCCATTCATGTACTGATTGCAGCGAAATGCCATCACTTTATATTCACCCTCAAATTCCTAATTAATTCAAATTATATTCTGAAAAAACCCTAATTACTTATAAACCCCAAATCCCCACCTTTTATGCTTTTCCACTCTCTCTCCCTGCAACTTTACTCCTCGCTCGAACCACATAACGCATCTGAATCACAAGGTAAATATTTCTGATCATAATTATTCATGTTTATGCATATATCTGACGTATTGATTAGTGGGCCGTGGACCCGCGCCAGCTCCGCCATCAACTGGTGCGGCTTCGGCCCCAGCTGCGGGAGGTTACCCACGACCGGCCACGGCCTCGGCCCGGGCGGCAGCGGCCGAGAATTCGCCCCCCGCCGCCGTGAGAGGATGGTGTGGATGAGAAACCCTAGAGCCGCAGTGCATAGTATTAGGGATAGGGAGCTCATGAGTTGCATGTACACATCTGCTTTTGTTTTGTGTTTATATAAGCGTGTTTTGTACTCCCTCTTTCCTTCAATAATTGTTACTCTTATTATATGCACGAGTTTTAAAAAAGATAAATAAAAGTTGGTTGGAAAAGTTAGTGGAATGTGATACCCATTTTTTTTATATTGGTTTTATAATAAAATGTGAGTGAAGTGAGTTAGCGGAATGCGAGACCTATTTGCTATTTTGGTAAAAATGAAGTATGACAATTATTGTGGGACGGACTAAAATGAAAAAAAGTGACAATTATTTGGGATGGAGGAAGTATTTGGTACGTTTGGAAGCGTGAGTTAGACATAAAATTGGTAGTAGTTAGCTCACATGAAATTTATTGGATACTTCATTTCCTAATTTGGGAGATGACATAGGCTTGATCTCCTAGAATTTTAGCCCGAATGGCTTAGTCGGCCAGACGCGAAGGGCTCATTTGGTGAACTTTAACCCTCCATTGGGTGGGCTTTTTAGGCCCAGCTGCGCCCAGTCTTGAGCATGAAAGTTAGGCTGAATTTAAGAGCACTAAGATGTATAGGTATGTATATATATGAATCCTAATATTACCCTTGCAGTACTATTCTTAGATTCCATTCTAATCTCGAGCTAGCATTGAATTGTGCAAACTCTAAAAAAGTTGATAATCTGAAAATTTTCAGTCTTTGGTTTTGTATCTTATCTTATTCGAGTTGTTATCATGCATCAAAAATAATAACTCTAATTTTGAATTTATCATCTCCAATAACTAGCTTTCATCTAATAAAATGACAATACGCGCGGTCTAAAAAATAATTATATTCTCTAGTTTGGCGCAAATAAACTTTGTTAACAAGTTCAAAATTTAATTAAAACATACAAATAAAAAGAACACAATAACCAAGAATCATATCGGGTGGAATCTATCTTAAAATGGTGTGTATTTGAAACAAAATCTGAATGGTAGTATCATTAATTATTGGGGTATTGGTAATTATTGAGCTACGTACCAAATCAACTGCAAGGATTCACATTTTAGTAACTGTCTATTTCATAGAATCGATTTACTAGATACCCTCTACTTGCAATTTAATTAATAATGAATGTCTCAAATTTCAAACTCTACTAGAGGTAGGTAGGATAAACGGATCATATGTCGTGGCTTGGCAATTTTAATTTAGTAGGATTACTTGTTTTATGTTTTTGGGAAATTAAATCTTTTCTTTCAAATATCACTGTCTGATATATATTGACATGGCCATTGACATACATTGTCACGTGTCAATAAATAGAATAGAATACTTATAACTGAGGGATCTTAGTCAAGTAACTACTTTCTTTAAGACCAGCTTAAGAGTTAGTAATAAGATCCAACTTTATGTTAATGCTGTGAGATAAACTTCACTTGCCAATTACCGTAACTATAAGTGTTCCTCCAATTAAAAAAGAATGTTCCTCCAATTACCTACAATTTTCTTTTTAAGAAGTGTCAATCAATTTGGCAAAAAATGGAACAAGTTCTTTCTAGATTGGTCGGAACATCTAACCACTAATCTACCTAAGTAGGGAGTACTATCTAGAGATTTGGTCCATGGGTTAGTACATTTTCGAATTAAACAGATTATTTTATGTTTTGGATAAATAACCCTCCATTAAAAAATAGTCTCAATTCTAAAAATGAAAAAGATATTGAAAAATAGTTTCATTTTGTCATTTTGGAATATCCATAAAAATTAGTCTGAATTCTAAAAATGAAAATTTTCTTTCATATTTTTATTTTACTTTATCAATTTCTCATTAAAATGTGCTCCGTCCAGAAATAAGACTAGTATTCCCTCCGTCCCACTAGAAATGAAACGTTTTCATTTTTGGGTTGTCCCACTAAAAATGAAACGTTTCTTAAAATAGAAAAAGCATCATCTCTACTTTTTCCCTCTCTTACTTTATTCTCTCCATACTCAACTCACAAACCAACACTACATAAAATCTCGTGCCGAAAAACAAACGTTTCATATTTATTGGGACGGAGGGAGTATTTTTTATGATGGAAGGAGTAGTAGCACTTCATTTCTTTATTATTCTGAGTTTAAAGTTTAAACTTTTATAAATATATATATATATATATATATATATATATATATATATATATATAGGGTTGTGTTAAAATGACAACACCATTTAATATAACACCATACCACCATTAGGAGCCCTAGGATCTGAAAATCGGACGATTGCAAAGCTGCCATGTGGCGGCTCATTTTATTTTTCTTTAATCAAATTAAAGGCTGAAGGGCATAATAGGAATTCTCTCTTCTAATTCTTCTTCACACAATTCACGCTAATTTCCTTATCATTCTCAACCCAAACTCACGCTAGATGCTGCAAATCACCCTACCAATCTCGATTTTGATTATGGATTCTGCAATATCTAGATCCAAATTACACGGCGACATATTCAATCCAGTTTGAATTCATCTCAATTCGAGCTATCAATCAAACAATCGATTCAATTTGATTCTTCCATAATTGCAAGCGATTTCTCTGCAATCACACCACCTGTGCAATCGCTTTTTGTGCTCTCTGCAATTCACTCCACAAATTCGTTCGAATATGGGTGAATCGATTATCAACTTTGATTTGGATGATTTTCCAGAATGTGAGCTTTGTCAGATTATCAATTCTCCATCAATATTTTCTGTGTTGTTGCGATATGGATTATTTAGATTCAATGATGGATTGTTTGCCGATTTTGTCAGATTGAAGAGTAGGTTGTGATTTTGATTTTGATTGACGAGAAGTTTTTGATTGAGTATTGTTCTGTTTTTTATTCCGTTTAGTAGTTTGTACGAATTGCTGTTTTAAGTATTACATCTTGCTGTTTATGTAATTATATATTGCAGTCAGTACTATCTGAACTAATTCGGCTTATGTTTTGTCATATGGTTGCGTAGTGTTCTATTTCATAAGGCTTAATGCAGAATATTGACCTATGATTTTATGGCAGTGCTTTGTTTCTGTATTTCATATTTTGTATGCAATAATTGCTGATTTATGTATTACATGTTGTTGTTCTACTTATTATTGTATATTGCAGGTAATTGTATCTGAACTAATTCAGCTCATGTTTTCTCAGTGATTCAGTTGTATTTGTATGTGTTTCAGCATGCCCCAGCGAACTCTGGCCATATGTTGGTAAGAAAGTCCTTACATTAGATGAGGGCTTTGGCTTTTATAAAGGTTAGCCGATGTTGTTCGTGGACCAGCTTGAAGTTTGAGAGAAACTGAAATTCCATTAGATCCAAAGCAGGACTCAAAGAATAAAGCTGCTGACATTTTTTTTCAGTTACATGAAAAAATTTGATGGTGATAGTGCGATCATTGATTTTTTTTTCAGCTGGAATTGATGAGCTTGGGAAGAGTCTTTTGACAAGAATCCCTGAACTATCTTCAGCAGATAAGGGTAACACAGTTGAAGATTTCTATTTTATTGAAAAGCTAGCTGTGGTTGATGTACAACCACCATCAGTTGTGTCGACCAAAGGTTCGGCAAGAGATTCTAAAAGCCGTTTGGTGTCCACGAAGGAGAAGGTTATAAAGTTGAACAACAAACCACTGCGTCGGTATAAAAAATGTGGACAATTAGGTCACCATGACTCAAGGAACTGAGGCCGACAAAAGAGAAAATAAAATTGTTAGTTCATTTTTTCATTACCAGATTGCAGTCTTATACATTGTATATTGCAATATTAGTATCACCATATTGCAGTCTTATACATTGTACATTGCAGTATTAGTATCGTCATATTGCAGTCAAAATTACGATTGCAGACCACCCTATTTGCTTCAATCTATTATTTCTAGAAGGATTAATTATTAATTTTATACTATTGTTTCCAGGTTGTCTTCCATTTCAGCAATAAGTGTAACTTCAATCCTTTTAAATTACAAATTTTTACATTATTATATTGTTGTGTTGTCCAATGAATGTTGCAGTTTTGTTTAATGAATGTTGCAGTATATGACTATATGAGTTGGAGTGCACCTAATAAAAATATTCTGTATAATGTAGAGACACATTATTAACCTATATTTAATCTCAAGCATGCAAGCATTTTATAATTAACTGAAATCAAAACGACTGTTGAAAAAAATTCAATCAAATTAAGTCACCCACATTGTCTACACCAAAACAAAACTACAAAACTACATGTTTCAGTACAGTTCATTCACACAACCAAGATTTCATTCATGTTCAAAAAAGCCAAGAGTTCATTCATTGTTTATGGTTTCATGTACTCCACAACCATCTTCTCCACATCTATCGGTCCTCTCTTTTTTGCCTCCTCGAACTGATGTGAGACAGTACTTAACACACAATCAAAGGCCATGTTTTCGTTGTTATACATCATTGCTTTACAATATTTGGCACGAGAAGCTGCAAAGACTTTCGTTCCCATATGACGCATTGTATAAAAGCCACAATCTGTTGTGTCATCTTTTGTACTCCATTTCAGCTCTAGAACATTCACTTTTGCTTTTCGGGCGATTTGTCTGTAGCTAGAACATTTACCAAAACTACAAAAAAAGAGAGTATTTCCATCATGATAACCAACGCTGCAATATTGCAAATGATGCACTGCAATCTATAATCAACAATACTGCAATATTGTAAATGATGCACTGCAATATTTGGTGATAAACAATACTGCAATATTGTGAATGATGCACTGCAATATATAATCAGCAATATTGCAATATCTAACAATCAATAATTCAATATATAATATGGAAATCTGCAAGATGTATCGCAATACCTAAACCTCATTGTACAGATTGTGTTTCAACTTCATTCATGTTATTGCTGCTTTCTTCAATCTCTTATTCATTCATATTCCGTTCACTATTACTTGTTTCAACCTCATCCTCATCTGATTCAGTTCTTGTTCTCATTCTTGTCATTATAATTCTTCTATCACAACATTAAACCAAGAACATCAATCAAATATCATCCATCATACAAATAATATCCAAAAACATTCAGTGTCTACATTTTAACAACTAATCAACAACCAAATCATCCACAAATCGAGATTAATTGAGTAAAAATCGATGGCACATCAACCAAAATCGATGGTTACAGTTGCTCACTATCTAGGGTTTCCTAACCGAGCAACACCTCACAAATCGTGATTAATTATGTAAAAATCTATGGCACATCAACCAAAATTGATGGTTACAGTACATCAACCAAAATTTCAAAACATCAAATTAAAATTTCGCTGATCTAAGGTTTCCAAAACATCAACCTGAATTTTGCAAAAACCTCAGATCCAAACATTAAACAAGGCATAAATTGAATGAATAATACTTAAATCTCACAGCAACATCAAGGAAACATGAACAAAAATCAATAAACACATACATAAATTTGCATACACAAACGGAGTAACATTCTCGAAACCTATTCCGATCAACACCAAACGGAATCAATTTAACATACCTTGTGAACTGATTTCACCATTTAGCTGTTGTAGGCGTTCGAAATTCCAGAAGTTAGTCGTAAATCACGCGATTCACGGTGTAGTTGTGGCTGAAAATCGAAGTTTCACGGTGTAGAGGCGGAGGCGGCGGGATTTAGTGGATCAGGGTTTCGATTTGTGAATATGGATGCGGCGGAATGGGAGCAAGGGGAGGAGAGAGCGGATTTGGAGAGGAGTTTTGGGGGATATCCCCAATTTGATTTTTTAATGACAAAAATCCCCCCGAAACTTTTTGATACACTAGAAAAATCTAAATCGTTTCGCAAATTAATCTTGATTTTTTTTGGATCTAAGGGTATTTGGGGTATGGGTCCTTAAACAGGGTGGCCCCCCGTATATATTATATATATAAACTAAATCTAAGTTTATCTTTTCCAAAACCTACAATATTTTTTTCCCTCATATAAGAGGAAAAGGGGGATTAAGAAGGAGTTTTTTCTACATAGATATGGAAAATAGAAAACGTAAAAAAAAAAATTTTCATTTACAACGATAAAGAATGAACCCAGTTAAATCATGCAAAAGACCAAATAGCCCCGATAACAATAATGCAGAATGGAGAGAAAAAAGAAGAAGATGATATGGAAAAATTTAAAAAAAACGGGGGCATATATAAAAAAAGTCGATTGTTACAAAAATATTTTATTCATCAAGATGATATATTCAAAATAGTAGCACTAAATCTTATTCAATTTTAAAGTCACAATATTATTCAAAAATGGCCAGTTAAAACAAAAAATTTTTGTTTTTGTTAGCGGGCGTCTCTAACATCAAAAAAGGTAAAATTATTTGGCCCTCAAGTGGGGTGTAGGTGGCGATCAGGGGATTAAAACCTTATTTGTGAGATATAAACTACACATTGTGTGTGCAAGAATTTTGCAAAATACATTTGGAGTTCACTGGGGGGGGAGCTAAAAGAGTGTGAGATATATTCCTGAAATAAAGAGGAATTTAATCTCTTTAGGGGCTCTTGACAGCAAGGGTTATTCTTTTCTTTCCTCAGATGGTTTGATGAAGGTTATGAAAGGATCTGAGGTTGTCATGATAGCCAAAAGATGGAATAGCTTGTATTATTTGGAAGCTGAGGTTATTTCTGATGAGCTAAATATGATAAAGAAAGTAGATGGAGACATATGGCATCTCAGACTTGGGCATGTTTCAATGGATGGAGTCAATCAGCTCATTAAAGGTGGAATTATAGAAGCAGACAGTAAAATGGTCTCCAGAGAATGTGAAGTGTGTGTGCTGGGGAAAAGTAAGAAGCAAGTCTACCCTGCTGGAAAACACACTTCACAATCAGTGCTTGATTATGCACATAGTGACATTTGGGGGCCGGCTCAAACCAACTCAGTGGGTGGATGTAGATATTTCCTTTCAATAGTGGATGACTACTCTAGAAAAATATGGTTGTACATTATGAAGGAAAAATCTGATGCATTCAGCAAATTTAGAGAATGGTGCACAGAAGTTGAAGTTGAGAAGGGATCTAGTCTGAAATGCCTCAGGACAGATAACGGGCTGGAGTTTCTTTCCCATCAGTTTGATGATTTCTGTAAATTGAAAGGGATAAAGAGACATAGAACAGTCCCCAACAACCCTCAACAAAATGGAGTAGCCGAAAGAGCAAATAGAACTATTCTAGAGAGGGTTAGGTGCATGCTAATATCTTCAGGAATGTCTCACAAGTTCTGGGGAGAAGCAGCATCTACTGCAGCTACTTTGATGAACAAATGTCCTGTTGCATCTATAAACAATGAGACTCCAGATTTTAGATGGTATGAGCACCATGGGAACTATACAATGTTGAGGCCTTTTGGATGTAGAGCATACTCACATATCAGGCAAGGGAAGCTTCAACCAAGAGCTCTCAAGTGTGTATTGTTGGGATACCAGAAAGGAGTGAAAGGTTATAGGCTGTGGTCAATGGAGCCAGGTAACCAGAGAGTGGTGATTAGTCGAGATGTTGTTTTCAGAGAAAAAGAAATGCCCTATAAGGAAGTTGAAGGAAGCAAGAGCTCAATAAACTCAGATGCTCAAGTTGAGGTGGAGCTTCTGGAAGGTCATGGCCATCAGGAATTGGCTGATGAGGAAGAAATCTCAGAAGCTGAAGAGCAGGTTTATGAAGTAAGTGATGATGAAGGTGGAGCTGCAGGGGAAACTAATCTTCAAAGTTATAAGCTAGCCAGGGACAGAGAAAGAAGAAAAAATGTCAAAAGGCCAGCTAGGTACAGCAATGCAAGCTTGGTGTACTATGCGTTTTGTGCAGCTGAAGAGGTGGAGTCTACTGAACCAAGCACTTACAAGGAGGCAGTAGGTTCAAGAGACAAAGATAAATGGGTCAAGGCTATGCAAGATGAAATAGACTCATTGTTGAAGAATAAAACCTGGATTCTAGTTACCAAAAAATTGATGTAGAAGATAATTGGCTGTAAATGGATATTTAAGAAAAAGGTGGAGGCATTAGATGGTGATAGAATCAGGTATAAAGCCAGATTAGTGGCAAAAGGATACAATCAGAGAGAGGGGATTGACTACAACGAGATATTTTCCCCAGTGGTTAAGCACAGTTCCATCAGACTTCTTATGGCATTGGTTGCAAGGAATGATTGGGAATTACACCAGTTAGATGTGAAAACAGCATTTTTACATGGTGAGCTCGAGGAAAGCATATTCATGGAGCAGCCAGAGGGATTTATCAAGCCAGGAGATGAGGGAAAAGTTTGCTTATTGAAGAGAAGTATCTATGGCCTTAAACAATCTAGCAGGCAGTGGAATCTGCAATTTGATCACCATATGAGGAATATTGGCTTTGAAAGTTCCAAGTATGACAGCTGTGTGTATATGAAGAAGAAAGATGGGAAATCAGTAGCTTTCTTGCTTTTATACGTGGATGGTATGTTAGTTACTGGATCAGATATCAATGAGATTGAGAGAGTGAAGTATGATCTCAAATGCAGGTTTGAAATGAAGGATTTGGGAGAAACAAAGAGGATTCTGGGTATTGACATCATTAGAGACAGAAAAAGAAGGACTCTATGGCTAAATCAGCAACATTACATTGAAAAGCTGCTGAGAAAGTTCCAAATGAATGAGTCCAGGACTGTTTCCACACCATTAGGGCAGCAGTTTCAGCTGTCTGCAAGTCAGAGTCCCAAATCTGCAGAGGAACATGAACTGATGAAAAAGATACCTTATGCTAATATCATTGGAAGTGTAATGTATGTGATGATTTGCACAAGGCCGGACCTTGCTCAAGCAGTTAGTCTCACCAGCAGGTACATGAGCAATCCAGGAAAGGTCCATTGGCAAGCTCTAAAGTGGTTGTTGAGGTATCTCAGAGGAAGCTCAGAATATGGAATCATGTACAAAGGAAGTGAAGATCAGACCAGAGATTGCCTTGAAGGATTCTGTGACTCAGACTATGCTTCAAACAAGGATAACAGGAAGTCTCAGACTGGGTATATTTTCACTATGTATGGGTCAGCAGTCACTTGGAAATCAAACCTACAATCTGTGGTGGCATTGTCTACGACCGAGGCAGAATATATAGCCTTAACTGATGCTGTAAAAGAAAGTTTTTGGCTGAAGGGGATCATGGAAGATCTTGGGGTAATGCAGAAAAAGGTGGTGGTGAATTGTGATAGTAACAGTGCCATCTGCTTGTCTAAACACCAGACATTTCATGATAGAAGCAAGCACATCGATGTGCATCTGCATTTCATTAGAGATGAGATTGGAAAAGGAACGATAGAGGTGAGAAAGATAGCTACTGAGCACAATCCGGCAGATGCTCTTACCAAAGTGATACCAGCTTCAAAGTTTGTCTATTGTATGGAGCTGGTGAATGTTCTCAGGAAGTGATGGAACAGGGACTTGGAAAATCAGGACAACAAGACATTGATGTTTGATACGAGGTGGAGATTTGTTAGCAGTGGTGCGTCTCATAACATCAAATAGAGTAACAATTATATTGGTCACTCAAGTGAGGTGTAGGTGAGCCGGATCACAGGGGATTAAAACCATCTATTGGGTGTGAGTATATAAACTCACACACTTGTGTGTGCAGAATAGAATTTTACGCAAAATACATTTGAGAGTTCACTGTGGAAGGAGCTAAGAGTGTGTCTCAGTCAAGAAGAAGATTGGGAAGGGGATCTTGGTGATCGGTTGATAGCTCGATCAGTGAATTGTTTCTCGCATTGGTTAGTAAACTCATCTACTGCGTTTTAGTTGAGTTTAGCTTAGATTCTTGTGGGAATTGTATGTGTAGATTCTGCTCTTGTGCGCCTCTGTAAATCTCGTCTCATCATCAATAAATTTGCTCGAGTTTTCCCGTGGATGTAGGCCACATTGGCCGAACCACGTAATTGGTGTGTTGTTGATTCTTGATTTCAATTCTTGCTTAGTATAATTGTCGATTGCGGTATTTGTTGTTCACAGTTTTTTTTAAAAATAAAATAAAATTAGAGGATCAAAATCATATTATCATGTTAATTGATTAGAATAATGTCCTTTCAAATTTCAACTATATACCTTCTAGTTTGGAGAATTAGAAGATCCAAAATAATAAACCCCATCCGTTCTGCGGCGGTTGAGTCATTTCATTTTCTGCACTCGTTTTAAAAAAGTAATAGTCACTTTGTCCCTGAAAAGTACAGTATTAACCATTTCATTTTTAGTCCGTTCCTAAAAGTATGAACTTTCTATTTTTGGAAACTTATTTCTCTCTACTAAGGTAGGACGTATTCTCCCCTAACAATACTTTAAATACTTTTTCTTTCTATCTCTCTTACTTTTCCATTTATGCATTAAAACACATGTCAAATCAAATGTTCATACTCTTTGGTGACAGAGGGCGTAAAAGTACTAAATACTTAAAGTGGAGAGAAAGTAAAATAAGAGAAAAAATAATATAGAGAATGTCTAATCTACATTATTTTCTCTTTTATTTTACTCTTTCTCCATTTTAATTATTTATTCATTTTTCCAAAATGAGTGCATGAAATAAAATACTCCCTCCGTCCCAGTTTAGGAGTGAGAATTAGTTATGGCACGGATTTTAAGAAATTGGTGGAGTGTGTAATAAATGAAGTGTGATGGTGGAGTGTGTAATAAATGAAGTGAGTTGGTCAAAAGAGATAGTTTGACTTTTTGGATAATGATATTTTTTTGGTTTATTTTTACGTAGATAATGATATTTGGGTGTAATTTTGATGAATAATGAGGTAAAATTTTATGTCCAAATATGGAAGATTCTAAATATGACTCTTAAACTGGAACAGACTTAAATGCAATATGTTACTCTTAAACTGGGATGAAGGGAGTAACTCAATTACGGTGAAACATAGGGATACATAGTGTTAATTTTTATTTTTTTTTGTATTTTATCGTATGATCTTTATTTTATTACTATGATATCAAAATATAAATAGCACTTTAAGTAGCTCAAACTCAATCCATACCTTCTAATTATGAACTGTTTACACAATCAATTTTGTTGCCCGTTGCTTAACGATTAACAACTCTCGTTAATTTGACACTTAAGTTATAGTTGGTATGATGGAATGAAATTAGGAGAAACGGAGGAATGGAATGAAAATAGGATAACGATCTAGATAAACGTCACATAACAAGAGAATAAAGAGAGCAACCAGCTCCTACATTCTTCCATAAAACCTGCGCTAGTTGGCAGGCAACAGAAATCAAATTTGTCATCTAGCAGATGTTTCAAGAAAGTCGACATGCATCTCCCCTCCAAATATCTCCTCAATCTTGTATACCAACTATAACCCCGTGAAATGAGAGGAATCAATCACAGAACAGTTGTTGCTTCCATCTATGGCGAACTCACTGACATTTTTATTCTTGATAACAGAGATATCACCAAATTCATTGAAAAAGCACTAAATTAAAACATCATGGATAGAGGATGTGTAACTATATATGTATCATAAACTTAAATAACAAGAATATAATTGTAACTATTCATTCTAGCATCATGGAGATTGGAGACAATTAATAACATATGTAGAGATCATGATGCGGGAACTAATGTTCCAGAAACTGGAAATCAAGCATTTAAATGAGTACGAGACGGTTGTAAGGTTGATTTTACCTGTATTTTTCTATGTTCACCTCTGCAAGATAGGTCGTTATGTAAATCTGTATAGCATAGACACATGCACGTTTGGATCAGCGTGGATATATCCGACACCTATACACGCAGTACACTTCGATATTTGTAGGAATCTATGCCGGTCAATGGACTTTGACCAATTATAATTTCAACAATACATTTAATATTGTGAAATTAAATGATATAGCGTCGATCTACGTTCGGAATAGATGACCGTGGTATATTCATTTTCTCAAATCCGATTCCCGGTGAGTGAGAAATAATAGTTTAAAGATGTGCAAAATTGCAAACTAAATGAGCTATGAGAGAAGCTTAGGGAATAATTAAGAGAGTTAATTATCCCATATTGAAAGTTACAACCTTATTAATCAAGTATTTAATAAGAAGGATTATTACATGTAATAATTATAGTGGACTAAGATAGGGACCCATTAGTGGGTCTAGTTCTTTTTGACCATCATCGTTTTCCCCGCGCCGCGCGGGATGACACCCGCGCATGACGGGTGCCAAATGGCCCACACGGATAGTCCACGCCCGGAAGAACCTGACGCATCTAGACATCCTTCCCTTTTACCGTAACCCCCCGGGGCCTAACATCTTGCAATGATGACAACCATCATGGCTTTTACTAAGCATTTTAGCATTCTACACACCGAATTAGAATTCACTAACATTTGCATCATACTTCCCCTCTCTCGCATTGCCTTTCGTCGGCCTCCCTTCCTCCATCCAGCCCCCGGGGCTCTGATGCGGTGCGTTTTACCGAGACAGCCGTTTTTTCTTTGGGGACAAACCAACGGCACTAGAGGCATATTCCCTTGGGGGAAAAGGGTTCACTGGCTTTACCTTTTTAGTTTTTTTGGATTTTTTATTGTAAATTTTTTTAATTATCACTTCTCGATTCTTCTTTTCCTTTTAACTTTTA